>NC_043705.1:112790202-112993152 GCF_006229205.1 Suricata suricatta
ATTCTGCTACTATGTATTAAATACTGCATGGTTTGCCCAAGCTAAGATGAAACCACATCATGAATCAATTAGCATTTTGCATTTTCTTTCATTATCTACTCAAAGTCATGCCTACTGCACCTCTAAACATTTCATTAAGTCCAATGATACAGCAAACACTCCCAAAATAAACTTAGATTGTATTGTAGTTTCACTTAACAGTATATAAAATGCTGTGTTGTAACAGGTATCAACTATCCATTAGATACTGAATCATTTCTTCTTAAGCACTACTAACTGCTTGTTTTTCTTGAAGCTAGATCATTCTGAATGTTTCCTGTTAGACCTGTGAGTGCAAACATATGGTTTCTGTCCTTCTCTGCCTGGCTTACTTCGCTCAGCATGACACCCTCAAGGTCCATCCACTTTCCTACGAAGGGCCATACAGACATCTTATATCTGTGTTGATTAAATCCCTGGCTATCATTTCAAACTGTTCTTTCTTTCAGGGTGAATTCCTTTGTTTTGTCATGTTGGAGAAAAAAAAACATTAATAAAATTAAAATTAAAATTAAAAAATTAAAAACAAGAAAATCAAATAAAGGAAGCTAGATCCTATGCATGTTTCAGTTTGCTTGTTGAAAGAGGTTTGATAGAATAGAGAAAAATGGTAAAGGAAAGAAAAAAAAAGGTGTGATAATTTTTAAAAATTAAAAAAATATATGATAAAGTAGAATAAGATAAAATAAAGAAAATGAAATAGAATAAAAACATAAAAGAAAATAAAGTAAATATTTTTTCTCTTTAAGAAAGAAAAAAGCCAATTTAAGCAAAAACAGAGGTGAAGGAAACAAACGAATAAATGAACCAGCAACATAATGAAACCCAAATGAAGTTACATCCAGTTTACCCTAGAATTGAAACTATGAAGCACTCTATTGTTTATAATCTAAGCAGGTGGAGTGAATTCTGATGGTCTTCAGGTGATATGCTTGGAGGGTGCAGTTGGGAGGGGCTTGGTATAATGGTTTTGTTTTCTCCTAGGTGGTTCTGCTTAGCTTAACTTATTGGGGTGGATCAGTGTACAGGGGCTCATGTGGGAGAATTGGAAATGGCTTCACTCAGCTTCCTAGTGTCTGGCACAGGAACTTTGCCCTCACCTAGCTGTGATCAAGCATCCTTCTTGTCATAGGCCTCTGTCCACTCCCTGCCCCAACCCTGTCGGTGTCTAAGCTGTCCTCCCTCCAGAGTTTTATCTCAGATGGGGATGTGTTTTAAAACCCCACACTTTAGAGACTCGGTGCCTTGGACCATGCTGAGCTTCTGGGGGAGGGTCTTGTTGGACAATGGCTGAGTGCCAGCTTGCCCCAGAAAATGTGCGATCATGCAGTGACAGCGATTCAGAGATTATGGCAAATCACAACACACTGCCAGCACCTGGTTTCACTGTACCCTGGTGTCTTTGTCCCAATACCAGCAAACATGGCTGCTCTCTGAGGTTCACTGGGTTCTTTGCCCGTGGGGACACCATATGGCCTCTATCAAATACATTCCAGGCAGGGGAACCACTTCTCCTTGTGTGGCACATGGACATCCCTCAGACCCTGCTGCCTGCTCCTAGGGATTCACTCTGCTTCCTCACTAGAGCACTGCCAGGCAGCAACCTCCAGAACTTCAGACTCTGTGCTCCACTGTTTATAGAATCCTGGTGGTATTGAAACCCTCTCCTCTCAGTGGTTTTGGGGAGCAGATTTCTTGTTCAGCCCCCCAAGAGTGTTTTTACTCTTTCTCTCCAGCTGCTTTTTGGGGGAGTGCTTTTCTTACATGATCCCAATTCACTGCACTCCCTCCCCTTTCTCTTTTTCTCTGTCCTCTCTGAAAAGGGCTCCCTACCCTCTGCTGCTGTTCTCTTCCTCCAATTCACCTCTCTGCACTGCCTACCTGACAAGTTCTGTGGCTCAAGTTATGCAGACTGTTGGATTAATCTTCAGATCAATTTCCTAGGTGTTCTAAATGGTTTGGGGCTGATATAGCTGTGTTTCAGGGATGAGAAAAGCTCAGGGTCTCCATGCTGCTCCGCCATCTTAATTCCTCCTCTTGAATTTTTGCCAGTCTTAAAGGGCATATGTTAAGTGTTTTTCTCTTAAGTACGATGTTAACTATAGGTATTTTTGTAGATGTTTTTTAATCAAGTTGTAGAAATTCCCCTCTATTAATAGATTATTGAGTTTTTATTATGATTGAGTGTTACAGTTTGTCTAATATTTTTTATTCATTAATTTATGTAAGTAAATTATTTTTCTTCTTATCTTGTTGATGTGGTGGTTTACACTGGTACATTTCTGAATGTTGAACCAGCCATGAATACCTGGAATAAATCTCACATGCCTGTGATGTATAATTATTTTTATATTGATGTAGTCAATATTATAATGTTTTAACATTAATATATGTTCATGATGGATATTGATCATAGTTTTTGTTGTAATGTGTTTGTCTAGTTTTTCCATTAGGGTAATATTGGTCTCATAGAATGTGCTGGAACATGTTCCCTCTGCTTTTATTTTCTAGATGAGATTGCGGGGAATTAGTGTCATTTCTTTCTTAAATTTTTAGTAGCAGTAGTACTATCATCTGTATCTGGTGCTTTATTTTGTGGACGTTTATTAATAATTGATTTAATTTCCTTGACAAACACTGGTCTATTCAGATTACCTATTTCGTCTTTTGTGTGAAATACTTGTTATTTTGAGTCTTCAGGGAATTTGTCTACTTTATCTAAGTTATCAAGATTTAGGCAGAATTATTTGTAGAATTGTCTATTACCCATTTTTTTAAAAAATAGACTTTGCTTTTTTAAAGTAATTTTGCACTCACAAAAAAACTGAACAGAAAATAGAGTTCTTATATACCCTCTATTCTGCATGGACTCCCTGACTTTCAACATCCCCCACTAGAGTGGTATATTTGTATAAATTGATGACCTACACTGACACATCATTATTACATTAAGTTTATACTTTACACTAGGTTCACTCTTGGTGTGCATTGTATGGGTTTTATTTTCACCAATTTAGTAGCATACAGGGCAGTTTCACTTGTCCTGAAAAAACTCTTATGTTCTGCCTATTCTCTCCTTCTCCACCTAATCATTGGCACTTACTGTCTCCATAGTTTTGCCTTTTCCAAAATGTCATATAGTTGGAATAATGCAGTATATACTCTTTTCAAATTGTTTTTTTTTACTTAAATTTATGTATTAAAGTTTCCTCCATTGCATTTCATGGCTTGATACCACATTTCTTTTTAGCACTAAATAATATTCCATTAGCTGGATATGCCATAGTTTATCCATTCTGCTGCAGAAAAACATCTTGTATGATTTGAAATGTGTTGATTAAGGAAAAAGTTTCTGTGAACATCCGCGTGTGGGTTTTTTTGTGTGGTTATACGTTTTATAGTGTTTCATACATTTTCATCTAGTATATAAAGAGATAACATGAAAAGTACAGGAGCTTATGGATTGGGGTGATTCTAACAATAATATCCAAATGACCTCAATGTATAGTGTGAGTTAGGGAAATTGAACACTTTGTACCTTCTGTATTTGCAAAGGTATTCTACTTTGATTATGTCACTGGGAGTACTTATGTGGACATGTGCTATGTCCAGTCCCTGAAAACAATACAGTTAGATATAAATAATAGAATTGATATTGCAGAATCATGAAATAACTGAATAGAAAATAATCATTATCATAGATAACATGTTTAATGGCTTATTATAGCTGCCCTTCCTTCCTTCCTTCCTTCCATCCCTCTCTCCTTCCCTCCCTCCATCCATCCCCATTTATTCTTCCCAGTATCACTATGGAGTATATATTACAATTGCCTCTATTTTACTTAGTAGGAAACCAGATCTTAGAGAAGTTCAATGACTTGTACACAGCATACAACTTGTAAGAGTAGTGCCAGCATTATAGAGCAGTAAGTTCAGAATTTAACCCTTATGCTGTATATCCTTCAGCACATTTTGCACAATAAATATAACTCAGGACTATAGATTTGTTTCCGAGGCTGGTCATTTGCTTAACTCTAGCTGATGAATTATTACTATGAAATATTGGCCAAGTCATTTGAAAAATGTTGAAAGTAGTTTAAAATTTGCTGAATTACTACATTTTGGGGTTATTTTTCCACCATTTGTGGAGAATCCTGGCCATAAATCAAGAAAACGTATTTTGTAGTAAGCAAACATCATTAGCGGATTATTATATGAAAAGGACTGTGTATTTATCATGAACACACCTGATACAGGTAAAAAATGACCCATTTAATTCAATTAATTTGATTGTTTTTTAAATTAGTTTCTTTATTCATGTATCAATTTAATGCATACGAAGCAAGATGAGAAGTGAGAAAAATCAGATCACAAGTCACAAGAATGAATCTCAGTTGAAATAATTCAAGAAACTTCAAAGGAGTTTTTGTCCTATGTTTCCTTCTCCTTGACTTCATGAAAAATGAAACACATGAGTATCTCATTGAGGAAAAGCTCTTTCCTGTAGGGATTCTAGGCCTTGCGAATTGTCGGTAAATGCACATCAGTTCTTTAATTTGGGTTATGTTTCTGTTTAGTATTTCAGAAATTAGAGTCCATTAGCTTAGGATCAGTGGAATCTCCCTACCTAGGGACCACTCTCTTCTCTTTTACTTTCGTTTCTTAATCTTAACAGTTTTCTCAGTAGCTATTTGGAAATTTATTCTGAGATCCATTCCGTTTTAGTTTTTTTGTAGATCTTTCCTAATGTATTCTATCCTGGTTGCTATTGCTCAAATTCCGTTCTTTATTCCCTTCCCATTCTACCTTATTTTACTTAACTTGGCTTACTATTTTATACTCTGCTATCAATTACTACTTATATACTGATAACTCTCAGTCCTACCTTTTATTTAGTTTTATTTTAGTGGGTCCAGCTGTTTACTAAGACTTACTCTGAGAGAGATCTTTGACTCCCCTTGTCAAAAACAAAACTCATTTTTTTCTCCAAAACTCCCTTCTCTAAGTGGTTTTCCCACTTAGTTCATGGTCTCAAAATCCAAAAACAAGTATCCTGAGGTAGACACCTTGGCATTGTATTTCTTCCTTCAGTCCAGTATCTAATTGTTTGATAAAACCAACTGGATTACGTCTGGACATGATTTGGCTTCTGCTTCTCTCCTTCCTATTCGATGTCCCCTATATCCCACAACCACTCCATTCCACACAGACTCTTCCCTGTGTTCTGTCAACTTTTAGATCTGCAAACAAAAGCATGGTGCTGGACAGAGCAGCTCATGCCATTTCATGTCCCTTTGCTTTCATATTTATGTGTTCTTTCCCATTGTGATCCTCCTGAAGAACTCAAAATTGTCTCTAAGCTCAAGTTTGATCTTGCAAGGCAGAGTTTCATCTTTTTCTCTCACTGATCTCACTAAACAGGGACTAAAAGACACGCTCTTATTCTATCTGGCTCTGCCCCACGATAAGAAGGAACCCAGGCACTTAGGACGTATTTAATAAATATGCATAAATGGATAAATGAATAGAATCCAAATAAATAAAAGTACTGATACTTTCTGGGAAGAAAAGCAGTTAGTACAGCTTGGATATTTAATCTTTCTTGTAGTCTCTTTTTTTAATCATCGAGGCCGATGTTTTTATGACATTTATCTTTATTTTTGATGCAACCATGTGTACCTTGACCTTATTAAGTAAAAGATTAAAATAATTTTTAATTCTTTTTTGTCATAAAGGAGTACAATTTAAGAGATTTTAATACCAACGTTATTGATAGAATGGTTGAATGAATCGAGTTGAATGAATGGAGTCCAGTGTCTCTGATTTTTTCTTTCATTCTCACCTTGGTTTCTTTTCTCAGATGATAACACAAGTGTGTTTTTGTTGGTCAGCATGTAAGCACTACATGAGGAAGTGAGTAAAATTTGAGAATTTCTCCTTTGTCATCATCCAGCTCCCCAATTTCCCTTTCAGAGTAATGGTTTGGTTTGTACATTTCTCTCTTTCTTTTTAAAATCTAGCATATGCATAGTATTAGCACAGTAGTCTGTAGTCTGTATATATGTTTTTATAAAATATTTTCCCATGATTTTCTACCATTTTTTAAAAAATTGGTAATATTTCTTTGAGATATTTTCTTATATGATACTTTATTTTCTTCATGATAGAATATTCCAGTAGATGAGTCAGATAGCTTTCCTCTGCTGATGGATATTTAGATTGTTTCCAACATTTTTTCACTTCAGTAGACAATGCTGCACCAATAATTCTTTTTTATACTTTTCAAGAGATTATAATGGAATTCAAGCAAAGTTTATTCATATTTAAGTTTTAATAGCTATTATCTAATTGCTCTCCAAAAAAGAAAAGCCTTTATCTTTTTAAAAACTTTTATTTTACATTTATTTATTTTTGAGAGACAGAGAGAGAGATGGTACATGAGTGGAAGAGGGACAGAGAGAGAGGGAGACACAAAATCTGAAGCAGGCTCCAGGCTCTAAGCTGTCAGCACAGGGTCCGATGCAGGGCTTGAACCCACACATTTTTGAGATCATGACCTGAGCTGAAGTCGGATGCACAACTGACTGAACCACCCAGGTGCTTTTGCAAGCCTCTGTACCCTTGCCTGCAATGGCTCTTACCTGCGATTCGAATGTGTGCTCTTGTGCTGTGGAAAACAAAAACACAGATGGCTCATCTTGATTGAGTTTATATTTCCTTGTTTTCTTCAACACCATTTTCTTTCAATTTTGGCCGTTTGTATAGCTTTGTGACTTACCTGTTATAAGCATAGTGTGTTTTTCTCTTGGGTCACTTAAGATATTTTATATATTATTCTATTATACTGAAGTTTCAACTGTAAATAAGAAGTCTCACGACTATCTCCCACTTAGGCTTTCTGAATTACATTTGGCCATTTCCACAGAAGCGGAGAGTTTCAGTCCTTTCATTGGGACCATTTTTATTTGGGTATAACCTCATCCTTATTGGATTTCTCATTTCTGTTACTTTTAACTAGTCGATCCTGACAACTTTATTAGATCAGTAAGGAAATTGTTATAAGTCATATTTTTTATTTGAGAAGCCTGAGGATCCTAAATTAAAATAATATGAAAAAAGTAACTAGAGAATTCAGTACATTTTAAACACTCAGTAAATAGTTGTGTAATGTAACCATGAGACAAACTTTTGTTTTTCTTTTGACCAAGAGATTTTAGATATTTTCTTGGCATGTCTTAAAATTTAAACCTGAGGGATGAAAGTAGAGTTCTGTATTGAAACTAGTTGATGTGGGGACATTTTCTGAAATATCCTGACCATGGTCAAATGTTGTCCAGGTGAAAGTTCAGGTCTCTTCCATTCCAAACTCAGGTCCCTAAATGAACCATGCACAAACAAGGATACACCAGTGTGTATATCTGGTATTAACAACTTTTTGGCACATTTGCAGTGTTAAAGCTTATATTTCACTAATTTTATTCTGTAAGCTTCTTATAGGTTATGTGAGTTGCCTCTTATGTAAAATTAAGTGGGTTGGCAACATTTTGCAATTATTGTCATGCTTGTGTGTCTTTACAAGGAGTGGGTGCAATAGTGGCTTTTTCTGGGGACTAAAATGTAGGTGGAATTTTCCATTTTCTATGGGTCTGTGTTATGAAATAATAGTTTTGGATATTAGCATTTGAATATGTACTTAAAATGCTATACAATGCAGTTCCTTCTTTGGAACATGTTCTGACTCATTTTGCTGGTTTGCAGGATTCCAAACTGTAAGATGAAATCAGGCATGGTAATGCATATCTAAATGGGAAGGCATTTAGAAAAAATGTGACATTATACATGTTTTTAAAAGGCAACATATATTATTTTTGGTATAATTTTTAAATATTTAGCTTTATATATGTTGCTTAAAATACATAAATTGGTGCACATGATGTGGAAAAAAAAGGCAAATGAAAAATTAAATTTCTTTATAACCCATAGCCCATTGACAAGTCCTTGACATAGGCCGAGAGAGATTTCTCTAGGAACTCAACTACCTTGATGATGACACGTTGTTAAAGGTAAAAGACGATCTCAGCCCTACTCCCCAGGTTCCTTTAAGTCTACTTTAACATATAAAAGGAAGTTTGGAAACTTCGTTTATTTTTTTTCACCAAGGTTATGTTGGCAGTCATACTCTAAGCTTATAGGCACCTGATCGACATTTGAAGGGTCTCATGACAGTTTTTACTGAACTGTAATAATTGACCCTTTCCTAACAGTAACTGGCCCCTCAAAGGTCCTGGAAACCTTGCTTCCAAAATTCCTAAGAGACTTATGCTAACCCTCAGCCCCTCTCGACCTGAAGGTGCATAATCAGTCACCTGTCACAACCCCAGTGCAGCTCTTTTTGTCTACGGGTCCTGTCCCTGTGCTTTAATAAAACCACCTTTTTGCACTCAAGACATCTCCAGATTTCCTTCTTGGCTGTTGGCTCTGAACCCCAATACTTTCACATCACACAGATTAAAAAGTCTCAGGAATGTTAGATTTTTTATTTTTATTTATTTATTTATTTATTTATTTATTTATTTATTTTTTGAGAGACAGCTTGAGCAGGGAGGGGTCAGAGAGAGACGGTGACGGTGACGGTGACACAGAATCTGAAGCAGGCTCCAGGCTCTGAGGTGTTAGCACAGAGCCCGACGCGGGGCTCCAACCCACGAACCGTGAGATCATGACCTGAGCCAAAGCCGGACACTTAACCGACTGAGCCTCCCAGGCACCCCAAATTTTTTAAAAAGAAATGTTTTTTAAAAAATTTCTTTGGGATCTGACTTAAGACGGTGTGTTCTCAACACCATTCAGCATCTTTAACTAGGACTTTAGAAAATTGCAATGTTGGTTGGTGCTCTTTAATATTTATACTGTTTATTAAATTTCTTCAATTTTTCTTCAAGAGGCTCATGTTTTAGTATTATCAATTATATCTTTGTGGTACAACTGAGGAAAGAACTGAAAACTCCAATAAAAATGCAAAATATGACTTGTCCAAAAAGTTACAGATGTCTTTTTCTTAAGGGACTCTTTGCCTCTAGCAAATAAAAATGTTTTTCTCAGCTCAATAAATCCTGATACAGACACCTGGGGGCAGTACATATCTTCGCTGCCGTCTATGCAAATCCAGGACTCCCTTTTTTCCATTGTAAAAGTTCTGTCCTCACAAGAGGACTACAATAGGAACATCGTTTTTCATGTAGAGAGGAGGTCAACAGTTCACACTTTATACAAGAAAAACAGTAGTCCCAGGCTTCTTTGTTTCGGAAACTTTTTCCCATTAACTTGAAGAAATGATTAATTTTTTTGTTTAGACATCTCTTCTTTTTGCTTATAATACCTACCTCTTGGCTATGTCATCAAGCTGATAGTACCTAGTTACTTTGCCTTTGACACATTAATGAAGCATTTGTAACTGTTAGTGAACTGACATCTCTACTAGTTTATTTTTTATGAATAGTTTACACTCATATTAGGAGAACTGTATGCATGTGTGTATTTAATAAATCAAATAATACTATCAGTTTTATTTGTTCTTAATGTCATATCCACACCCTCACCCAATAATTCTTATCTTGATTTATGTAATTCAAAATGATTAAGGGCACATTGTTAAATCCATAAAGATATCAGAAATAACATTTATAATCCTCTTACTTCACTTGACCTGATTCACCATCATCCCCATGAAGAAAGCAGATTTAGATTTAGAACGAACTATTCTAAGGTTCAGAAACATGTGCCATGATAATTAGAGAGAGCAATTTAATTTAATTAATTTTTACAGCTTTGTTGAGGTATAATTACAAATAAAATGACAAAATATTTAAAGCGTACAGTGTGATGATTTAATATTTGTATTGGGAAATGATTCTCACAGTCAAGTTAATAAAGACATTATCACATCACAGTAATTGCTATTTTTTTCTATGAGATTCGCTCTCTTAATGACTTTCAAGTTTATAATACAGTGTTAACTGTGGACGCCATCCTGAACATGAGAGCCTCAGAACTTCGCCATCTTATAACTGAAAGCTGTGTTCTCTGGCCAGCTTCTCTTCTGTCCCCCGATCCCTGATAAACACCTTTCTACTTTCTGATTTAATTTTTTTTGGATTCCACAGGTCAGTGATACCACACAGTATTTATTTTCCTCTGTCTGACTTATTTCATTTAGCATAACGGCCTCCATGTTCATCAGTGTTGCAAAGGACAAGATTTCCTTTTTTTTTTTTTTAAGGCTGAATAATCCATTTTGTGTATACATTTTGTTGATTTTTTTTAAATTAAAAAATCAGGTTTATTTTTGAGATAGACAGAGCACGTGGGGGGAAGGGGCAGAGAGAGAGGGAGACACAGAATCTGAAGCAGGCTCAGGCTCCACACTGTCAGCACAGAGCCCAACGTGGAGCTTGAACTCACTAACCACGAGATCATGACCTGAGTCAAAGTCAGACGCATAACCTACTTAAGTATATATTTTATATACATATATATCACTATGTATATACAATACACACACACACACACACACACACACACACATATATCACATTTTCGCATTCATCTGTCAGCACTTAGATTGTTTCTGTGTCTTCGCTATTGTAAAAAAGAAAAACTACAACAAACATGGAGTGGATACAGTTATCTCTTTGAGATAGTGTTTTTATTTCCTTTAGATATATACCCAGAAATGGATTGCTGATAGTTTTAATTTTTAATATCCCCATATGTTCTATTTTTATTTTTATTTTTAATGTTTTGAAGAATTTCCAAACTATTTGCCATAATGGCTTTACCAATGTACATTTTCACCAAAAGTATATATGGATCCTCTTTTCTCTACATCTTTCCCAACATTTATTATCTCTTTTTGATGATAGACATTCTTAAACAGGTGTGCCACTGTACTTCATTGTGGTTTTGCTGTGCACTACCTTAATGATTAGTAGATAGAGCACCTTTTTATATACCTATTGGCCATTCATATATCTTCTTTGGAAAATGTTTATTGAGGGCTATTGCCTATTTTTTATCAAGTTATATGTTTCTTGCGATTGAGTTCATGAATTTATTTATTTAGATATTAATTCTTTTAAAAATTTATTTATTTAATTTATATCCAAGTCAATTAGCATATAGTGCAACAATGATTTCAGGAGTAGATTCCTTAAAGCCCCTGCCCATTTAGCTCATCCCCTCTCCTGAAACCCCTCCAGCAACCCTCTGTTTATTCTCCATATTTAAGAGTCCTTTATGTTTTGTCCACCTCTCTGTTTTTATATTCTTTTTGCTTCCCTTCCCTTATGCTCCTCTGTTTAGTATCTTAAATTCCTCATATGAATGAAGTCATATAATATTTGTCTTTCTCTGGGTGACTAATTTCACTTAGCACAATACCCTCTAGTTCCATCCAAGTAGTTGCAATTGGCAAGATTTCATTGTTTTTGATTGCTGAGTAAATACTCCATTGTGTATGTATACACACACACACACACACACACACACACACACACACACCCATCACTTCTTCTTTATTCATTCATCTGTTGATGGACATTTGGGCTCTTTCCATACTTCGGCTATTGCTGATAGTGCTGCTATAAACATTAGGGTGCATGTGCCCCTTTGAAACAGCACACCTGTATCCCTTGGATAAATACCTACTAGTGCAATTACTGGGTTGAAGGGTAGTTCTATGTCTAACTTTTTGAGGAACCTCCATTCTGTTTTCCAGATTAGCTGTACCAGTTTGCATTCTCACCATCAGTGCAAAAGACATCCTCTTTCTCTGCATTCTTGCCAACATCTGTTGTTGCCTGAGTTATTCATGTTAGCCATTCTGACAGGTGTGAGGTGGTATCTCATGGTTTTCATTTTTTTAAATGTTTTATTAATTTTTAAGAGAGAGAGAGAGAGAGAGAGAGAGGGAGAGAGAGAGAGAGAGAGAGAGAGAGAGAGAGGCAGCGTGAGCAGGGGAGGGTCAGAGAGAGAGGGAGACACAGAATCCAAAGCAGGCTCTAGGCTCTGAGCTGTCAGCACAGAGCCCAACGCAGGACTCAAGCCAACAAACTGAGATCATGACCTGAGCCGAAGTTGGACATTTAACCAACTGAGCCTCCCAGGCACCCCCACGTGGTTTTCATTTGTATTCACCTGGTGATGAATGATGTTGAACATTTTTTCTTGTGTCTGTTCCCCATCTGGATGTCTTCTTTGGAGATGTGTCTTAGCTATTAATTCTTTATCAAATAGATGGTTTGTAAATATTCTCCATTTTTTAGGTTCCTCTTTTATCTTGTTGATTATTTTTCCTTTGGTATGCTGTGTTTTAGTTTGATATGGTCTCCCTTGTTTATTTTTGTTTTTGTTGCCTTGGCTTTTGATCTCAAATCCAAAAATATTGCCAAGACTAATGTCAAGGAGAGTTTTCCTTATGTTTACTTTCAGGAGTTTTATGGCTTTAGGCTTTATATTTAAGTCTTTAATCTATTTTGAGTTGACGTTTGTGTATGGTGTGAGATAAGGGTCCAGTTTCATTTTTTCACATGTGACTATCCAGTTTTCTCAGCATTATTTGTTGAAGAGACTTCCTTTTTCCCATTGTGTCTTCTTGGAACTTTGGTCAAAAATTAATTGACTAACTATGCATGAATTTATTCTTGGCTTTCTATTCTGTTTCATGGTTCCATGTATCTATTTTTTAAAGTTTATTTATTTTGAAAAAGAGAGGGAGAGGGCATGTGAATGAGGTGAGAAGGAGAGAGAGAGGGAGAGAATCCTAAGCAGGTTCCACATTGTTGGTGCCAATGCAGTGCTTGCTTTGGCAGCACATATACTAAAATTGGTGCCAATGCAGAGCTCAATCTCATGAATCCTATGAGATCATGATCTGAGCCAAAATCCAGAGTTGGACACTTAACTGACTGAGCCATCCGGTTGCTGCTTCTTGTATCTGTTTTTATGCCAGAGACATACCGTTTTGATTACTATGGCTATGTAAAATAGTTTAACATCAGGAAGTGATGCACCCAGATTTGTTCTGTTTATCAATAAATATAATATACTACATTAATAAAAGGAAGGCTAAAATCATATGACCATCTCACAGAAAAAAGCATTTGACAAAATTCAGTTTCCTTTTATGATAAAAACTGTCAACAAGTTAGGTATAGATGGAATGTATGTCAGCACTTAAGGGCTTATATGACAAGCCCATAACTAACATAATATTCAATGCAGAAAAGCTGAAACTTTTCATGTAAGATCAAGAACAAGACAAGGGTGCCTACTCTCACCATTTCATCATTTCTATCCAACACAGTCCTGAAAGTCCTAGCCTGACATGATCTTATATATAGAAAACCCTAAGAGTACACCAGAAAACCCGTTGCAGCTAATAAACAAATTCAGTAAAATTGCAGAATACAAAATCAACATATAGAAATCAATTGTGTCTCTGTATACTATGAACTACCTGAAAAGGAAATTAGGAAGACAATACCTTTTATAGCATCAAAAAGAATGAAATGCCGGGACACCTGAGTGGCTCAGTTGTTTTAGTCTCCGGCTTTGGCTCAGGTCATAATCTCACAGTTCAGGAGTTTGAGCTTCATGTTGGTCCCTGTGATGACAACTCAAAGCCTAGAGCCTACTTTGGATTCTCAGTTTCCCTCTCTCTCTCTCTGCCCCTCCCCTTCTCATTCCCTCTCTCTCTCTCTCTCTCTCAAAAATAAATAAACAGTAAAAAAAAAAAAAAAGAATGAAATGCTTAGGAAAAAAATTTACCAAGAGGGTAAAATATCTTTACACTGAAAACTATAAAGCATTGATAAAAGAAATTGAAGAGGACACAACTAAATGGAAAGATATCTCATGTTCATGGATTGGAGGGATTAACATTGTTAAAATGTCTATAATATCCAAATCAATCTACAGATTCAATGCAATCTGTATCAAAACTTCAATGGCATTTTGCACAAAAATAAAAAGAACAATTCTAAAATTAATATGGAATCACAATAGACCCTGACTAGGTAAGGCAATCTTGAGGAAGAAGGGAATTTTAAATGATTTTTTAAACATATATTTCTATTATATCTTTCATCTTATTCAAAAATATGTTTTGTAAGTAAATGGTGCTTCCAATAAAGTAACATGAGCATTTTTCCCATATTGTTATGGTAATTTAAGATATTTTTCAGCCAGCGTTTCAGAGAATACGTTCTAGTAAGTCTACAAAACAGAATTTTTTTTTGAAATGCAGAGAAGAGCTAACACTACATTCAATATGTCTGATTGCTTTCTCAGCTTATTGATTTGCTGAGAACATAATGTGTATCTTATTTAAGTGTTCAAACAGTGGTCTCCAAAGACTCCAGAAACAGTGGTTTTTGTATACAGTTGTGGTAAACATCTACACTGCTTTGTTTCTGTCTAGAACTTGTTCATGGGTAGCAACAGCATCCCAGTGTTGACCACAGTAGATTTCACAAGGCAAGCAGAAGACTTTGGTCCTGTACTTTGGCTCAGAGAATAGATCTCGGTCAGAGAACACACCACAGGGAAAAATTAGGAAGAGAGATTGATAGGTATTCTGCGTGAAAAGATGTGTTTTTTTTATCAGATTATCACCAATTCAGATTAATCAGATCAATATGTGTGTGTATGTATATGTATGTGTATATCCATATATTTTTTTTTGCACTAAGTACATATCATCACGTATGATATTATTTTGGAAAGTCTGACACTGCAAATCGAGAAATAGGAAAATATTTATTTCCTAAATCCATTCAGTCTCTAATAGGAAGCTCCTGTTATAGGCTTCTGCATGTATAGAATATACTACAGTCTTTAAATTTTTAGTGTGACAGTGACATATTCTAAATAATGGTTTTTGTAATTGGCCAAATGTTTTGTCTTAGGCATTTGAAGAGTCTCCACACTGACCTGGATTAGAAAGAACAGATGGCTATTTTCTAAAGTTTCTCTTGTAATTTTAAAACGTTTGGCTCTAGTTACCAAAGGGAATAAGTTTTTGTCTGACTAGGCAGATAAAGTGGAGAGTTGTAACTGTCTATGAAGGTAAGCAGTGACCACCCCAATCCTCTCAGAGTTGTGGGCGTGCAAGTTTTGTGACCTGATTTGACTGAGTTGATCAGATTCAGTGGATAAATGCTTAGATTTGTGCTTCCCTGTGCACTTTCAACTGAGACCAAGTGAGAGGACAAAAATAGAACTTGGAGGGCCTCTCCCTTAGGATTTGGCTACCTACCCTCTTAGGTAGCTTATTCTGAGCTTTTTTTTTTTTTTTTTAAGAGAAATTGCCTACTTTTGAAATAACTTCTTCTTTTTGTTTTTGTTTGTTTTTGTTTTTTTCATTTGAAGAGCCACATTAAAGGCCAGTTGGAAATTCAGGCATAGTCCCTAGAAATGTGATACCTTAGTGGGGCTGGTGGTCCTGGGAGACTGGATTTTCAGCTTTGCAGGGGTAGAAACTCAATCCCATCATTAAACACAGACTTGATATGACTCAGGGGAACTGACTCATGCTAATGAAACTCATAAGAGACTCATGATAAGCCAGAAGGCTAGTTCATTAATTCATAATTAGAAATAGATCTGCCAGGAGGAAGCAAATACAGCTGGTCAGCACATTCTATCCTAGAAAGAAAACTTACATGCAAATGCAAAAAAGTAGCTTGGTGGATACAAAACCAGTGGAAAGAGAGCTAGATAATATTAGCGGACAGTTTGATCAGCTTCTGCTACTTTCACCTTCCCTTTTCCTTACAGACTTCTGCTTGAAAGGGGAAACTTGATTCTCCTTTCCACAGGGCACCAGCGCTGGGAGCTGAAGAGATACTGATCTGAACTTCACTGTCGATCATCTTTTAGTTAGGTTACAATATAAATGAAAAACTAGTTTCTTTACATTAATACATTAATATTACTTTCTCTCCTTGATGAAGACTAAGAGAAACTTAATTTCAGCCAGGAACAATATCTTTACAAACCATCTCTAAGGATGAGTTACTATGAGAGTGGCTAGTTTCTCATTTTAGAGTGATTTTCAGTCTTGGAGAGTGTCCTGTTCAAACTTAGGTCCCCATGTCCTGTAAGCGGTCTTAATACCTTATTCTGTGTTGATAATCTGTATCATTAATCAGCCCCATTTGAAGACACGTGAAATATCCTCATATGTTCTCTGGGATATGTTAAGGTATTGCAAAGAAATGCTGTCATTAATTTAGATGCTATAGATATCTTCAGACCATTCATGATATCCTTTCTACAGCATCCATGTGACATGATAAGAAAAGAAGAAAAGTGGCCAATGTGCCAGTTTAACTTCCTTTTCCTAAAGAATTTGAACACCCATTCCATGTGTGTTCAAAGAACACTATTAGTGAAACCATGTTGATAAGGTAAGGGTGAAGAGGAATTTCTGGTCTTAATTCCTACTTATAAGGGGCTGACAGTGATATAATAATACATTTTTTTTCTTTTTGATAAATAGACACATAGCATTAAAACTAGCCAGAATATAATTTTCTCTTCTTGGGTGACTTAGAAGGAATCCTAGGACCAGTGTCATGAATATCCCTGACCACTCTGGGCAGTAGCTATCTAATAGACCTTGGACAATATGCTGTATTTAAAAATGTACTATAGAGATGTCAAGTAGGGAGAGAGGAGGAAAGCTAATGATATTATTAGATAACACATTCACAGGTGATTTATAGATTAGAATGGGTTGGAAAACACTAATAAACCCCAAGGCATTTAGTTCTGTCCCAGAGAAATGACTTGATATTAAAAAAAAGAAAGAAAATTCTCATTCTTAGAATCTAGTGTACTTAGAAAGAATGACATGAATAAAATAAATGTGACCTAATTTTGACCAGAATTTCCTTGGTTGTGATAAAAGTTTGGTAAAAACTTTTATTTAATATTTTATGGAATAGTATTTTGGGAATAATTTGCCAGATTTTTTTTTCTTAAAAGCATCACAATTCTAGTGTTAGGGCATTATTTAGCTATCTAGGGTTAATATGTTTTGCCACAGAAAGTTATACTATATGAATCTAAGTTTTTTTTAAAAAAAAACTATATAGCTAAGAATTCTAGATGTTATATTTATTTCTTATAAACTCTTAGATATTCAGGCTTCAAAGGTGAATCCTGCATCATACTGCTCATGAAAATACATATTATATAGATTCGTTTGGCAATTGCAAACAAGTAAATGCTTCTGACAAGTAAATTGCTCTCAGGAGGGGGGGTAGTGAAAACAGGGAAAGACCAAGGTTGTTCCTGAGGGAGGAATTCCTCTGTCAGGGGTCTGTTCACCTCCCCATCCCCTTACCTCAGGTAGCAAGTGCCAAAGTGAGGCCCTCTTCAGTGGAGAAAGTTCCAGTGTTTGGGGTGGGGGCTGCGTGGGGAGTCTTGTAGATAATAGAAGTATTGTGTTGGATCTGCATTTTTAAATAGACTGTATCAGGGAGTCTGTAATTGGTTTTCTAATCTTCTGATTCACTGCAGACTCAGCAAAAAAGTGCATGAGGAAACTCAAGAAATGTTTCTGTTCTATTTTCTATTACTTGTCTCCTTTATTTTCTACTCTCCAAACTCTTCAGAACACTTTTGTATATATATTTTTCATATTCAGATGAAATATTTTTAAAAAAAAAGGTGATTCATGGGAAGTGCTTTGACTTAAAAGGAATCAGTAATAATAGCAAGTAAATTAACCCTCTGGTAGGAAGCTTGCATAATTCTATGGCTATGCTTGTGTTATTTGATTTAAATTTAAATTGAGTCCTCACATCACCATACACATTTTATCCAGGCCAAAGAGATGATGACTTCTAAATGGAATAATATGTCTCTCTTTATTCTTAGTCCTTGTCTATATAGTTCTGCCCAGGTTTCATGTGTCAGCCAAAACTAAAGCCAATTAAATATCTTAAAAATCAATTTAAAGAATGACAATACATTTTTTATATTGTTTCTGATTGTGCAGAAAGACTAAGAATTTTTACTGATTAAAAAATTCTTTTAGTGCTCTTCCCCATGCAAAAGAAAAAGTTCTTGTAAGAGAATGGATTGTACCAGAAAATGATACCTTGTTACAGTGATGATGTTGCTGTTGAAGCAGAGAGGAAAGTAAGAAAAATAAAATGACCTATAAGGAAAATGCTGAGCCTTGAGACTTGCTGCCAGATGACGGACTATTTGAGGGTGTGGACACACTCACAATTTTATATCAGGCAGATAGGCACACATTAGAACCTAACATACCTTGCTCAGCTTACCCACTGCTGCTTAACAGACTGTCTCAATGTCCAGTGACTTAAAACAACTGATAGGTTCTATTTTTTTAAGTTTATTTATTTATTTTGAGAGAGAGAGAGTGAGAGAGAGAGAGAAAGGCAAAGAGAGAGAAAGGCAGAGAGAGAAAGGCAGAGAGAGAGAAAAGCAGAGAGAGAGAGAGAGACAGAGAGAGAGAGAGAGAGAGAGAGAGAGAGAGAGAGAGAGAGAGGGAAAATCCTAAGCACGCTCCACACTGTCAGCACAGAGCTGGATGTGGGCTCCAACCCAGGAAATCATGACTTGAGCTGAGATCAAGAGTGAGATACTTAACCGACTGAGCCACCCAGGTGCTCCTGATAGCTTCTATTCTTGAGATAGTTCATGCCAAGATAGCAGTCTTGGCAGCTGGGTCTGGACTCATCTTGGTGGTTGGGCTGGACATCTAAGATGGCTTCTTACTCATACATCAGCTCCCCAGTCCTTCTTTCCAGCAGAAAGTTTTCCTAACAGCCTTATTGAGATAGAGTGTATGTCCTTAAGAATCGCCCGTTATAGGGGTACCTGGGTGGCCCAGTCGAGTAAGCAGGCAACTCTTGATTTCAGTCAGGTCATGATCTCATGGTTCACGAGTTCAAGCCCCACATCAGACTTTGTGCTGACTGTGCGGCGCCTGCTTGAAATTCTCTCCCTCTCTCTCTGCCTCTCTCCTGCTTGCATGCACATATGTGTGCTCTCTCTCAAAAATAAGTAAACATTTTTACAAAAAAACATCCATTTTAAATGTATAAATCAGTGATTTTTAGCAATGTTTTAGAGTTGTACAAAGATCACCAGCATCCAGTTTTAAAACATTTTCATCATTTCCAAAACTTCCCTTGAACCTGTTTTTTTGAGGTGGAACATGAGGTTAATATGTGGAAACTTCTTTTTTTCTGATTTGGTGTTTCAAACTGTAAATTTCCCTGTAGACATCTCTTTAGCTGCATCCCATAAGTTTTGATATGTTTTGCTTTTATTTTCATTCACTTCAAAATATTTTACTATTTCTTTGCAATTTTTTATTGTCATGGTTATTCAGAAGTCTGCTGTTTCATTGCCAAATATTTCTGATTTTCCACATTTTCTTTTGTGAGGCTTTAATTTAATTTTGTTTTAATCAGAAACTTGTATTATTTCAGTCTTTTTGAAATTTAATGAAGCTTATTTTGTAGCCCAATTATCGTCGAGATTAAAAATTGTTTGGTATGTACCTGAAAAGAACGTGTATTCTACAATCAGTGGATGGGGTGTCCTATAAATGCCAGTATGTTTATTTGGTTGATAGTGTTGTTCAGGTTACCTTTACTGATGTTCTGCTTAGTTATTCTGTCATTTTCTGAGCATGGTGTATGGAAATCTCCAGCCATAAATGTCTCTTCTTTCTATTCAGTCAATCTTTGTTTCAGAGCTATGTTGTTTTCAGGCTTTCTGATATTTATAATCTGTAACTAGGACTCTTCCATTGCCATTTAGGCTCCAGAGACTGAAGATGCAGATTTTGAACCAGCACAGCAGGAGTTCTGTTTTATTCGATTGGTCAGACAAGTCCCAGGCCAGTCAGATACAAACAAGTGTGGGAATAGACCCTATTTTTAAAAAAAGTATTTATTTTTGAGAGAGAGAGAGAGAGACAGACAGACAGACTGCAAGCGGGGGAAGAACAGAGAGAGAGGCAGACACAGAATCTGAAGCAGGCTTCAGGCTCTGAGCTGTCAGCACACAGCCTGACAGAGGGGCTTGAACCCACGAACCATGAGATCATGACCTGAGCTGATGTCAGACACTTAACTAACTGAGCCACCAGGCATCCCTAGACCCCATTTTTAATGAGAGAGATTCTTGCACAGAGGGACAAAAAAAAATTGATGGAGCCTACTTTGGGATGCAGGTTTATCATTCATTTATCCTGGGTTTAAAGTGTTGATTTTTTGTTGCTTCTTTTTTCATTTATGACAACTAGAATTTTAGAGTGTATGAAAACAAAGAAAAATGGCCAGAGACAGTTAAAAAATCTTCTAAGACCTTAGATTTGCACGCACATTAGTTTTAAAAATTAGTATCCTGGTCCTGGACACCTCACAGGTTGGAAAAGATCATTGACTCATTATTTAGAGAATGGATATACTACAATTTTTGCAGTGATATTTACACCATCTGCAAGTAAGAAATCTCATTTAATAACCTATCTGTACAAATCATAGTTCCCTCATTCCTTCATTATAAGGTTTTTTGGGGGATGATTTACACCCTAGGGTATATATTTTAGTCCAAACTATACTCCACACCATGAATATGTGGAATGATCATTACTATACCTGCCTTAACTTAAACAGTGGCTACTTCACTGTTTTAAAAGAATAAAGCTTAGGGGCGCCTGGGTGGCTCAATCAGTTAAGCGTCCGACTTCAGCTCAGGTCATGATCTCATGGTCTGTGAGTTTGAGCCCCGCTTCGGGCTCTGTGCTGACAGCTAGCTCAGGGCCTGGAGCCTGTCTTCGGATTCTGTGTCTCCCTCTCTCTCTGACCCTCCCCTGTTTGCGCTGTCTCTCTCTGTCTCTCAAAAATAAATTAAAAAAATGTAAAAAAGATGTAAAAGAATAAGGCTTATTGAGAAATTGTACAGGTATTGAGAGAATTAATCATGAGGTTTCATGCCCTTTGTGGCCTTACATGTGTCCGTATGACTGTCTCATTCAAGTGGTTTCATTTTGAAAAGGTAGAAAAATGTGTTTGAGAAAAGAAACTGCAGCGACAGGCTGTGAAGAAGAGGGCTTCTCAGAATGAGTCTGTATGTTTGACCAAAAGATTAAATTCAGAGTCAAGAAACCAGACCGCCCCTTCCGTCAGCTGTGATTAATCCTGTCTAAACAGCTCTTAACTGCGCCCAGTTGGGTTTGTTTCCTTCATCTTGGCTCTTGATGTATCATATTTTAGACCACTTTTAAGAGTGTGGCTCAAATTCTGCTGTTTTAACAAACGATAATATTTTTATAAAAATCAAAAGATGGGGCACCTGGGTGGCTCAGTCAGTTGAGCATCCGACTTTGGCCTAGGTCATGATCTCACAGTTTGTGGGTTCAAGCCCCGCGTCAGGATCTGTGATGACAGCTAGCTCAGAGCCTGGAGCCTGCCTCTGATTCTGTGTGTTGCTCTCTCTCTGTGCCCCCCGCTCATGATCTGTCTCTCAAAAATAAATAAGTGTTAAAAAATAAAATAAAAAGATGGACAATATACTTACGGTCTTTTTTTTTCCAGGCAAAAACCATCAGCAACAAGTGTACAAACCTGGCTGTGTGGATGGCGTTTGCCTGGCCACAATACCGCCTTGCCTGATAGCAGCATTCTTTAATGTTAGGTCTTCTGTTTTTGATAAATGGAGGCAAATATGACAGTTATAAAAGCACAGAATGTTGCAGCAAAACTCTACTTAACACTTTGTTGGAATCCTTGATTCGGTTATTTAGCACATACCAGTGTGTTTCTCAGTATACCAGGAAGACCCTATGAAGAAAATTGTGATTTTCTAAAGGGTATTAAATAGATCTATGGAGTGAGTAATCAGCAGAAACAGAAACTTTTGAGGAGGAGCTCAGAAAGTAGATGTGGAGCCACAAAACAGTTCTGAAAAAGAGGGTCATGCTCAAATGTGACCTCTTTTAAAAGGCAGTGTTTACGTCTTTCTTAAGGCTAATGATCTGTCATCAAGCAGGTAAAACTGAAGCAAGTGACATCCCGTAATTTTCTCTTTGGATCATCATTTGAAAAGAACTTTCCTGATACCTCCTGTTGTTGGTCTTACCCTAGCACGTCTATTCTCTTACACTGACAGTGTGTCCAAAAGTCTGTATTGGAAAGTTCATTCTCATTCAGAGCAAACCTGCAGCAAGAAGATCTCTGAGATGGACCAGACCACCTCTCCTGGGAGAGGTTGACATTTACTCTCATATGCTTCTAACACACCTGCTCAAATCTGCTTTTGAATGCATATTGTAATGACAAAATTAAAAGGTTAATTTGTTCTAGCTATCAAATCTTTGAATTTCTGAGCACTTTCTATAGAATCCTACTTTTTCAAAACCTGAGTACTTTTTTTTTTTTAAAGGAAAATGCTCATCAGGTCTATATCTATCTTTATTTTTTACTTGAGCCCAATTAATTATTCAGTTATATTTTAAACACAGAATAACTGTGATTACATAACTGACAGTTTTAATAAATTGTAGTGAATTGAGATTTTTAAGCAATCTTTTACTTCTATCTTAGACTATAGAAGAAATATGTGTTTTTAGTGGTCAAGATAAGGAGAAATTGTATATCTTCATTAGTTGTGGTTTGCATGTCAAAATAGTTTTTAATTTGTAGTGGTTTTTCTGTTTATCATGTAGATAAACAGAAAATGTGGTTCCTCACAGGCTAAAATTTGTTTCCTTGTTGGATAAAATGTTGATTTAGTATTAAAACCTACTATTACCTGAATCTTCTGTGCAAATTGCTTTTCTGTGTTTCTGATGTCAAACATAATACTCTCATTTTCTATTTTCTGGTTTCCTGGAAATTCTCAAGTCTTCAGGGCTTTCAGATTAATTTTTAAAAAGTAGATACAGTTTACTAGAGCACTTTTAGGTCACAACAAAATTGAGTGGCAGGTACAGAGATGCTCCCTGACCCCACGGAGACGTGGGTTCTCCTTGCTAGCAACACCCCCCACCAGAGTGGTACATTTGTTACAGTTGATGAGTTTACATCAATGCGTCTTTATCACTTAAGTCCGTCGTTTATATCAGGGTTCACACTTGGTGTTGTACATTACATGGGTTTTGACAAGTGTATAATGACACGCATCTAACATTAGAGTATCATACAGTCATTCTACTGTCCTAAAAACTCCCCGTGTTCCACCTATTCAGCCCTCCCTCCCCACCTCCCCTCCTGCCAACTCCTGAAACTCACCCATCTCATTACTATCTCTATAGTTTTGCCTTCTCCAGAATGGTATACAGTTGGATTAATGCATTACGTTGTTTTTCAGATTGGCTTCTTTCACTTAGTAATATTCATTAAAGTTTCCTCCATGTCTTTTCATGACTCGATGACTCATTTCTTTTTTGCATTAAATAATATTCTAGTGTCTGGATGTATCACAGTTTATCCATTCTCCTACTCAAAGACTTCTTGGTTGCTTCAGGTTTTAGCAGTCATGAATAAAGGTGCTATAAAGAAAAAGACCTGTGTGAAGGTTTTTGTGTAGACATAAGTTTTCAACTTATTTGTGTAAATACCAAAGAGTGTGAGTGATGTATCTCATAAGAGTATATTTGATTTTGTAAGAAATGGCCGTAATGTTTTCCAAAGTAGCTGGGTCATCTTGCATTCCTACCAGCAATGAATGAGACACCTTGTCATTCAGCATCCTCACCAACATTTGATATTGTCAGTGTTTTGGATCTTTCCCTTCCAAATGGGTGTGTAGTGTTATCTCATTGTTTTAGTTTGTGTCATTTTTAAATGACTCATGATGTTGAACATCTTTTTATATGCTTATTTACATTTATATATCTTCTTTTGTGAATTGTCTGTTAGGTCTTTAAAATCACCACTTTTAAATCAAGTGGTTCATTTTATTGCTGAATTTTTAAGAGTTTTTTGTATATTTTGGATAACAGTC
Organism: Suricata suricatta; assembly: GCF_006229205.1. Classification (NCBI taxonomy): domain Eukaryota; kingdom Metazoa; phylum Chordata; class Mammalia; order Carnivora; family Herpestidae; genus Suricata; species Suricata suricatta. The sequence goes on from NC_043705.1 coordinate 112,814,302, forward strand.
TTTTATCATTCTTTACAAGAATTTTTTCCCAGTCTGTGGTTTGTCTTCTCATTCCATTGTCAGATTGACTTATTTTAACCTTTGAAATTGTGCATATTTAATTCTTTTTGCTACTTGGTTTCTTGCTTGAGTTGATGAATTGTGTCTTTCACCTAGATCTGTATGTCCAGCCTTACCCTGTTCTTTGTTTCTGTTGGTGGCGCAGAGAGCTAAGAGTTCTAATCATGCTTACCTGCCAGCTTTCCCAGCCCTGTTGTGGCACCATCTCTTGTGCCCATGTATACAGCCCAGGAGCTGATTTATTCATGGGGAGAGAAACAGTCAAGGTAGTATGTGACCTCTTTCCAGTACTTATACACACAATTAGCCTTCTTTAACCCGGCATCAGCCCTCACCAATGGATGGACATGACAGCATTTGTCTTCTGTGCTCTTTCAAAAGTTAAGAAGTTTTAATGCATATCAAAGAGTATATGGAGAAGATATATAAATTATGAAGAATAAAATTAAACGCCTGGAATCCACCTTCCAATTTAAGATTGATTACATTGGCAATGACATTAACACTACCTGCGTGTTCTGCCAGCCTCCCTCAGGTAAACCATAAACCTAAATTTTGTTTTATTTTTTTTCATTTTCAAAATACTTTTACCACAGATGCATAGCCCTAAATGATATATTATTTAGGTGCAATTGTTCTGAGTGTTTTAAAACTTGTAATATACCTTTAGTCTGTGACAACTTGCTTTATTTTCCTCACCTTGTTTCCTGAGATTCATCAAAGTCCTATGTGGGTATTGAATAAGGCTTTGGACGTCCTGTCAGAAGTTACTCCTCATTCCTCCCCGAGCTTTCCTTCCTTCTGTATTACATCCTAGAATCTTCATGCTGTTTCCCATTAAAATTATATATTTTTTCTAAAACAAATTTATTTAGATATCTGTGACATATAAAAATTGTATTGACGTAAGGTATACCCCTTGATGTTTTTATATATTTATACATTGTAAAAAGAACTACAACCAAGTGAAATAACATCCCTTCTACATAGTTGCCTCTGTGTGAGTGTGTGAGTGTATGAGTGTGTGTGTGTGTGTGTGTGTGTGTTGAGAAGATTTAAGATCTATCCTCTTAGCAAATTTCAGTTATATAATACAGTACTATTAACAGTAGTCACTATGCCGTACACTGAACATTAGATCTCCAGAACCCATTTATCTTGCATAACTGCAACTTTTTACCTTTTGACTAATATCTCCTCATTCCACCTGTTCCCCCCACCCCTTCAGACACCATTATTCTCTCTGAGTTCAACTAGTTTAGAATCCACATAAAAGTGAGATCATGAAGTATTTATCTTTCTGTGTCTGGCTTAATTTCACTTGGCTTAATGTCCTTCAGGTTTACCCATTTTGTTGCAAGTGGCAGGATTTCCTTCTTTTTTAAAGGTTGAATAATATTCCATTGTAATATACACTAAATTTTATTTTATTATTTGTGGACATTTAGTTGTTTCCATATTTTGGTTACTTTGAATAATGCTGTAGTGAATGTAAGAGAACATATATCTCTTTGAGATACAGATTTCATTTCCTTTGGATGTTTAACCAGACATGGGATTGCTGAATCACATGGTAGTTTTATTTTTAATTTTTTGAGGAGCCTCCGTACTAGGTCCCATAATGACTGTGCCAATTTACATTCCCACCAACTGTGTATAAGTGTTTCCATTTTCCATATCCTTGCCAACACTTGTTATCTTCTGGGTTTTTGATAATAGCCATTCTAACCTAAAGGATATTTACCTGATAATTTCCCGGAGTATTACACTTTCAAAGCGGGTTTTAATTCTAATGGTATCAGAATTCTGAGCTGAAGGATTGTAACTCTTATCCAGGAGGTATAGATACCAACACACATAGGGAGATTGATTTGGGGAAGTGGCAGTTTTCCCAGCAGTCTTGAAATTGCAGCAAGAATGTAGTTTTATATTTATCATTTAAGTTCAGTTTTTCATTATAATAAAGAACTTATTTCAAAAATGTCAACTTTTGACATGGTTATGTAGTTTGCCTACTAGCTAGCTGAGAACTTAACAGAAGTGAAAAGAATTTTTGTGACAGATTGAATGACACATAAATCATCTAGTTAGATGTACAATGCAGAAATATATACTCTGACTTAAAGTCAATTAAGTTTATTTCGATACCATTTTATATTGGACTGTCTTGGTTGAACTAAGAAATGCATTTTATATTATATATTCTCAGTTTTTCTAGAGGCAGTAAAACTATTGGGTAATATAGTTCTGTGAATATTAAGGTGTTTGAATTGAGTAATCTTTGAGATTTCAGCAACAAATGTTATTTGTTTTCGATTCCTGTTGCATTTATGATTGTTACCTTAAAATATTTCTCTTTTCTTCTCTTCAACACACTAACATTCAAAGTGAACATATGTCTTTGAAGTAAACATAAATCCAATTCTCCAAAAATGTCTTTGAGTTAAAGCTAAATATAATCTTGCTTTTCCACCATCAGATGTTTGACATCTGCACTGATTTTACACTAACAAACTGAATATTTCTTGAAAAATTTCCACTTAAGAAGGTGCTATATTTGAAGATATTTAAAATTTCTAATGTTTCACAGGAAAAAATTGGCTTAACATATGGCAATCTTCTGTTTTTGACATTCACTCTGATTTTTTTTAGCAGTTTATGAGATGTATTATTCTTTCCCTCAGTATGAGTACTATGGTCCACTTTGACAATTCTATCAGTTTTTATTTCAACCTCACTTCTATAATGGGTAGTACTTTTTCAGTAATCAGTTTTGACAACCCAAGAAATTAGCTAACTAGTGTATAAAACAAGTAAACAGTGGAGTCAGCACTCCATTGGAATTTTCCAATTCCAAATTTACTACCTCTAATTTTCACTGGGGATTACTCTTAGCTATGAAGCACATTATCAAATTAAAAAAAAGAGGAGCAACAAATTTATTCTGAAGGTTTCCTTCAATGCCTTTTGAATAAAATATACTGCTTTCTCTATATATTTTTTCTCTTTACTGGACTTATCAGCTCTTTCAGCTCAGCTAGTAAATTCTACCATCTTTCATGGGTTACAGTTCAAGTCTTATTTCTTCATTGTTTTTTTTCCCCTGAATAATCTCAGTGCTTCTCAAACTTTATAGTAAATATGTTTTTTAAATCTAGGATGTGTGTGTTTTGGACATACTAATGTTTTCTGACATCTAAAATACGCTGTCCAAATGACTGGAATATTTAATCTGTAGATTTTGTTATTCCCCAAAGCTAGACATTATATTATTTTATTTACTGAGAATCCTTAACTTCCTCTTTGAGTGGCCTCTTTTTCTTTTGGAAACTACTTTATAGGAAGACGTTTTACATGTCCCTCCACTTAGGTGAGGGTGTCATCTTTTATTTGCTTCTCTAATATGGCTCAGATCAGGTTAGGGCCTTCACGAAAGTCAGTCAAATTTGACCCTAAATTTTCTAACAGTAAGTGGAGCTGAAGAGAGGGAGAAAGTGATTGTTGTTGGCACTTGAGTTCTGTTTTTTTTTCATTTATTGAAATGTATTTGACACATACATACAGTATGTTAATTAAGGTATGCAGTATATTGATTTGATACACTTATGTGTTGTTATAGGATTGCCATTGTGGCTATAGGTAGGTACTCTATCAGATGTTGTTGAAGGGTACAAACTTAGGAATAGTAGTAAATAAATGTCAGAGATAGAATGCACAGTATAGCAAATATAGACACTATTATATGTACATACACGTATATGTATATTGTATATACACATATATGTATATATATGCATACATATGTATATTGCATGTATGTGTGTACACACACACACACACACACACACATCCGCTAAGAGACTTGATCTTAATTATTCCAACTACAAAAAAGTAATGATAATTGTGCTTGTGTTTTCTATTTTCCTTCAGCCTTCAATGATCTTTCCCTCTGCAGTTGGTTTGATGGTTCAATATTCACTCTGATTATAAGATAGCACAGTGTACCTCTAATAAATTTTTCCTTTTTCATAGGAAATGTGTAAAGAGTTCTATTTAATATAAGCTATTATTGGATAATGTGTTTTTTAATCAAAGTTGTTAAATTGAAGAAATCTGCATTTTTTTTCTTTTTTACTCCTTAATTCGTAGTCTGGGGAAGTCTTTGGAGCAGTATTGACTGGTCGACTGACATTTGAAAATCACTATTCTGTATCAGAGCAGAATTGTTTTGCATCTTATTTAATTCTGTCTCATCCTTGTAAATCTAATCTCATCTGAGTTGTAACTTCTTGAGTTTAGGAATCAGAAGAAAATGTTCAGTATTTCCAACATTATAAATTATTTATTTTTGCCTCAGAGTTTAGGAAGTTTCCATTGGTAAAGGATATGAGTGATGAGAATGTGGAATGATTATGATTGATTAAATTATTTTTGAAAGCAAGAGTAGATTTCCTGTATTGAGTTCATTAATTTCCAAACTGTCCAAAGGCAGTCAGTCAAGATCCTAATCAGAGCATGGCCACTGGCTGCTTAATTGGCAACACAGTGAACCACAGTTACTAAACAACCCTCTCTAGTTAGATGCTGACTCTCTTGACGGTGACACTCTGAGATCTTGCCTCGGAATAGAATAACGTTAACTAATACTGATATGACTCTTACTGTTTGAAGCTATTTTGGCTTTCACAATCTCCTAGAGGTTGAGATTTTCTCTGTGGCATTTTATGTTTACCACATCAGAACTAGTATAATTACAAAGTCTTCTGTCATTTAATCTTAGACTATCTTTTGTGGCAGAAAAGTTATTTTCATTTGTCTTTTTCTTATTCCTGAGGAGCTGAAACTGTATTAGAGATAGTGGAATCTTAATTCTTGGAATCCTCAACCAGCTGCTTAAACTGCCTCGGTGTCACAGAGGAGAGATGTGAATAGAACACAAAGCCAGGGACATGACTTCAAATCTTGGTGTGGCAGACTGATTTCTCTTTTCATTCTAAGTCTTAATCCCGCCTGAAATGCAGGATCAGGGCTCCATGGTTCTTTATACCCAGACCCTAATCTCACACTTGATAATAACCATCAGAAGAGACAAATAGAAATGTAGCCAAACAATAATGTACCAGGAGATGGAAATGATTCGTACCTAAGGTCTAGTGAGGAGCCGGTCTGATCTGTCATTCATACCTTCTCATGAGCACAGAGTGGGATAGTTCATGCAATAGGAGAGTTTTCATCAGGAAAAGTTACCTCAAATATTATTTTACCAAAGATAAATATTGTTTTACCCTCTCATCTCCTTGGGTTGTAGGATTCCATAGAAGGATGAATAAAAAAGCCCAGAGGAAACTAAACACAAATACCACCACCACCATTGAGAGGAATGGCAGCAACAAACAACATTTCTTCTGTGACTTTAACTTTTTTCTTTAAGTGAAAATCATTTTGGATACTTCTGTTGTGCAGTATGTGCTTGATTGGCTCTGAGCGATATGGTCTCCCTCCTTTCAGGGCCAAAATGAGTGAGTAGATGTAACAGTGTCAGGGAATTAGAAGTAACAGGACTGTTCCTTTAAAAGTTTTGGCTTTTCTGAGGATCAGTAGCCAGAACTATATGGAGATTTCCAAGCATGAAAAGTATTGGCTTTCTACAATGGGCACATTAGCAGTTTTGTTTTTCCTCTAACAGACTTGTTTACTATGGTTAGCATTACTGATTTTCCACCTGTAGGCATTTAGTAAATGCTTCTACTGTGATGTTTTTAACTGACACTCTGCACTTTAGTGTAGTTCTTTGTGGTGCTTCAGTGGCTCAGTTGCTGAAGTGTTCAACTCTTGATTTTGGCTCAGGTTATGATCTCATGGTTTGTGAGTTCAAGACGTACATCAGGCTCTCACTGACAGTGAGGAACCTGCTTGAGATTCTCTCTCCCTCTCTCTTCCCCCCTGCCCTCTCTGCTCGTGCTCATGCTCTTTCTCAAAAATAAATAAACTAAACCAACAACAACAAAAACAAACATAGTTCTTTGATTGAGCTCTTTGTTTGGAACCCAATCTGTTGTAAGGAGATTTTCGAATAAATATGGCACACGTACTATAAAAGGTTGAAAATCAGCTATTTTTCTCCCCACTTAAAATTTTTTACATTAATCTGCATGCTAATCCCATTAGCATGGCATTTGATTGCTTGGGAAATTTATTCAGAATTGGAGGTCTGTATAAAATACTAGGTAAAACTGGTTCAAATGTTCTCTCCAGGGAATCCTGTTGTTTATACTTCTTGTGTGAAAAAAAGAGATTCTTAGAAGTGCCTAGACTTACTTTTCATTTATCTTTTTCCTGCTTCCTCTCTCTAAGCAAGGAAGTAATTCCTTTTACATATTCCCGTTACATTCTCTCAAAAAATCTTATCAGAATATGGTGCCTTAAGACTACTCTGCTATCCTGGGGCGCCTGGGTGGCTCAGTCAGTTAAGCGTCCATTGATTTCAGCTCAGGTCATGATCCCATGGTTCGCGGGATCAAGTCCTGTGTCTGGCTCGGTGCTGACAGCGTGGAGCCTGCTTGGGATTCTCTCTCTCTTTCTCTCTCTCTCTCTCTTCCTATCTCTTTCTCTTTCAAAATAAATCAATAAACTTTAAAAAAATACAAGTTAAAAAGAGACTACTCAGCTATCCTGACAAAACAGATGTTTGAAATAAAAAATAAATTTTCTTTAATTAAAAAAATTTTTTTATATATAAAAAATATTTTAGATTTGTTTATATATAGAGAGAGTGTGTGAGCAGGTGAGGGGCAGAGAGAGACGAGGAGAGAGAGGATCCCAAGCAGGCTCCACACTGTCAGTGCAGAGCCCAACATGGGGCTCGAACTCACAAATTGGGAGAAACCCAAGAGTTGGACGCTTAACTGACTGAGCCACCCAGGTGCCCCCAAAACACACTAAGTTAAATATATTATAAATAATGGTTTATGCGTATTTGCATTCCTATTTTCCCTTGGTGGAGACTTCAGTATGTTAGCCATGTCCAGGCTCCACAAACCCAGGCCCCACAGTTTACATTGGTTTAGATGGCATTTTGCTACAGAGTTTGTCAACTTGCACAAATTAAAATGAGTTTATTTTCAGCATCTTCCTTTTATGCCTTTATATGTGTAGGGCTGATTTAGGTGTGCTGTATTCTTCTAACACCACAATTGTTTTGAACAGTAGGACTCACATTTCCTCTTTCAGTTTCTTTGTCACTTGTGATGAAAAGCAATATGAGCATGGTGATCGTCTTACATATGAGATGTCAGTGGTCTCCAGCTATACTGTGCCATGGCCTTAAACTTGTTTTGAAGCCAGAGAGAGTACTATTACTAATAGTTCGTTAGAATTGCTTTTTTTTCCTCTATAATTTACATAGTAATTGCACTTGGGAACAGATATTTTTGCAAAACAGACTTTTAAGTAGAATCCTTATTTTGCTTAAAATTACTCATCTCTCTCTTTTTTTAAAAGTGGGCTTCATACCCAGCATGGAGCCCAACTTGGAGCTTGAACTCATGACCCGGAGGTCAAGACTTGAGCTGAGATCTGACTGAGCCACCCAGGTGCCCCCCCAAATTATCAATCTTTTAAAACAGTTACCTAATCAGAGTTGTTCCACAGAAAAATGGGGACTTGAAAGTTTATGCCTATAGATTATCTTAACTAAGTTTACTTTCATTCTTTCAGGAAAAGCATTATAATACCTTTTTTTCTACCAAAAATATCCTTGAGTAGTGCCTGACTGGCTCAATTGGAAAAGCATGAGACTCTTGATCTCAGGGTTGTGAGTTTGAACCCTAAAGATTACTAAATTACTACAAGATTACTAAAAATATAGAAACTTTAAAAAAATCCTTGAAAGAACATTACATATGGATGCTGCACAGGTGTTATTCTTTCTTTTAAAGATTCTATATGCTATACTAATTTTTAATTATAACTGTTTCATTCTGTTTTATAAAAGTTTTTTGATGACATAATTATGGCTAATAGAATACTCAATTATAAATATGTGATAAAGATTATTTGTCTAAAGTTTGTTCATTTATTTAAATTTAAATCCTAGTTAGCTAACATGTAGCATAATAATGATTTCAGGAATAGCATTTAGTGATTCATCACTTACATATAACACTCAGTGCTCATCCCAACAAGTGTCCTCCTTAAAGCCCCTCACCCATGTAGCCCGTCCCCCCGTCCACAACCCCTGTTTGTTCTCTGTGTTTAAGAGTCTCTTATGGTTTCTCTCCCTCTTTGTTTTTACCTTATTTTTGTTTCCCTTATGTTCATCTGTTTTGTTTTTTAGATTCCAGATATGAGTGAAATCATATTTTTGTTTTTTGACTGGCTTATTTCGCTTAGCATGATACACTCTAGTTCCATCCATTTAATTTTTTTTAAGTTTGTTTCTTTTTGAGCATGAGAGAGTACAAGCAGGGAGGGGCGGGGAGAGAGGGAGACAGAGAATCAATCCCAAGACTCCTAACTGTCAGCACAGAGCCTGATGTGGGTCATAAAGTCGTAAACTGTGAGATCATGACCTGAGCAAAGTTGGATACTTAAACAACTGAGTCACCCACATGCCCCAAGTGGTTTTAAACTATGCTTATACTTTAAAAATTAGTTGAATTTAAGGAAAGGTATTAAGCAGGCTGTGTTTTAGCTTATGGGCAAGTAATAAATTATATCATGTATCTTGAGTGTATCATAGATAAGCTGCTATATAACGATCGCCACTTCAGATAGCTGTGAAATTAGGTGATTAACTAGTTGGTACCTAACCTTCTAATTTCTGTATAAATCTAATTACATGAAATAGAAGTGGGGGTTTTGATTTTTTACTTTGCTTTTCTGTTTGGAGTATCATTGAAACTACTGTATTATAAATGACGGAAAATGATTGCATATGTTAAAAAAATAAATTGTATAAAAAAATTAGTTGAAATTATTTATCATAGGCTAGTTTACTTTTATAATACTAGTTGGCTAGCCACTCACCAAGATTTGCTCTTTCCTAGTAGGCTCTATCTCTGTTTCTCTCTCTCTCAGCTAGATCTGTTATAGCTAAAATATGTTTGAAAGGTCAAAGTTGGAATTATCACTCTACCAGATTTCAAGACTTATTATACAGAGGATGTAATCAGGACTGTGTTGTGTTGGTGGAGGGACAGACACATAGATCTTTGGGATAGAATAGAAAACCCAGATGTAGCCCCATAAAAGCATTGCCTACTAATTTTGGAGGAAGGTGTAAAAGCAGTAAAGTGGAAGAAGGTTGGTATTTTCAATGAATGGAGTTGAAATAATTGGATATCTGTAGGAAAAAAAAGAACTTTAATATAAATCTCACACTTTTTTACCAAAGAATAGGTCCTAGATATAAATGCAAAAACTAAAAGTGTAAGACTTTTAAAAGATAGCATATGAGAACATCTGTGAACCTAAGGTATGGGAAAGAGTTTTTAAGCATGGCACCAAAAGCACAGTCTGTTAAAAAAAAACACCCCTAAATTGTACTGTATTAAAATTACAAACCTGAGCTCTCTGAGAGACTTTATTAAGAGAGCAAAAAGAAAAAGTACTCATTGGTATTAATATTTGTATACCATGAAGTCTGACAAAGGACTCAAATCTAGAATTAAAACTCAACTATAAAGACAGATACCACACTTAGAAAATGGGCAAAAAAAAAGAAAAGATTCATTTCACTGAAGAGGATATACAGATGGCAGATGTGACGTTTGAACCCTAGCCAATAGGAAAAAGGCAAATTAAGACTTGGGATGTCACAGTACACTTCAAGGGGTCACTGGAGTGGCTAAGTTGGTTAAGAGGTTTGACCCTTGATCTAGGCTCAGGTCATGATCTCAGAGTTTTGGAGTTTGAGCACCCATTGGGCTTTGTACTGGTAGCGCAGAATCTGCTTGGGATACTGTCTCTCCTTCTCTCGGCCCCTCCCCAGCTCACTCTGTCTCTGAAAAAAAAAAAAAAAGAACAAAACAGAACAGGACAAAACAAAACAAAACAAACCTTTAAAAGAAAAAGAAATAGTGACAAGGACAAATACCAGGGAGAATGTGGAGAAACTGGATCACTGATACGTTGCTAGTGGGAGTGTATAATGTTACTGCCACTTTGAAATAGTTTGGCAGTTAAAAAAAAAAAACTTGCATGTACTTACCACACAACCCAACAATTGCACTACTAGGCATTTACGCCAGAGAAAAGGAAACTTATGTCTACATAAAGACATGAACATAACTGTTCCTAGCACCTTTATTTGTAATAACTGGAAACTGGAGACAACCAAAAAGTCCTTCAGTAGGTGACTTGCTAAACAAATTATGAAGCAGCTGCATCATGGATAATGCTCAGAAATAAAAAGCAATCAACTACTGATACAATGACAACTTGGATGAATCTCAGGAGTCTGATGTTGAGTGCAAAAAGCCAGTCACATCAGTCACATAGTATTCGATTTCATTGTGTAGCTGTTTTGAAATGATGGTATTATAAAGATGCAGAACGGGTTAGCTATTGCCAGGGGCTAGCGATGCTAGAATAAAGCTGGGTGGAGGGGATTAGAAGGCAGCTGGGTGAGCGGGAGCAGCTCTCGCCTGCCCAGAACAAGATCCTGTCCATGAGGAGCGAGGCCTCCGGGGAGGAGCTGACCGAGCTGGCACGGCAGGCCAGCCTGGAGGAGGTTCAGACAGGTGAGGACCAGGACGAGATGGACCCGGAGCCCAACAAGGTGCAGCAGGGCCAGCAGAGCCTGGATGAGGACCGATCCCCCCCTGCCCTTCATCCATCCTCCCCAAATATAGCCCCCCAAAAGAAAAGGGAGTAGCCCAAGAGAAATCTCTGTGATGATGGAAGAGTTCTATATCTTGATAATAGTTGAGTTACCTGTGTTTCCATGAATCTGAACATGTAGCAACAAAATGCCCTAATATGCAGGTTTTGCCATTGTACCATAATTGTGTAAGAGGGAACCATTAGGGGAAACTGAATGAAAGGTACAGAGGATTTCTCTATACTACCTTTTCCACTTCTTGTGAACTTCTAATTTTTCGACATTAAAAATAAAAATGTATATAAAGCAATCAGTCCCTCATTTATAATAGCAATTGTATTAGTTATGGTTCGCCAGTAAAAACCAATAGGGTATCTATGTCTATATTTCCATATAAAGAGATTTATAGTGAGAAATTGGCTTATGCAGTTCTGGAGGCCAACAAGTCCAGGATCTGCCCAGGCAATGTCCCAGTGCTGGCATGAAGGCTGGACATTGCTGCAGAAGCGGGAGGAGGCGATGTCCTGGTTCAGAGGTCACTGGGCAGGAAGAATTCTCTGTTACTGAGGGGTCTATTCAGACCTTTAACTGATTGGATGAGGCTTTCTCAGGATGTAGAGGGAATTCTGCTTTCTCAGCCTACTGATTCAAATGCTAACCTCCTCCAAAAACACCCTCACACGGTCAAAATAATATTTGACAGATACCCAGACACTCCGTAGCCCACTCAAGTTGGCACATAAAATTAACGTTCACAGCAACCTAGTTAAATATTGAGAAACTAAAAGAACAAAGTTTAAGTATAAAGGAATGTATTTGGTTTAATCAGTAATTTAGAGTTTGTTAGTTTGTTTCCTTTTGACATAGTAAGTTAAACAGAATATTACCAGTATGGTCTTTAATTTTGGCTTTTGAAACTACCATTTCACTGGTAGTATTTACTTTTGGCTATTCTAAGTGTAGCAGAGCTTAATCCTCTGAAGATAGAGCTCACTTTAACAGTTAAAATTCACCCTAGTTTTGCTGGATATGGTAATTTAGTTAGCCATGTACAGTCATTTGTTCTAAAAGACAAATATACATTTAAATTAGTTAAACTTGTTTCTTTGTATAACAAATGCAGTTCTCATAAGGCAAGACCCAAAAGCACAAGTGAATTTTGTGTAATAGTAAAATCAACAGAAAAAGTATATGTTCTTCCACATGCCAATATTAAAGAACAGAAACTTGTGATTTTTTAAAATTTCTAAGAACTTACTTATTCCTAGATTAAAAATAGGACTTGTTGTGTTACAGGCCATATAATATACTATTCTTTACAGCCTTGAAAATGATCTTTGGGCACCTGGGTGGCTCAGTCAGTTAAATGTCTGACTTCGGCTCAGGTCATGATCTCACGGTTCATGAGTTCAAGCCCTGCATCAGGCTCTGTGCTGACAGCTCAGAGCCTGGAGCCTGCTTCAGATTCTAAGTCTCCTTTTCTCTCTGCCCCTCCCCTGCTCACACTCTGTCTCTCTCTCTCTCTCAAAAATAAATAAACATTAAAAAAAAGAAAATGACATTTAATACAAGTCCAAGTCCAACTAATCATTTTATTGAGAAAACTGAGGATTAGAGAAGTTTAGGTGACTTGTCCAAGGTCACATGACTGGTTACCAGCAGAAGCTACTCAGAAAAATATCAGGTGGCTCAAATTCTTTTCAATAATAAACTTGGAATATCACATTAAGAATTATACTCTCACTTTCTTTTTCTGTATACTGTTAAAAAATGTTTTCACTCTATCTTATAAATAGAAGTAAGATTCCAGGTTTTATGTAGTAGAATGTTCTGGGGAAGGGAATACGAAAGAGGAGGTGTTTTTAACCATGCTGCTTTCATTAAAGAAAAACAATTTTTACTTTAGCTCCTTTCAGTTAAGTAAAAATTAAGTATTATTTTATCACCCTTTCCTCTTTTTCAAAGAAAAAAAACTGACATGCAAAATCAAATGGTGTCCTCTGTATTGTGGAAGCAGAATTTCTTATCAAATTAAGTGATTATTCTTTTTTTGTAACTTTTCATTGCTAGTTTATACTTTTCATTACTACTCTTTATGATTAATTTTTAAGGCTGGGGTAGTGTATCCGTATACGAGGGCTAACGTTATAAAAGAAATTTAAATAGACATTCTACGAAATTATTTGAAAAATACAAATCAAAATGTGTAACTCTGTCACAAGTAGCTAGTCAAGCCTGTCACACATTTATTTTTGCTTTGACCCGGAATCGATTAGGAAATAATACCTTTTTTTCACTTCACTTATATGCTTAGTTTGCAACTGATCGAAAATATCACTGAACACACTGATTGACACTGATGTGATTTAAAAAAATCATATCCCTTTCTAACAGTAAAAAAGGCAGAGCTTTCTCAGTAGGGAGAACTCTGCATCCGTTTGTTGAATTTCCAGGCTTTTTTTTTTTTTTTTTTGGCAAAAGTAGCATAATTGATGACAGATGAACAAAGAATCCTAGAGAACTGGATCCACTTGGTTTGGAAAAGATAATCAGTTTGCACGTGGAAGAGAATGGGCTAGATTTGTAGCCCATTTGTATTCTTCTCATATCCTCTTGTGTCTTTTGACCATTTTCATGGTCCTGGACTCCGTGGGCTTTCATGCCAGTCCTTAGGGCTCGGTGGGGAGTTGCTCTCAGGCTGATGGAAATTATTTTGTCTGTTCCTTTGGAGGACAGGAGTGCCTAGGAATTGGCATCTTCTCCTGCCTGACCCTTAACCAGTGATGACACAGTCTATAAATAGTCCAGCTTTCTCACCGCAGATTAGCACTGCCTGCAGAGCTAGCTGTGGGATTGAGCCAGAGAGATCCCTCATGAACTTTGCCCCAGACTGCAGCCTGCCTTGGCCTCTGTCCCTTCCAGGGTACTTTCCACACTTCCACATTGAGGGTTTAAAAAGGCAGTGAAAAAATCTAACTTAGATTTAGTAATTATCCAGAGGATATGATCTCTTAACTGCAGTGTCAAATGTGATTGTTATGAGGTTTTTTTTGAAGAGTACATGGAAAGCAATGCCATTGTTATCTACTAATAAGACCTAAAGAAAAAGATAGGCACAAATTAAAGGGTTTAGTAATTATAAGGTTTGGTGATCTTGAATACAAAATCAATTGTATAGTAATAAGTTGTTAAAAAATGAGTGAAAACTGGAGTATTTAAAATGTATCAAATTATTAAGTGGACACAGGAAATTATAAAACTTTGCTAAATGATGTTAAAAACACCTAAATAGAAACATACCATACTCGTGTGTTCAAAGTTTCAGTCTGAGGGCATCTCCATGGCTCAGTTGGTTGAAAGTCTGACTTTGGCTCAGGTCACGATCTCCTGGTTCGTGAGTTCGAGCCCCACATCAGGCTCACTGCTGTCAACCTGTCAGCACAGAGCCCGCTTCGGATCCTGTGTCCCCATCTCTCTGCCCCTTCCTTGCTTGCACTCTCCCCCAAATAAATAAAGTTAAAAAAAAGTTTCAGAATGAAAAATGTGAAAATTTTTTCTATACAGTTCTGATAGTCAGTATAATTCTGATGAAAATACTTTGTTTTGTCAAGACAGTGATACAGAAAAAAACACTTCCCTCCTCCTGACTTGATTTTCTCTGTCCTTCCCTGAGCACTGTGTTTTCTCTCTGCCAAGCCCTCCTCCCGACTGCCAGACCTACTGGGTGAGGGGCAGCTAGCGCCTGGCCCTCCTGTAGTGGGTGAGGTCTCTCCCATGGGACTGCCACCAGCCTTCTCCTTTTGCCAACTATTTCAGTGCATCATCCATCTTTAGCTTCTTTTCTAATACTTCTCTGCTCCTCTCCCCTGTCTCCTTAAAGGCCGTTTTCCTCTGTTATTTTATTTTTACCATTGAGTGACATAATGAATCTCATTCTTTGCCCTTTGCATCTAAAACTGGATATTGGGATCTTATGTGAGTTACAGCAGGCTGGAGGACATGCCTTGGCTCCCCTCTTTCTGGTAGCTTATTGGAGGGAGAAGGTTTTGCCTCAGGCAAATCTGAAATATATGGATATTCCAACCAAGGACTCATTCAATCCTCTGTCGCTTTAGTGTCTTTCAATATTTTATTTAGAAGTGTTGCTTTTTAATGTTGCCAAAGTAACGTAAATATTTGTATGTTTATTTTGCTTTCTTTTATTATTTTTTCCTACTTTCTCTAATCCATTTTTGCTACTAATTCTGGTGCTATTCTCCCATTATGTTGTAAACTTCTTAAGATAAGGACCTTTTTTCTTTTCAACTTTTTCTCTTAATTTCTCTATCTTTACTAAAAACCCAAGTGGAGTATGAGGAGTATTACAAACACTAAATGAAAGTTAACTGCTTTGAGAAAGTAAATGCCATTAATTTCAAAATTATTTTCAATGGGGAAGAAATTTCATTTCGATGGAGACATTCTAAGTCTTAAGTAGTACATCTTCATTTCTTCTTTGAACAATTACACTAGAAATTCATGATATGTGTAATAATAACCATAGATGTTATTACTGAGTTATTCTAATTTTCCCAGTGCACACGTGCATTAAGTCATGCTTTCCTCAAGATAACATAATAAAAGATTTATTCCCTGTAAGACAGAACTGAAGCATAGAAGAGATCAGTTGACCGAAGCTGGATAGTCAGGGGAAACTGTGAAATGAATCCAGGCATGTTTGATGTTAACTTAATCCCTTAAATAAGTAAAACAAAGTTTGTGAAGGCTTGCTATAGCACAATGTGTGGGAAATCATTCATCTTCTCTATTCTGTTTCTCTGTTGAGAAATCTTTCTTGTGATTTCTCATTCCGTGTAACAAAGTCAGCATCTCCTCCTGTAATAAATATCTGCCCCAATAATTTTTCCTTAATGTGTAAGGATCCAAGTATAGTGTTCAGCATAGTAGATGGTCATTAAATGATAATTCTTATTTTTATCAATTCCTCGGACTAGTGATTGTTCATTTAAAGTTTCTGATTAAGGTGTAGATTTTTTTAGTTTTTTTTTTTAAATTATGATCAGTTCTGTTAGCACAGATTTCATTCCCAAAGTTGTACCCATGGCAGGAGAAAAGTTCTCAGATTTTGTTTTTAGTTGCACTGTCATGTCTTCACAAACTATACAAGCATGAAGTCTTGTATCAAATCTGCTTTTCCCTTCGTCTGTATTTTCTTGACATGGTTTCTATAAAGATAGTTTCGCTTATTTTCTCAAAATGATATTATTCAGGGGCACCTGGATGGCTCAGTCGGTTAAGCCTCTGACTTCGGTCAGGTCATGATCTCATGTTCGTGGGTTCGGGCCCCGCTTTGGGCTCTGTGCTAATAAGTTTGGGGCCTGGAGCCTGCTTCAGATTCTATGTCTCTCTCTTTCTCTCTGCCTCTTCCCCTCCAATGCTCTGTCTTATTCAAAATAATTTCTCAAAATAGTGCATTTTTCTGTCTTGTTTTATTTGTCAGTGTTCTACTTCCTTATGTTGTATTTGCATTTTATTCATTTTCTTTGACTTCACTATATGCTTAAATGGAAACCTTTTAATGTTAATGAAAGTACTGATAAATTAGACTACAGTAAAGTCTAGAATTGTATTCATCAAAGGCTCCATATAGGAGATGAAAACAAGAAAAAACCTTGGAGAAGGTGTCTGTAAAATATATAATTGGGAACAATTAGCAATGGTTTTGATGAAGCCATTTTAAGTTTCAACATAGGAGATTATTTATTGCTATATATCTGATAACCTTGATGACAAAATAAAATGTGTTACAATAATTATAGAGAATCCATTTGTAATTAAGCAAGAGACACATATTTGAAAATATAGAATGAAAGTGATAATCAATGGTAAAGCTTTCACCAAAGATAGAGTTTTAAATAAAACAAATAAAGATAGACGGAGCTGCCTCTGAAGATTTAACTATGAAACATGGGCAGTGGGGTTGCTTGTCTGTTGTTTTTGTCATTATTTCTTCTGCCATGGCATCATTGTCAAAATACTTGCTGAAAATTTAATCTTCTTTCTGTTGGAAGTCATTAATAAGTCACTAAAATAGAATAAGTCACTGAAACAGGTTTTCTAGGGATCATTATCTCAGAAACAAATGTGCTCCCTTCAGATATGGTTTAAATAATTTTTTTAAAAAAATTTCTTACTTGGAACTACATATTGAAAGAGAACATTCATCTGAGAAGAAACTCACACTGGTCAAAGATGATGTTTCTGCCCCCCCCCCCCCCCAGGAATTCCTATCTGTATGTTGGATATTCTTTGCCTGCTTGATGTCTTATTTATTTTCATGAGTCATTTTAAACTCTTCATCTTCCATATTTTTAAAACACTCTTTTTAATCTCTTTCTTAAGACATTATCTGTGATTTTTATGTTCTTCCATTCCTTCTAAAACTAAAGGCAGTTTAGTTTTCATTTCTAAAATAACTTTTTTAAAAACCTTGACTTTTTTCCTGAGCTCCATTAACTTATGCTTTGAGTATTTCTATTTTTTTTTTTTTTAAACGTTTTTTCTTTATTTTTAAGAGACAGAGAGAGACAGCACTAGCAGGGGAGGGTCAGAGAGAGAGGGAGGCACAGAATCTGAAGCAGGCTCCAGGCTCTGATCTAGCTGTCAGCACAGAGCCTGATGTGGGGCTCAAACCCACAAACTGTGAGATCATGACCTGAGCCTAAGCCGGACGCTTAACCGACTGAGCCACCCAGGCGCCCTGAGTATTTCCATTTCTAATGTGTGTTATTTTTTCATGGTTTGAGTTATTTTAGTAATAGATGATCGTTTATTTTAATATAAAATATTACTGATTTAATTTCTTATATACGATATCTATCTGGCATTTTAGAGGTGTCATTCTGCACCTTTTTTTACTTTTTCTTTGCATGAGATTTGACCTCAGTAGTTTTCTTTTGCTTATTTTGAAGTGAAATGCATTTTCTTTTACTTTTTGAAGAAGTTGTGGTTCAAAATAGCTTTTCTAAGTTCATAACTCCCTCTTCTGTGCTTTTCTTGTTGTGTTAAAATTAGAATGTTGACTCTTGAGATCTGGAGTTTTTGTCTACTTCTGCTTTTTTCCAGCCCTTCTTTTCCCTTCATCTCTATAGCCCCTATCCTACTCCACTGGGAGGTGTTTTCTCCTTGGTGTGTGGTCATATGCCAGGAGGAGGTCTTGTCAGGTCAGGTTAGCAAGTCTGTGGGGCTGCACCTGCCACCTCGTGTAGACCCTGGAGCTTCCCTGCTCTTGGGACGGGCCAAACCCCTCCCAGCGCCAGCTGCTCTTCTCCCACTAGCTGGCCTGACGTGCTTCTCAAAGGACAGCTTTGCCTGTTTAGGGGCTTTTGCTGTTCTCAGATTTATAGATGTCCTAGTTCTTCCCTCTGCTTCATCCCATATGGACATTGATGTCATCCAGTTCTGTGACTGTTTGTGTCACTCAAATCTCTCTTTTTATTTTGCCATTAATGGATATTCCAAGTTTCGTCATGAATCTTGTCCATGAGTTTGGGTTTTTGGCCGTCTCATCATTGTACCTCATTTTATGTTGAGACGTGGGGAGATTCATGAACTGACGCCATTGCCATTATTTCCCCAGAGTCTCCTTGATTTACTTTTGAACTACATGTTTAGTTGCCTTTTATTTATCTTTACTCTACTTTGTAGATGTTGAGTGATTGATGATATACTTATTGGCCTTTCTTTAATGCCCCTCCACTTAGGAAGTATTGTTTGTTGGAGCTGGTTTTGTTAGTACAGTTTGAAAGACTCCTCTAGACAATATTCTGATGGAAGAATTGCAACTGTATTTTAATCATGTGTTCTTAAAATATACTTTTTCCGTAGCTATAGAATTACTGTCTTAATCCACAGGTTCAAAATCTACTAATGCACTCTAAATATACCTTTTGAAAAGTAAACCCTAGGCGATTTTGGTAGATCCTATTTTGTTTTTAATTTTCTAAGGTAAGATACAAAGAAGAGATATAAAAAGCATACCAATATCCTTTTAAGAAGTGAGAATCGTAGACTCTGGGAAAAATTAGAATTCTTATATAATTCTATATATAATATATATATATATTGTATACATAATTGTATATATTGTATCAATTATATAAGAAATCTGGGAGAATTAGGATCAGGTTAAAATAAATTATAATTTAAGATATATACATTTTTAAGTGCATAATTTCATGCCCTCCATAGAGAAAATTCTGTACTGCTCTGCATACTTTAATATGTCTCCATTTTTCATGTTTCGGTCTAAGATGATAATTTTCTTCACAGTTTCCCTTTAGAAAATCTTTATTAGTAGTAAACTGCTTAAGTGCAGAAATTTAAATATTATTTACATTTTCATAGTGTATTATATAGGTGCACTTTTGCAGAGAAGCATATTTATAATTTTGGAGGATGGTTCTTGATAGAATTCTACCATTATTTTCTCTATTTCTTGTAAGCAGTTATCATACCTTTATTAGTTGACAATAGGTAGGTCTGACTATATCAAACACTGGACATAATATTGAGGGATTCCCCAGTGATAAAAACATAAAGTATCTTTATATGAAGGAATATATATTCAAGAAACAAAAAAATGAAGTAAATATATTACTCAGGCTGTGGTAATTGCCATGAAGGAAGTGAATAGGATGGTGTAAGAGAGTGTAGCTGAGAGGGAGAAAGAATCCCTGAAGAGTGGACAAATGAGCTGAGATTTTGAGATGAAAATGAGCCTTTTTTTTTTTTTTCAGTGAGCTGGGAAAAGGACACCAGAGGGATTTGGCAGCAGGCGCACCTGGCCAGAAAATGCTTAAATGTGCAAAGAACAGAAGAATGAGAAGCATGACTGCAGCTCAGGGCAAGAAGCCTAATCAGATGTAATTGGAGAGAGAGGCAAGAGCTAGATCATGCACAATGCTACAGGCATACTGAGAAATTTTAAGTTGGAAAGCAGTAGGAGGCCATTAGAAAGGTGGAATTGAACACTGGTTGAGAATATGGTTCAAATCCCAACTTTTCCAAGTATGAATTCTGTAACTTTGGGCTACTTACTATCACTTTTTTGGTTTCCTCACTTTAAAATAGAGATAATAATAATAATTTCTGTTCTTGTCTTTGTTGAGAAGATTGATTTTAAAAATTCATATAAAACATTTGTCAGGTTTGCCTGGCATGAAATAGGGCATCAATAAATGATAGCTATCACCATGGTCAGAGGGTGATAAATAAAAAAATGATATTCAAAATAAAGGTAACTCTGGCTGCTTTACTGAGGTTGAGTAGACAGCTAGTGTGGGAGAAAGAAAGGTGTACTGCAGTATTTCAGGATGGTGGCTGAAAAGATAGAGCAAAAAGAATCAAGAGGTGTGTCTTTTTTAAAATATTTATTTAGCTTTGAGAGAGAGAAAGAGACAGAATGTGAGTAGGGGAGAGGCAGAGAGAGAAGGAGATACAGAATCTGGAGCAAACTCCAGGCTCCACACTGTCAGCACGGAGCCTGATGCAGGGCTCAAACTCATGAACCACAAGATCACAACCTAAGACGAAGTCAGACGCTTAACTGACTGAGCCACCCAGGCGCCCTGCTTATTATTTTGGACTTAGTAAGTGTGAGAGGCATTGGGGGAATTATTTCATGTGAAGACATCAGATAAGGCATTAGACATGTCTGAAACTCAGGAAAGACATGTGACTGAAGGTAATACATTTGGAAGCCAGTTAAAGCCGTGGATTTGGATGTATTTACCTACTGACAGCTTAGACAGGAAAGGGGCCTTGGACTTATGGTATAGGATCTATAATTATTTTTCGTTATTTTTGCTAGAAAATCTTGTCAAGACACAATTATTAATTTATTTGCAGAGACAACAGGTTGGGATTTATATTGGGCCAAACCTTGTGCATCTTCACAGATTTCATCCAGCACCTCTGATTTTCTCTTATGGTCTTCACCCCATCCACACTGGGTCATGACTCCACTATTAGACCGGAGGCCATGTCTCCTTCCTAAGAGCCCTGTTAAAGGCTGGGTAGGACAACCAGATGTGGGGAGGAGTTATAGTTTTTCATGGAGTGATCATTGGTCAGTTGGAGCTGAGAGATAAAAGGAAGCTCTGTGGGTAAATTATTTCCTTTTATCTCTCCAGTGGACCACTGCAAGGGGCAGTTTCTTGTTCAGTCCTCTTTAAAAAGTCCCCAGTATCTAGCAAACACAAGTTTCATGTGACTTGCTGTTTGTACTCACGGCTTCTGATGAGGTGATACCAGTACTAGAAATTTTTGCAACAAAGTACTTCATATATTTTCTTAACTTGCTTCCTTTTTTTCCTCATTCTCACTAGTCTGAGCTTAAATGTAACCAATAAAATGTTGTTTTTAAACTTGCCTCACACTCTTGAGTTCTGTAGGACTTAGATTAAAAAAGAATCCCTGAGAAATGAAAATGCTGCCAGCACCTAAGGATGGTTGTATAGGATGGTTGTTACAACTCCATGCCCTTGTAGTTTGGATGATTAGCTTTTTGCCTCTTTGTTCATTATTCCTATATTATTTTCCATATTTTCCTTCACATTTGATTTTGTTGTATTTTCTCGTGGATATATTATAGTGGTATTTTCTTTATTGGGAGGCAATAAAATGTGAAAGTGATACTTTCCTTTTTTAAAGTGATATTAGTAGCCATTGATTTTTCAGTGCCGAGTTCTAGTAATTCAGTGGGTGTTGCAAAATGATAACTTCTGTCTTTTCTCATTTATTTGCAGGAATATTCTATAAAGCGCAATTTACCTTATCACCATTTGTTTACCCAGTGGTCACAGATTGCATATGAAAGGGTGGAACGTGTTTGTCTATCTTTATTTATCAGTTCTCAAAATAAATAGTTCCCTTAACATAATCCAAAGTTGACCGATTAGATGTTTATTTTTGGAATTATTGTGAAATCAAGGATCTAAGCATATTTGATGTGTTTTGTTATTCTACCATTCTGTAGTAATTCTCAAGTATCCTATTTTTAGCCACTGAAAATTCCTTTCAGTTGGTTCTTCTGTTTTTTTGACATGCCCCTAACTTCTTTGTACATTTGTATATTTTTCTGGTGAGGTTTTATTTCTTTTTCTTTTTAGAATTCAGGGGAGTCCGCTTTTAACCTTTCCATGCACATCTTTTATTGATCTGCTATGGTATTCTGAAAATCCCTCTCAGTTTTAGCTGTTCTCAGATGGCTTTGTTGAGCTACCAATAAAAAAATGTGTTGTTTATTTTGGAGTTTCAGACTTCTAAAACAAGCAAACATTTCCTCTCCTTTCTATTATAGCATGTTTTTCTGGGGCCTGTGGTTGCCAGAGAGTTTGGGTTTCTCCATGGGGAGAAGGGACTCAAGGTAAGGGAAAAACTTGGCTGATAGTTAAAAATTATCTTTCCACTTAAAATACTTCAGATATCTTTCATGTTGCCATTCTATATTATATATAATTCAAATATCAACCTTGCAAAAAGTATTAGAGATTGTATTTCACCAGGAGTACCTAAAAACTAAAATAAGTAGTGGAGTAAACAAATTAATCTTCTCAAATACGAAAACTGAAGTAGGTGATAAATGAGTGATACACACCCTCTATTGGGCTCCTTCTAGCTTTCTTTTCAGCCATTCTTAGCAGATGACTTTGCTCTATGCTTTTCTCTTCATGATGATAAGATATCTGCTCCAACTCTTGCATCATGTCTGTGATCCAGACAAGCAAAAGGGAGGCAGGGGGAAATGGTGATGGCAAAGGGTCAAACCAGCTGGGTGGTACCTTCCTCATAAATCAACCCTATGATTTCACTGACTACTGTTGGGCCACTTATTTCTTATTGGTGACTCAGCTAAAAGGCTGAAAAGGTGGTTTTGTTCATTTGTTTCTTTCTCTTTAGCTGGGGATATCCCACCGTACCAAACTAAAAGGGGTTTTATTAATAAGGATGAAGGGACTATTTACTAGCCAACTTACAGTTCTGCCATCGTATTTAATATATGAGAAAAAAATGTATCAAAGAAAATTGAAATAACCCTGCAGAGGTTCACAAATCCAGGAAACAGTAAAGCTGGAAGTTAGTCTACTGGCTATAATGTCGGTTCTCATTTTTATACCAGGATGAATAGGCAGGGTTTAATTTTCATGATCTTTTTTTTCTTCCTCTTTGCAGTTTTCCCATCTGCCTGGAACCCTATTGCTTTAAGGTTACTCTTCTGATTCAAGTTTTCTTTTAAAAGATTACATTTTCAGTACTTAAAGTTCTAGAGTGATGTTGCATATTCTGTTTTGTTTCCTGTGTTAACTTGTGCATTAGGAAGGTTGAAAGATGCTATTCTCATGGTTTAGGTTAAGAAATTAAAATTATGATTTTAAATGACTTGTCCAACGTCATGCAGCTAGGTAATGGTGAATTCAGGGCTCAAATCCAGACCCTCTGATTCTGGCTTAAATTACCATTTGATATACTACATGGTCTTGAAACAGTCTTTTATCCTATGGCAGAGGTACCCAAAATTTAATAGTGAAGAGTTCCTTATATTTTCAAAAATTATGAGTGCTCTAGGAGAGTAGTTGTATTTTAAGTACAAACTGGTTGTTAACATTTGAAATAAAATAATTAAAATGTACTGTATCTTCTGTAATACAAATATTGAAAAAATATGTTCACTGTAGAATCTATATTCCAGTGAATAAAAATTTATAATAATGTTATTACTTTTGTATACCTTTTATGTGTTAGACACTGCTCTTTATCTTTATTATGTATTAAAATTGCCATAAATTCATTTCAAAGGATCACATGTCTAAAGTTGCATTCCAAGTAGTATTGGAATTGGAATTCAAGTCCAAGTCTATTTGAATGCAAAGCCCGTTAGCCTCATGTGCTCAAGTATGTGTAAGATACTGTATTTACTGACTACACATGAAATAAATGTAAATTGCTTAGCTCATAAATTTTGGAGTTTCTTGCTCTGTACTGACAGCATCTCTAGTAGGTCACAAATTGAGTATCAGGGGTAAGTGGCTCAATGCCTTTTAATATTCAGGAAGTGGTGGTTAACTCAGAATAATGAAAGATTTACATGCCTTCCAGGAAATGATGCTTAACATAAAGCTATGGGGGCTTATTCATCAAAAGGAATACACTAAGGCTAGGTAGATCTTTCTTAAAATGTTTTGAAGGCCCCAGATAAAGACAAGTGATTTTATTTTTACTAATTTTGCTGTAAAAAGGAATATCTTACAAGAATCCATCAGAAACTTAGGAGCCCAAGAAAACCACTCTCTATGAGAAATCTAGGTTTCGAAAGGCAAGCTAAGGAACTGAGATGAAGAATAGACCATGACTTGCATTATTAAGTTAGAGGAATGTACTTTCCAAGATCTAGTTGTCTTTAATTTTAGGATTAACATATGTGGTATGAGTCTTAGGTAGTGGGGTTGAGTTCCAAAGACACATAGGAAAATCAGTGTCACTACTTTAAAATTACATCTCATTTCCCCCAAGCAGCAACTGAATGTCTTGGAGTTGTTAGTTGTGTTACCATTTGAGAAAAATGTGTCTTTGTGAAATGTACCTTCGCTCCCTCAAACGTTTTTTTGCTTTCTGAATCTATTAGGGGGACTACTTAGAATAGTTGTCTTTTATGAACTAGCATGTAAATAATTAATTCAAAAAGCCCTATCAGTGTACCTGTACAGGGTCAGAATTTGAGAATGGAATGAGATTAGGTGAACAGTTGTTGTTATAGAAGGAAATAGAGACATATCAGTTAACAAGGACATTGTTATTTACATAAAATTTGAACCTCTGTACACTTAAATTTGAGTATGGTTTAACCATGAGACATGCAAGCTGAAAAGACCTGTCAGGTAAGCAGATGATCAAAGTAGACAAACAGAAAAAATGAACTCATTAAATTATACATGGTTAGATGTCTGCTTAGTCATTGGTATATCAATACCAATTCACTCTATCATTGAAAATGCAACCTGTGTATGAAACCAAGACAATAAAAATCATGATGCCAACAATAGTATAGGTAAGAATTTTGTATGTATAAGTTGTAAAGTTACATTTAACTCTGAATGATTGGAAAGGTCAACTCAATTTGACTTTAGCAGAGGTCTGTTAGGGAAGGAAGCCATTCAAAAAAAATTTCCCCTGAACTAACTCATCCAGAAAGATCTCAGGGATATCATCTCATGGAACATATGTGTTAATAGGGAGGGAAGACTAAACGTGCGTATTTGTGAACTACATATATTACTTGTGTGTTTAAGACACTTGTCACTCTATTCTTTTGTTAGTTTCACAGCATCTTCAATGGACAGTTCTTTTCAAATGTTCTCCATTTTCTGGGCATAACAGACATGTCTTGTACTCAGGCATTACTTTTTAAAAGTATGTCATGCTTAAAAAAATTTTTTTTGAAGGGTGGGGGGGGTGCATGAGTGGCTCAGTTGGTTAAGCATTTGACTTTGGCTTGTCATGGTCTGGTGGTTCATGGGCTCTAGCACCATATTGGATTCTGTGCTCACAGCTCAGTGCCTGGAGTCTGCTTCAGAATCTGTGTCTCCCTCTCTCTCTGCCGTTCCCCCACTCACACTTTGTCTCTCTCAAAAATGAATAAACATTTTAAAAAATTAATAAAAGTATGCCATGCAAACTACATTTTGTCAAACATGTATAACTAGTTCAAATCATGTAATGAATCACTTATTTCAAACAGACCACTTAGGAGTGGGTGGTGGACCTGCAGAACATAAACTGTGAAAGATAAAACTCTTTATAGCTTAAAAATAATCACTGTGGCTGGGGCACCTGAGTGGCTCAGTCAGTTAAGCATCCGACTTCAGCTCAGGTCATGATCTTGTGTTCGTGGGTTCAAGTCCTGCATCAGGCTCTGGGCTGACAGCTAGCTCAGAACCTGAAGCCTGTCTTCAGGTTCTGTGTCTCCCTCTCTCTCTCTGACCCTCCCCTGCTCATGTGTGTCTCTCTCTCCCTCTCTCAAAAAAAAAAAAACCATTAAAAAAGTTTAAAAAAAACTAGTTTAGTTTCTCATGTAATATGTAAAATAATAGAGATTTATATAGTTTATTTGACTTAACTAATAGTCATATATTTTCTGGCGTGGCTGGGCTTCCCAGTCTGTTACCGTTTAGACTAAACTGAGATAAAATTTTTACCCATAATTTATAATGTAATTTAACAATAAGTCTTTTGAAATAAATATGATGCCAAATAATCAATTGAGGAAGAGAGAGTAGTGTTGGTTTCAGAATGGTTAAATTATTTCCAACATGTGTAAATGATTTATATAAAAAGTGCCCTTTGACTAAGCCTTCGGTTCAGAAAAAGCCAGTAAATATTTGTTCCCCTAAAGGATCTGAACTGAACCTGAAATGTTAATATCACAAGAATTGAAGTGCTGTTTCTATTTTAGAAAAAGCAATTATGGAAACTCAGAGACATTCTCACTCTTTTGATATCAACTTATAATTATTTAGGGTTTGATTATCTTCTGTGTGAAATGTGAAAGTCCTTACTCTCCTGATGTTCTGCTTTTTCTTATTTTGTTACTCATTAGCGCCTGTCCTAGAGAGAGAAAGAGCAAGGAAAGGAGCTGAAGCTCCAGGCAGTCAATGTTTTTACTTGTTAATAATCATCATAAAGACAGAAGAGGAAAGGTAGAAATGAGATTTTATCATCCTCAAGGCATTTAGATGTGACTCACTGCAAAGGACATGGAAAACAAGGAATAAACAACAACACATATTTTTCATGTTTTACGTGTTACAGTTAACTTCTGCTTTTCATCATTCACACTGTTGTCACAATGCCCCGTTAAGGTAATGAGACAGGTATTAATATTTCCTTTTGTACAGATAAAATAGCTAAAGTTCAGAGAGGTTATTTTTTTCAAGGTCACATGCTTGGAAAATCATCAAACTAAGGGTCTTATGACTCCTTAAGTCCTTAAAACTTGGACTGTTTGTAATGTTCTATTCAATCCATTCACTTAAAGCAGGTGGTCTAGGTGGGAGAAGAATCACTTACGTTTTTATGGAGCAAATTTTTATAAACATTATTATAGTAACTATAATAAAGTTATTTGTGTACGCCTAATTTAATGCATTCTTGGAGAGGAAAAAGATACTTTGAGAATTGTTGGTTCTGGCTTGCTAGTGTGCATGTTTAATGTTTTATTAAAAGTAGATTTGTGGTGAATATTGTGTATGGGCCCCTCCATGGATAGTTCAGCCACTTCCATTCAAACATCTGTCTCCAAATTATAAGGTTTCAGAGAAGTGTCTAAATAATGTTGTGTTCTCTGGAGCATTCAAGTAGATTATGTGGCACGCAGTAGATTTGCAAAATGAATATGAAGGAAATACATTAAAGAATGAACAAGTCAATGGTTTAGGAATCTTGAGAAAGTAAAAATAATTATATACTTTGGGTACCATACAGGAAGACTGAAATTTTGAGTGAGGAAGAATCATCTTTTTGGGCTGTCTTTAGGACTCAGTTGATCATCCTGGGAATGAATATAAATGCAAAACTAATTTCAAATGATTTTAAGATGTGTCTATATTTTTCTTACTTTATTAAAATTTTTTTTACATTTGTTTTGTTTTGAGAGACAGAGAGAGAGCGCAAGTGGGGGAGGGGCAGAGAGAGAGAGGGAGACACAGAATCTGAAGCAGGCTCCAGGCTCTGAGCTGTCTGCACAGAGCCTGATGTGGGGTTCGAACTGACAAACCATGAGATCATGACCTGACCCAAAGTCAGACACTTAACCGACTGAGCCACCCAGGCATCCCCAAGATGTGTCTTCAAATGAGGATCTGCCACTCCCCTTTATTACAGTGCTCAGATTCAAGATACAATTGAGCTCTAGACTAGTAGGTCTAGAAAAAAAAATATATATATAATATAACAATTTTGGTTTGGAGCAATCACTTTTCCTGGGACACTTTCTCCATAGAAACCTAGGTAAATTCAGAGAAACAAAATGTGTCTCCGAAATATACTTTTTATTAAAAGTTGGAGTCAATTCATGAAAATAACTGAATGAATTCATGGCATACATTCATGGCAACTGAGAAATTTATTATGGTCACTTGGAGACTGAGAGGAACTTGAGTTGTTTCTTGAACTTTAAGGTGGAAGCTAGAGGTTCAGTAGCCTCAGATAATGACCCTTAGACGTGGGATTTTATTGCTAGTGTTTCAGGGAACAGAGCTGGACAGCAGCAGAAGGTTGGTCTTGGTCTTGAGGGCAAGCCACAACTAAAACCCAGCCTTAGCAGAATAAGAGAGCTGAGAGCCAGTAGCTCACTCTCCTCAGGTGGGAATTCATCGGCAGGAGAAAAATGGGTATGTTCTTCGTAAGAATACGTGAAAAGCACGCCTTTTGTCTCTACAGTAATTTTCACAGAGAATAAAGGGCAAACAATCTTACTAATGCAAATAATAGCTCCTACCTACTAAACTGCTAAAAATGCACTAACAAGCCAACAAGCTGAAAGTTTTGTTTTTTTAATTATTATTATATCTGTGTTTTGATTTTTGATTAAATAGCTATGTTAGCTCATCTCTAACTTTAAGCAGTTCTCTCTCTTCCTTCTATCTACATGGAATACCGTCACCCACTTTTGTAATCCAGTTTTTAGATTTGTGTGTTCTGTCAGGATCTTACCCATTTTGTATTTCTCACCTCATTCCACAAAGCCTTGAACAGAGTTGGCATCAAATATATGTTTGCTGAATAAAGAATGACTGAAAGGAGCAGCGTGCATAAGACAAGGCTAGGGGATGGTTTGGTAATATTTAAGACCATGTTTAAATACAATTTTTATACTTTCAGAGATCAAATAGAACCAGAAAATATGAGCTTAAATAGAGTGTAGAAATCATTTGGTTCAACCTTATTGTAGCTGTAAAAGCAGGAATCTCAGGGTATTTGATCTAATTTAAAAGAAGTTAGTGGGAAAAATATTCCAATACTCGGCTCTTTTTTCCCAGTGATTGACCCTTTTCATTTAGTCAAGTTTGTAGTTTAGGTAGAGTATCACATTTTTCTTCATGTTGAAGCAGAGAATATTGAGGTTTGTGTACATCATGAGATTCTCACACTTAAGGTGCATTCAAATAACCAGAAGCCTTATTAAAACACAGACTTCTGGGATCTACCTTCATCTTCTGATTTGGGACAGATCCACAAGTCTACATTTCTATCATGTTCTCAGACTTTGCAGATGCATCCAGGAATAATACCTTGAGGAACAAGGGAGAGTGTCACTGTCTAGATGGAAAAAAAGAACTGCTTATGTGACATTTCTTGTTTCTCTCTTTTTATCCCCTTAAGCCCCTCTGTGGGTGGAGTGACTTACGCTAGGGGGTAAATGTGGGAAGGTGGGTTCAGCAGGGCTCTTCCTCTCAGGGTGGTTGGATTACAGACTGAAGGTTATTCCACTGTTGTTGTAGGAGCTCGCCCCTTCTAGGGAATATTTACCAGGATTGACAGGCTGAATGGGAAAGTCAGCTCTGTTCACGTATTAATGAGCCTTCATGGCTAACGTGAGTAGAACACACCTTACTGTTTGGCCTCTCGGGAAGAAGGATAATGTTTTGATCTCTAGATTGACTCTTGGTTTTATTTCTTAATAAAACAGAAGTAAAAGAAGGCAAAGAGAATTTAATTTATTTGGGCCTCCTCAGGAGATCCCCTCCCTCGGATGCAGAGAAATGTGTTATAAATAGCTCACATGTATCAGGCTATTATATTCACTTACATATTCTCTTAAGGTTGAAGTAGCTTGATGAACATCTTAACAGCAGTTTCTAGATATTTAATCATCCCCCCCCACTTTCAGTTTCATATTCTATTAAAGAAAGACTCTGAGGCTTTATCATCTGGAAGTACTTGAGCTCTCTCTGGAATAAATCAGTATAATCTGCAGTCCAAATTTTACTTGTCAAATATATAAAAAACGTTATGGACATAATATTACATTATTTGCAGTAAGTCAATCCTGGAGTACAATACTTCTTTTGTTTATATCCGGTAATGCAAATAATCTGCATAGATTTATATTTAGAAAGTTTTTCCATGTTTACATTTTGTTAATATTTAAAAACAAATGAAACAAAAGTACATGAATGCATTTTTATTATGAAAAGAAAGAAAAACACTTTCTATGAAAGTGTTACTCTTTATGAATCCATTCTTCTCTCCAGAGGCAAAAACTATTATAAGTTTGCTGGGAATCTTTCCAAATTTGTTACATGTTTAGCTGCACAATTTTGTATTTTTATTTAAATGATGATGATGCATATACTATTTTATTTCTGCATTGTAAAATGTTATTTGACATAATATTTAATACATAAATATGTAACACCAAATGATGTATTTAAATATATGAATAAGGGGTGCCTGGGTGGCTCAGTCGGTTGGGCATCTGGCTTCAGCTCAGGTCATGATCTCATGGTTTGTGGGTTCGAGCCCCACGTCGGGCTCTGTGCTGACAGCTCAGAGCCTGGAGCGTGCTTCACATTATGTATCTCCCTCTCTCTCTGACCCTCCCCTGCTCACACTTTCTTTCCCTCTCTCTCAAAAATAAATAAAACATTAAAAATTTTTAAAACATATCTGAATAAGTTATCAGTATAATAATAAAACACTTACCAAGGAGTCATATGTAAAGAATTACTGGTGCATATGACATTCTCCTCTTACTAGTTAGTTACCGCCTAGTTAGCTGCTTTCCTGAATTTTCTATTCTGTTTTCTCCTGGGTTTGAAGATCATTTCACCACATATGTACATATTTCTAAACAATATGCTGTTTAATTCTGAAGTTTGTTAAAGTGGTGAGATCGTATAAAACCCTTCTGCAAACTTATTCTTGATACTCAGAGTTCTATGATTTGTTCATATTGTTGCACACGGTTATGTTGTATACATTTTACTGCTCTATCTACTGAAAGTTATGTCGTATTGAATAATATGTAAGTGTCTAATAGTTCTGATTTATAATGAACCATACCACCATGAATATTCATGTATGTGTCTGGTTCACCTGTGAATGAGTTTATTTAGGACACAAGATTAGAAGCGCAGTTTCTGAGTCTTGGGGAATATTTATCTTCAGCTTTACAAAACAATGCTGAGCTGTTTTCCAAAGCAGCTACACCAATTTGTAGCCTTATGAGCAGTGGATAAAAGTTCCCAGTGCTCCACACCCTTGTTCATGCTTGATACTTTTTGTAACCATTCTGTTGTAAATCAAGCTTCTGGGATCACTATTCTCTTTTGTTCCACTCATCATTTCTCTCTCTGTAAACGCCAGCCGCCTCTCCTAGTTGCTGTAGCTTTATAGTAAGCCTTGGGCCATGGAACAGCACCTTCACTTGCCTTGATTTTCTTCTTCAAGCCATCTTGATTATATCTGTGTTTTTGCTCTTTTACATACAATTTAGAATCAGCTTGTAAAATTCCTCAAATGTCTTCTCTGGATACTTTTGGATATTTTGAATCTAAAGATCGGTTAGGGGAGAACTGATATCTTTAAATACTTGGGCTTTCCATCTATAAACATGCTATAATTTTCTCTGATTTTTCTTCCCCAAACTAGGTTTCAAGGTGCAGTGTACAAATTTGTACGGAGACACATAGCATTGTCTTACTACTTGATTCAAAAATTCTTATTCTTTTGCCCTGAGTGACTAAAACCCCATCATTATTACAAGCATAATGACCAGCTCACACCTGCATGGGTGTCAGTGTCATATTATCCATGGGACAGAAAACAGCTTGTCCTTGCAAAAAAGTTATTTACCAATGAGCTATTTGCAAATAAGCAATAGTGGAGAGAAGGTGGCCAGCTAGGAAAAGGAAGAACAGAGCTGAGGGCTCAGAAAGAATTGTAGTATTCTGCTTGTTCTCAGGCCAGAGAAATAAGAACAAGAGAGCAAAATATCTGAAGTAATGACAACATGTGATTTAAGACAGGAGCAACATAGTTGCGAGAAGGTGGAACTTCGCTGTTTGGGAGCTGAGTAGAACTACTTATTGTTACTTTCAATAGGAAAATTGAGGTTTTAAAGAAGTCAGAATTATGCAGGTGATTAGATTACATCAACGTCACACCTTAAGATCCTGACATATGCCTTGGCTCACTACCAGCATATGCTTGTCCTAAAGGTACAGATATTAGCTTCCAGGTGAACCAGTGGATAAAATGTCAGTGACTGTCAATGTGATTTCTCTTTGCCCTTCACTTTCACAGCACTATGTCTAACCTTCTTTATACATTTTACATAACTTTAAATTTCTTTATTCACTTAAAAAAGAAAGTAAAATGCCTATGCTAAATTGTTACAATGATTTCTTTTCAGTTTAGAGACTTAGACAACAGAAGCCTTTCTATTATTCTCGTATCAAATCTCAAACAAGGTTATTAATCATTCTGCTTCCAATAAGTACCATTCAGCAAGACCATTTCTGCATGACTTACACTACTGGCCCCTGGATCTTATGACTTCCCTCTCAAGACTTATTTTTTCATGTGCATGAAATGTGACTAAACACACACACAAACACACACACACACACACACACACACACACAAAACACACATGCACAAACACACCCAATATGGCACTGGCCTTTCATCATATATTGACGACATGACTAGCCTGTATTTTACTGGTGATTTCAGTATGATATTTTACCACTTTATTTTTGTTTCACGACTTGATGTTTGTCCTGATGATTTTGTTTAAGGTTAGACAAGCTATGCCAGATTGTCTACTATTGAAATTCCGGAAAGCATAAATAGTCTATTATCTTTGGTTTGAAATAGAAGTTACAAGGCAGAGAAAATAGCCTATTTCGGCTTTAGGAACATAGTATAAAAAAAAAACTGAAGTGCTGTTTCAAAAAAATATTACTACAACATAAAGCAAACCTTGTCTCCAGTGTGTTCACCAGCAGCAGCACCTGATACCTTAGCAATATTAACAATAGAGCTAGAAGCAGCATAAGTTTATTTTTGCACATACCATTTCTCTGGGATGAAACTCAGCAAAGAAAGACATTCTTCTTTGTAATTTCTTACAAAAAAGGTAAAATGGTAAGCAAAAAGAAGAAAAGTCATCCAATGTCTTTCCATAAACATAGAGTTATAAATAAGCCTCGGAGATCATATAACATGTCCTCTTTGGCTTGACCTATAAGCATCGTTTTTTTTAAAGGTTTATTCATTTTTGTTTTTCAGAGACACAGGGACAGAGCATGTGGTGGGGAGGGGCAGAGAGAGAAGGAGACACAGAATCTGAAGCAGGCTCCAGGCCCCGAGCTGTCAGCACAGAGCCTGATGCGAAGGTTGAACTTGTGAACTGTGAGATCATGATTTGAGCCAAAGTCGAATGTTCAATTGACTGAGCCACCCACGTGCTCCTAAACATCATTTTTAAAAGAGTTAATTCAGCAAGAATTCTTCAGAGATATATTATTAGGAAGGGGTAGTGATAGTTGTTTTCAGCAAATTAAGGAAAAATTAAGACTTCTTGATCTTTATTTTACTCTGTTAATGAATAGATATCCAAGATTGTTTGAGGAGAAGTGGAATTGACCTAATATATTTTTTTAAAGATTAAATATGGGTTGGGGGTTATGCTGGATAGTATTAAAAACAGAGAAAGAAATATGCTATTATGTCAGATGTGGCATACATCTAGTCATTGTGACAGACAATTCAAAGAGAGGGAGAGCCTGAGGGATCTGCAGAGTCTTAAAGGAAGGAGGGGTAAGGAGAGGGTTGCTGAAAGGGAGGTAGATAAGTGATATGTGGAGACAAGGAAGTCTGGGGAGAAGAGTATAAAAATATAAAAAAATCATCATGTTACCTCTAAAAAAGATGGATATCAGTTAAGCTGGAGCACTGGGTCATGTTGGGGAGCAATTAGAGAAGACCGATGTTTTAAGGATAGGTTCCAGAAGGGGGCACCTGGGTGGCTCAGTCAGTTTAAGTGTCCGACTTTGGCTCAGGTCATGATCTTGTGGTTCATGGGTTAAGGCCCCACGTTGGGCTCTGTGCTGACAGCTCAGAGCCTGGAGCCTGCCTCAGGTTCTGTGTCTCCCTCTCTCTCTGCCCCTCCCCCACTCATGCTCTCTCTCTCAAAAATAAATAACTTTTATTAAAAAAAATTTTTTTTGAATATAACACAATTTATTTTTTGTAACATATGCAGTTATTTTCCATCATTTCCAATACAGTAGTTACAATGACACTCCAAACAGAAAAGCAAAGTAAAAAATCAAAACACCAACTTCTATTTCATGTAATTAGACTTATACAGAAATTAGAAGGTTAAGTAACAACTAGTAAGTCACCTAATTTCATAGCTATCTGAAGTGGCAATCATTATATAGCAGCTTATCTATGATACACTCAAGATAAATGATACAATTTATTACTTGCCCATAAGCTACAACACAGCCTGCTTAATACCTTTCCTTAAATTCCACCTCTATACTACAATATACTTGAGGTCCATGCCAAAAAGTAGCACTCAAAAATAAATAAACTTTTAAAAAAAGAAAACAAAAAGAAAAGAAAAAATAGGTTCCGGAAGAAAACCCTGATATCCGGGGTCTGAAATTTGAGTGATTCAGTCAGCCAAAAGACAAGAATGTTTTGTTTAGTTGTTTTTCTTTTTAGAGCTTCTGATCCACACAAGGGAAAACTAATCAACAACATTTACTACTCGGTCTTCTGCTTTTCCTTTCCAGCTCACTGGCTCTCTGGAAAGTTTCCCGGGTGGACACTTTTCAGACCTGGAGCACCTTGCTAAGATTATTCCTGGCTTTTGGAAGACTTCCTTTGACGGACTAGGTTTGAGGCACTGACCTATCTAGCTAACCTTTTTTCCAACTTTTATTTTTATCCCTTTCTGCCTGGTTAGCATACTCCCAAATTTTGCATCCGAAGTCCATCATTAAGCCTTTACAAGTTTAAGAAGCATTTGCTATAGAAAGCAAAAGACAAAGGGAGTACATGACTTTTCTAGTCTTAGAATTATTTCCTTGCATTTGCATTTTCTTAAGAGTAGGTTTACAAATTAAAGGCATTGGTTTGTTTCAGTTCATTGTTGGATCATATCACACACTGTTTAGTTTCTTTAGGATATTTTATTAACATGCTGTTACCCCTTGAAGATCTAAATTAGTAGGGACTTGGTACAAGCATATTGGTTTGGTTGATTGAAATGTTTCTTATCACTTACTTGGTAATTATGATCTGCTCCACAGTATTTCCTTTGTCATATAGCACACATGTTATTTGGAAATGCAAGAGCTTACTAAGAAGGCCTTATAAGAAAGTACTAATTGGCCCCAAATTCTAATTTTTCAGTGGATTTCACTAATTACAATTTCTCAACCACAAATACTCATTCACATAAATACAGACATACATGCTCCTATGAAGGTACGTCCTAGTTATTATTTGGGGCCCTAGTGGCTATCCTGAGTTGTATAGCCTAGTGAAAACAGTGCAAGAAGTAGGTGAGAAAAGAGAGAGCAGAAAGGAAACAAAGGCAGTAGTATGAGAGTACAGGAGGGATTGATACAATAGTAACCAGGGAAAGATATTTGAGAAACCAAAGAGACAGAGGGAGAGAAGGTGGGTATATGGATGTGTGTGGAAAAGACGGGCATGGTGTATCTGAGGAGGAGTGCGGGGGACCAGCCCACACACCAGAGTCTAAGGGTCCCTGAGGAGGGGGTTGGTGTCAGCAAAATATCTACAAGAAAGAACACAGACAACATGAATGGTGGAAGAGACCACACTTTACTGTGAAACTTGGTGTCTTATATACCATAGATGATTACATCTTTCTTTTAATGATTACATTGTTTGGAACTTCTTAGGAATCTCTTGTTTCAGAAAAGATCATTGTTTTCATGGAAGAGAGAACAGAAATTCAAAGACAGGAATGAGGTGCAATACAGAAGATCAAAAAACATAATTCATCACTCAAAATACAGGGGTCTTATTTTGCATATACAGTGTAATATTAACTGAAGCTTATGACAAGCCTATTTTTCTTTAAAGGTTAAAACAATAGTCTGTGAGTAAGGTGCCTCTAACCAGGGAGGAAGTTTCAATCAGAAAATCTGCCCATTTACTGAAACCACAATTACCAAGAGGCATGAATAATAGGAGAACTAACCCCAGTCTCGGATCCACTTAGGTCAAGCAGTCAAGTGCACATATTTTCAAGTAGGGGGAAGCAGGGTCCCAAAGGCCACACAGCACTGTACCCCAATCTCCCAGGACCTATGTTCTTTTTGTCCTGATCCTCAAATGGGGGGAGGGCCAAACGTTATCCAGGGTAGCGCCTTCCTAGACAAAGCTAGGGACTTTGTGATTACATACACTCCCCTGGAGGCTTTGCTGTCACAGTGGAATCTCCTCCGCAGGCTTTTTGGCTGGATGGGCCCCAACAGAGGAGTAAATCATAGATTCTGAAATACGTGCTTTCTTCTTGTACCCTGTTTTCCTGTGAGGAATGCCGATCTTTACGATCTGTTGCTTGGCTTTGTACATTTTTCTAAGTTTTCTTGTTGGAACCACTTACTGTCTACCTGTGTTTGTATCCTGAGATTCTTATTCTGGTTTCATGAAAACTACTCAGTTGATCACCTAATACTAATAGCTGGAAATCTAAGTATCAGTTTGTTTCGTTTTTAACAGAATAAAAACGTACATGGCTTGCATTTTATACTAACTAGTGTAAAAATAATCTTCATTCCAATCTGGTTCCCAAATTTTAAAACCTTGTAGATCATAAGAAATTATTTTTTTACAGTGTATGTTTTAATTGATTTTTTTTTACCTTTATATTAAGGACTATAGGAGCATAGACCAATCACATGAATCATGTATTCACATAAGTGACATAATTTGTTGATAGATTTTCAGTTTGAATGCTGGAATCAGACTACCTGTATGCAAATCTGGGCTTTAATATTTTCTAGCCATGAGATCTTCATGAATAATTTAGCTTCTCTGATCCTCACTTTCCTCATGTATCGAGAAGGATTCATAATAGTACCTACTTCAAAGAGTTGAGATACTGAGTGCGTATGACCCAAGGTGAACCTCAACTTGTTTTCTCTTGAAACCTTTGTGTAGGTGATTCCTTCTGCCTGATTCTAGTCCCCCCAGGTCTTCTCACCGCTCTGTCCTGTACTTCACTGGGGTCTCTTGTCACTGACCATCCGTTCTGGAAGAGTATCTATCCTCTTCCATCATACTATCTTACTTTGGCTTTTATTTCCCTTCTACACCCAAATTATAATAACATATACCTGTCTGCTTCTTCCACTGTAGAGAATTTGTCTAACTTGTTAATCACTATCACTATACTATATTCTTGACACATTGAAAATGTTCTATTAAATATTTATTAAATGACTGAGTGAATTTATATAATTTATATAAAACACTTACCAAAGGAAACTACCATTATTTTTAACCATTAAAGTGCTAATATAATAAATATTAATTCTTGCATTCTGTTTGTCTTAAAATATATACTAGGTAAATTTCAGTTTTATTCTGAGATGATAAAGTTTCAAAGCATTTTTTGGTAAATTATTATCAACATAATTCTTAAGTTGTACTTTAGAAATCAGCCTTTTCGTATTTGAGGACATTAAGAAACATGAATGACTTTTCTGAGGTTTTCTAATTATAGAATGTATATTTTTGCTAAGAAATAAACAACTAAAAACTCTTTTCATCTGTGAAATATGTATAAGGAAATTATATGAAAACGTTAATTCCCAGTTAAAAAATATTGAATGTTTATTTGTTCTTGAGAGACACAGAGAGACAGAGTGTGAGCAGGGAGGGAACAGAGAGACACACACATTCAGAACCTGAAGCAGGCTCCAGGCTCTGAGCTGTCAGCACAGAGCCCGACTCAGGGCGGGAACTCATGAACCACGAGATCACGACCTGAGCCTAAGTCAGACGCTTAACCGACTGAGCGCTTAACCAGGCGCCCCTGATTTCCAAGTTTTGAAGACTGTGATTAAAAACAAGAATCAGAAACTGGAATTCCTGGGTGGCTCAGTTGGTTAAGCGACCAACTTCGTTTCAGGTCATGATCTCGCGGTTCGTGAGTTTCAGACCTGAATTGGGCTCTGTGCTGACAGCTCAGAGCCTGGAGCCTGCTTCAGATTCTGTGTGTGTATCTCTCTCTGCCCCTCCCCTGCTCACACTCTGTCTCTCTGTGTCTCTTAAGAATAAATAAATATTTTTAAAAACCCCATGAATCAGAAAGAATGAATAGTTTGTTTTTTCTATGAGTAGACTATATATTCAGAAACTAGTAACTTAATAATGAACACAGAATCTGGATTTTTTCCCTTTTCCCAGAGGAGAGGTTCATTATTATTATTATTTCACTGAATAATCACTAAGATCTGTATCAAGCATTAATTTATATATGCATGCCATTATAAAATATGCCATATAAAATATATTTGTTTAAAAATACAAACTATTTTAGAAAGTGTTTATTGTTTATATACTACACAATAAAAATGACAAAGCCTCAAGTGAACCATCCTATGAATAGAAAGAAGTGTCACAAATGACATAAACCAGTGATATTTTGGAAAGGATGCTTCTTTCAAATGAAAACGTGACTTCACCGCCTGTTCTAGTCTGTGTGTGGCTACAGATCAATCACCATCTGAATTTTTTCCATTCATTTAACGCACATGTGTCTGTGAGGAGTGGGGCTAGAGTGTGGCAGTTACACCTTCTGCCTAAGTTTCCTGTCTTCAGGGTAGACGAATGTCAACAACTGATATTCTTTCCATTTTTGATATTTAATTTCAACATTTTTGTGTATAAGAGTAAAAATGAAAACTAAAGAAATGAAGAGATTGGTTCACTTTTCTAAAGTAATACAGAATTCTATGCAAAATCTAACATTTTATTATTAATAAATAAGACTGATTTCCTTTTGAGCAAGATTTTTTCTGATTAAAAATCAATGCAAGTTTTTTATGGAAAAATTAGAAACAAGAGAGAGCATGAAGAAAAAAATAGAAATGACCAATGACTCATCTATATACAGATAATATTTACTTAAAACTTCAATGGAAACATGTATACATATATGCAAATATTAAATGAAGACTTAAATCTTGGTTATTCTTTCTTTCTTTTAGTTTCTTTAATTTTTTTCCAGCTACCTGTTTTGTTATGGTTCTGTGTTTGTTTTGTTCATATTGCCTCTTTTTCTGGCTGTCTCTACTTTGAACAGTTACTCTGTTTACCTGAAAAATAAACATAAAGAGTCAACAGTTGTAATCATTTTACTACATGGCTGAGAAGTTTTGAAATGAGCTTTTATCACTATTTGAACTAGAAAGTTACCTGCTTGTAAAGAATTAGAGAGAATTTTTTACTTACCAAATTTAGTATACATATATTTATAAAATTATAGGCTTTAGAAAATTTAAGCTTATGCTTTGATTATAAGAGTGAACTTTGAGTCATTATGTGCATACAAAGTTAGAATAATTCCTCCAGATTTCTGTGATGGTGCAATTATAACACAGTGGAAATATAAAATGTCCTTT
Source organism: Suricata suricatta (assembly GCF_006229205.1). NCBI lineage: Eukaryota > Metazoa > Chordata > Mammalia > Carnivora > Herpestidae > Suricata > Suricata suricatta. The sequence goes on from NC_043705.1 coordinate 112,853,929, forward strand.
GCTCATCCAGTAGAATTATGTGTAAGACTGTCATCCTTAGTTCCCATATAAGGGAGGAGACTTTTATATTAAATGCCAATGTTTTTTCAAAGGTGGATTTAGCCATTGTGAACCTCAAGAACATTATTATTCATAGAGTCATCATGCACTTGATTTCCTTCAAAAATTCCATTATGAGCAAAGATATATCACCCCCTAATCCTCTCTAGTATTCGGTCATCCACGAGGCCTCTCACCGTTTCTCAGACAATAGCACTGACTTGAGACTGTCATTCTTGTGTCGTGCTGTCAAAACATTTAATTGATTTTTTAAAATAACACACTTTCACATTCATATTTCAGTACTGAGTGGAAAAGGGCTGTCCATAAGAAATTTTAAGGCTGTAAGTCACTAAGTAATTTAATGCTGGAATTGTAAATATGGGGTCATATTAGTCTGATTTATTTTTTACCACTTTAAACTTGCCAAAACTGTTTCATTGTTCTGACTTAATTAAGAAATGAGTAAAACAAAAAAGCAGAATTTAGGAGAATTGATTAGATAAATTTATAAAGATTTGTACAATCCACTTCCAATTCTTGTCTCATTGGGCTTTTCCCCTCTCTCTCATTTAGACCTCTTTCCTATAAATTATATGTCCTGCTTTTTGATGGACATTGCTTCAGCTAAGTCAGTTAATGTAGGGAGGGAAGGTAGTAAAAAGAGAATCTAAAATGCTAAGATACTGGGGCGCCTGGGTGGCTCAGTCAGTTAAGCATCTGACTTCAGCTCAGGTCATGATCTCACGGTTCGTGGGTTTGAGCCCCACGTCGGGCTCTGTGCTGACAGCTAGCTCAAAGCTTGGAGCCTGTCTTCAGATTCTGTGTCTCCCTCTCTCTCTGACCCTCCATTGCTTGTGCTGTCTCTCAAAAAATAAATTAAACATAAAAAATTAAAATGATAAGATACTAACCTCTGATAGCTGATAATATTAAGGTTTTCACCTCCTTTACCCTCAGCACTTATTACATATTCTTAGGCTATTAACCCATTTAATTCTAAAAAGTTCTGAGTGACTGAGAATGATCAAAGATCAAAAATTTTTTCTAAATGCAGTATTTGGGAAAAATTAGGTTTTGGAAGTAAGGGAAAAAATGTCTGATAAGGACAGTCAAGATTCTCATGGAAGAAGAAAGTCCACTCACATTCTAGAGATGGAAAAGGAAGAAATAGATTCATATTTAGGAGATTTCATAACAAAACACCATGGTTTCTTTTCTGTGATTGAATGATATTAACACAGATGCCTCTAAGCCACTGAATCATCTAAGGCCACATTAGTAAAATGAGTAATCTCGTTTTACTTTGTCCTAGCTCACAAACTGTGATTCCCATCCTGTCTCCAGTATTACCATGGCTATTTGAAAAGGTGATATATCATCATCATCATCATCATTATTTTGCTTTATCATGAATGTATTCATTGGTGATATCTAAATCAATAATTCTTTTCCTCATTACGCCTAATGGTATGCTGTATGCACATCTGCCTTCCTTCCCTCGATTAATCAGTTTACCGCATGTAGTCTATGTAGCAGAAATTTATAAGACTTACTACAGGTTTGGCCACAGTAAAGAGTAATTGCATCATACATAAGGAAACACCTTTATATTTGATATCAGACGCCATTCTTCTTAGAATTACATTAGTTGTTTCCTTATCAAGGAGTCTAATGGCAGAGTCCCACTGATGGTCCCTTGCTGTATGGTTCACTGCTTTCCATCGATCATTTTTTCCCTTCCTCTTACAGGATCTCTTACACATCCAATAAACACCCCCTGAACACCAGTAACTCTCCAATTCAGAATATTGTGCATTTATCTTTGTCTTTTTGTTTTTAGGCAGTGGTTGAGGGAAGAGTTTTGCCTTCTATGTCCAGAGGGACTCACCTTGATAATTTACTAGACTTTACCACACGAAAATTCTCCTGAGTGTGATTTCTTCTGTAGCAGGTATTTGTGGTTGTGATTAATGTTTGTTTTGAAAATAATCGTTTCCCTCCAGCTATGTCAACCTTTCACATTAAGAGTTCACAAAAATATTTGACTCTTTTTTTGGCTCTGAAATCTGTTTGCCTTTGAGGAAAGTATTCTGAAGTAATTCTGCTTGCAAACGATGTATTTATGTGTTCCCTGCAAATTCATATGTTGAAGCCCGAACCTCCAGTCTCTCAAAATGTGACTGTATTTGGAGATAGGGCCTTTAAAGAGGTGATAAAGTTAAAATGAGACTGTTGGGGCAGGCACTACTCCACTCTGACTGGTGTCCTTATAAGAAAGGGAAATTGGTCAGGTAAAGGCAGCAGGGATGTGAGCGCGAAGCAAAGGCAATGTGAGGGCACAGAGAGAAGGGCTCCTTTGGAAGACCAGGAGAGAGACCTCAGGAGAGCCACAGTGTGCTCGCACCTTGTCTTGGACATCTAGGCTCCAGAACTGTAGGAAAATAAATTTCTGTTGGTTAAGGCACCCGCTCCGTGATATTTGTTATGGCAGCCCTAGAAAACTAATGTAATTTGATAGCTACTATATTTGAAACCTTGCCAGAACAATTAAAAAGTAGTAATTATGCATTGAGGGACAGAGAGAGAGAGAGAGAGAGAAAATCCAATGTAAGTACCAAGTTACACATGTTTCTTTGGAAATGTTGAAGATGTTTTGCAAATTACATTCCTATAAAGAATAGATAATAAGCCACCTGGATAATTTCATCCCAATTTATATATTCATGGGAAAAGAAGTACATGATAGAGAAGATAGAGGATGGTATAAAATATAAAAATAGCCAGATAGTCCCACATACCTGAATCCAAGCAGAACTAGTGTAAGTTTACAGCATTATCTTTGGCTGTTGATGTTGGAATATATTCTATTTTTGAAGTTTACATTTTAAGCACATAGCTCTTTTTTCTCCTTCATGAATATGACAAGCAAAGAGTCCAAATATATTAAATATATTCAGTATTAAATCTGTGAGTAAGTTTTTTTCTAATTTAATTAGTTAAGACTGTTCTTCACATTCATAAGGGAAAACATGTTTAATTTAGCACTGCAATTTCACCTGTGTTCTGCTTTAATCTATCAGCAATATTTATTTAAAAATTCAGGAGAAAATGGAATATTTTGAATATTTCCCTTTAGTGTTCTTTGGATTCTTTTTCCTGTTTGGAAAAAATTGAGCTTTTGAGAATAGATAGAATGAGGAAGAAATGATGCAGTGAGCATTGAAAGCTTGTTACTCTATCCATAACTTCATAAATAAGTTATCTTAATGATTATGGATAGTTATTAACATTGAACATCCAAGGCATATAAACTGATAAATAAGAATCAAGGCAAAAAGACAAACCCTTTTACTTAATATTTGTTCCATATAGAGCCATAGAAAGAGGTAGATTTATCCTGATTTATTTTTCAATCTGTGAAGAGATCCTTGGAAAAGACTACATCATTATTTTCTTGACCTCATATATGATTCATTTTGGAAGGTTAGAAATTTCTGGCCAAGTCATTTTTTTTTCAATGAGGATAGTGGAGCAAATTTCACACACACATGCACTTATAAAGTTCTAATAAAATATGATTTTTGACTTTCAAATTCTGACTGGTAATGGAAGTTTTTAAGAAATGAAGACATTTAGATTTGGGAAGTCTTCCCTTGAAGCAGTAACTTATAAAATCTTAGAAATTTCCTGGAAGAACCTCAGAGATGGCCTTAGAAATCTTCACTTTCTGTTTTCTCTGGAATTCGGGCCACATAATCAAGACAGGCAGAGGCATGAAGGACACTTATCATAGAATTTGTCCCCATGTTCTCAGGCAATTTCCTTACCTGGAATTTTTGTTCCTTTCCACATACTCAAGGTAACATATTCCTCAGTCACCAGGAGAATTTTATGATCTATACAATCTGTGGTCCCCTCCACTCTGCTGTACCCACAGCTGCCAAGTTACCCATTTTAGCAGGGCTCTGCTTCATGGCTTTGCCCGGCTTATCTAATCCACCTCCCAAATGACCACCGTTTTCCATTCAATTTTTTGTTTTCTGACCTCTAAATGATTATAGCCCTTGCAGTAGTTATGAACAAGACTTGCTCTTTCATCTCTAAAAAGGAACTTAGAAGGTCAGAGGACACCAAAAGGATACTACCAAAAAAGTATTCTTATTCCGTTAAGAGGACTAGTTGGTGTGTGTGTGTGTATGTGTGTGTGTGTGTGTTTATGTGTTTATGTATATACTTCAATAAGAATTCTACAAGTTATATATTAGTACTTCATTCAGAGTTAACATGAAAAAAAGTGGGTCACAGAGATGTTGAGTAACTCATTCAAACTTACAAAACCAGTTTCTTACAAAAGAAGATTCAAACTCATAACTCTTTCATCCAAAAGCCTGTGTTTTTTCCATGCTGCCATGCTGTGCCGTGAACCAGTTATTTTTATTGACTTGGCTGACCAGCCAACTTAAACAATGAAACTTTATGTTCCTATTCATATTCCCCCATTCATTCTACTGCCATGAATTCTTGAAAGTTTAATAAATGAGATCTTCTAATTAGCATTTATTTTATCAGTGGAATGGAAATTTTCATGGCCAACTTTCTTAACCACGGAGGAAAAAAAGGTCCTTTTTATGTGCAGCCCATAGCTTGATGAGTAATCACAGCACACCTGTCAACATTATGAAAACAGTCTTTTGAAAGTTGTGATATTTTCAAAAGACAATCATAAAACGAATCAGTCTTTTTAAACTTCATGTGGTGATGCCTCATTGCAATGACTCAGCAGGCATCCTTATGACTCCCTAGGCATAAGATAGTTTTGAAATGATTGCATTAGATCTTCAAATGCAGAATCTTCTAAAGAAATTATTTTTAAAGGGTTTTATTTATATTATTAAACAGATTTGAGTGGTCAGATTTGGCCTGAAATAAAATCTTACAGTAGATGATATTTGTTTTGCCAGTTGGATTATATTTTTACATGACCTTTTCTATAATTATCTTATGTTTTCATACCTTTCTGAATTTCTCCTGTAATAGGAAATGCTCACCTGAATAGTTTATATGCTCACCTTAATAGTTTACATTAAGGTAAGCTTAACAAACAAAATGATAACCTCAAAAATTTATTTTTATTAAAGAATTTTTAGTGTTTATTTTTTAGAGAGAGAGAGAGAGAGAGAAAGAGACAGAGACAGAGTAGGGGAGGGGCAGAGAGAGAGAGAGAGAGAGAGAGAGAGAGACAGAATCTGAAACAGGCTCCAGGCTCCGAGCTGTCAGCACACAGTCTGACACAGGACTTAAACTCACGAAATGAGAGATCATGACCTGAGCAGAAGCCGGATGCTCAACTGACTGAGCCACCCAGGTACCCCCAAGATTTATTTTTTTTAACCAAATAATGAATCTTCTCTGGTAAAAGTATCATTATTAGAGATTTTTAGAACTCCCAGGGTGCCTTCCTGGCTCCCACCCCCTCATCCTGTGTAAATGATTATTTTTTCCATCTGCAGTAGTAAAGTGGAAAGCTTTATCTGACAACACAGAGCCCTTTCTTTCTCACTTATAGTCACTGCTACTCTAAACACTGGAAGTTCAAATTTTCATATGCAACTTGGTTCATATTAACGCTATTCTAGCCAGACTGTAATTTCTTGTAGAGTGCTGTTTTTGAAACTCTATAAAAATGATATCTGATTGTTTTATATCTTTTTAAAATGTAGGATTATATAATTGTTGAAGGACCGTAAATTAGTTTATTGCCTGATTCAAACTTTCCTGGTTCATATTATACATTTCTACTTTATCATTATTTAATTGCAAATACCTTTATTGAAAGCCATTGAGAGTCACAAGTCTGTTGTAAAATGAGAAGGGGATGTGGCCAATAATTAAAATTTTTCCAAGGGTTGTTAGATTCCATACACTGATAAAAGTAATACTAAGTTTGACACAGTCAGGATCAAATACTATTAAAAGAAAACTGTTCAATATCCAAGTAGGGCATGGGATTTCCCCTTCCTACTGTACCTTTGTTTGTCTCAGCCCAGTAGTAAAGATAGCCTTCTGTTACCTTTAATCTTCTCTGTGATTCCCATCATGTGAACTAGCCCTATTCATTTCTTCTCTCTTCTATCAAACACCTTTTCCCTGTACTCTAAGATTCTCAACACATTATGCTTTCTCTCCATCTGCTTCATACTCTCCCATGCTTTTAAATAATACTTGATTTTTATTATAAAATTAATATGTGATTTTTGTAGAGTTCATGTTATTTCATAAAAAAATAATATTCAACTATTTGGAAATGCCATAATTTATTTAAATATTTTATATCAACTATTAATATATTTTTTCAAAATTATGAATACTCCAGGAAGGAAATTTTTGTCTGTAAATTTTGAGCATGCATCTTAAAAGTTACTAAGGTTGGGGTGCCTGGGTGGCTCAGTTGGTTAAGCATCAGCATTCGGCTCAGGTCATGATCTCACGGTTCCTGGGTTCAAGCCCTGTATTGGGCTCTGTGCTGACAGCTCAGAGCCTGGAGCCTGCTTCAGATTCTGTATCTCCCTTTCTCTCTGACCCTCCCCTGCTCGAGCTGCCTCTCTCTGTCTCTCAAAAAAAAAGTTACTAAGGTTAACTTATTGTGAGTGAAATTAATGGCTCTAAGAATAAGACTGTTTCTTTGTTTAAAGGCTCTTTATATTATATCCATGTATATATGTGTCTCAAGGTTATTACAGTGAACATGTCAACTCCTATGATATATATCATTGTCTTTCTTTCTACATAATTATTTGTCAAATTTGTGCCAGTTTGGCAAGTAAAATTGTTATCAACTTGCACTGCTTTAGTTGTTATAGACATTGAACAATTTTTTCAAGTGGTTATTGTCCTATTGATTGACTTGGTAATTTTTTTCTTTATTTTTATAGTTGAACTTATGCTTTTCTTAAACTTGTATATAGAAGGATTATATATGTAAGTCTATATACTTAGGCTATTTGCTGCAGATCTTTTCCAGTCTGTTTTTGCCTTTTAATATTGTTTGTAGTTTAATTTTTATACACTTAACTTATGAGGTAAGTATGATTTCTAGATTTTCTTTTGTTATTAAAGAGATCAGTTTTAAAGAAAAGATTTTTATAAGCGGACCCTTACCAGGGTATCATGTTCATACAGTTGGGCCATACTCCAAGTCTCTGACACTGAGAGAGAGGAAAAAGGAACTTTGAAGAGAAAAATTTTTCTTTGTAAGATTTAAGCAACAACAACAACAACAACAAAAACAACACACAATAGAGATCACACTAGGCTAATGCTATTTATCATCTTTTCTGTCTCATAACACTTAAGAAAACACTGATTTCCTTAACCAATATGCAGAGTCTCAATTGTAGTAAAAATAGCCACACAGAGAAAAGCATGGTCTTGATTTCTTGTTAGTCTCCGACTGAATATTTTTCTTTTTATCCTCAGACTTCTTCTGAGAGCTTACTCATCATTGCTTTAATTCTAAGGATTCGATCATAAAAGGTTGAAGTCCTCCAACTGATGGCTTTCATATTATTTTGTTTGTTTCTTTCCTTTTTAATCTGTGAGTCACTTGGAGAGCCTTTGTAGAGCTCACCAATCTGAACACTTCTTCCATCTCATTTAACCTTGTGGGCTGCGCTCTCTAAGTCTCCTACCTACCATCAGGAACTGCCTGGCTAACCTCCACTTAAATTTAGTAATTCCAAGATTGAAGAGATTTTTTTAAAGCAAAAGATGTGATCTAGTTTGGCTGTTTCTATAGAAGTACCTCAAAAATTAGCATTTATTGCCAATTTGTATAATTATTTAATCCTAAATCCTTTACTGTCATTGAACTTTGTCTTACTTGTTTCTTCCATCCCAGTGCCTCTTTCTTTTCCTAAATATCATACTTGGGTCTGAATAATGAGGCCGAAGGAAGGTACCCAGGGCAAAGATGTTATAAAAAAAATAAAGAAAATAATGGCAGTGTTATATGTTAAGATGTTCTCAGGCCAACATTAAAATCAGCAAAAAATCCTGTCTCCCTTAGCAAACTTACATGAAGTGAGTAAATTCCTAGAAAGCCTCAAATTATTAAAATAAACTCAAAAAGTATAAGATTGGAATAGGCCTATAACAATTAAAGGGATTGAAATAGGAATTAAAAATTACCATGCAAATAAAAGTACAGTACCAGATACTTTTATGAAGGCTATTAAGAGTATACAAAACAAAACCATTGTGTTCAAAACCCAGAAGTTAGAGGAGAGTGAATACTTAACTACTTAGTCTGTGAGAACAGTATTACCTTGATACCAACGTTAGACAAAACACATCTCAAAAAAAGATAATTTAAACACTCTCCCTCATGAATATATGTGAAAAAAACCCTCAACAAAATTTTATTAAACAGAATCCAGCAACATCTAAAACTTATTATATAATAAGATAGAAAAGGTTTTTTGCTGATCTAAATAAATGATATAAATTTCAGGTTTTCATCTGAAAAACAATACTATTAGCATGGTAGTTCTTCCCAAATTGATGTATAGATTGAATGTAGTGAAAACTTTGAGAATAAAATACAGGGGAAAATCTTCATTACCTTGCGTTAGATTATTTTTAGCTGTGACATCAACAACGCAATTCATAAAAGAAAAATAAAAAATAAGGCTTTATGATAATTTTTAAAATTGTGCTTCAAAAAAAAAACCATTAAGAAAATAAAAAATTAGCCTTAGATGGGAGAGATGTTTGCAAAACAAAGGTTTAGTATGTATTATTAAAGATTTTAATAATATATCATAAACTTATGTTTTATACAAGAATATATAAGGACTCATACAACTCAGTATTAAGAAACAACCTAATTTAAAAAGACAAAAGACTTTAATATACTTTTTTTTACCAAGAAAGATATATGAAGAGTAAGTACATTACATGATGTGCAACATTATTAATCATTAAGGAAATGCAAATAAAAACTATGTAAGATACTATTCTATACCCACTAGAATGATTATAATAAAAAATAGTCATATGGTAATGAGGGTCAGGATGTAGAGAAATTACATTCCTCATAAATGCCTGATTGGAATAGAACATGTTAAAGCCATTTTCAAAAATACTTTTAAATCCATGCATAAATATACCATATAACATAGCAAGGCTGTGCTTATGTGTCTTTCCAAGGAAAATGAAAATATGTGATTTTAAAATGAATTGTATATGAATGCTCATAGCAGCCTCTTTTCATAATAGCCACTAAGTAGAAACAATCCAATTATCTGTCAACTAGTTAACTGATAAAAATGTGGCATATATCCATATGTTGGATACTATTCAGTAATATAAAGAATGCTGATAAATATTATAACATGGATGAACCTTAAAAATACCATCCTAAGTGAAAGAAGCCAGGCCTGAAAGACTATGTAGTATAATTTCATTCACAGGATATCCTCATAAAAGTCAAATCTATAGAGATCAGGGAACTGAATTATTGGTCACTAAGACTGCGGATGGGAATGTGGAGACTTAACTTTTTGGAATGATGGAAATATACTAAAGCTGGGTTGTGGTGATGATGATACAATTATAAATTTACCAAAAGTTACTGAATTGTACAGGTACATTTTTTTCAGTTCTGATATGTAAATTATATCTCAGTCAAGTATAAAAATATGTCTAACTGTATATTTATGTTGTTATATCTGTTGTACAAATGAGTACAACATGAGTTATAGTTTTTATTTTTTTGTATCCACAGAAGAGTCTCAAATGCAGAGACACTTCTTTTTATTTGATTCCACTCTAATTTCCTTTATGCATCTCATCACATCTGGCCCTTAAAATCACAGCCGGTTGACTCATTCTTCACAGGAATTATGAAGCTTTAGTTTATTCTTTTATTGGTTGTCTTTGGTTATTTTATGCTGGGATTTTTAATGAGCTATTTTATGTATGCTAACGTTTAATTCTCATAATAACACTGTGGGAGATTATTTTCTCCATTAAAATTTTTTTAATGTAATATACACAGGTTAAGCGACGTAACACAAGTAGAGGGAGGTCATGTTAGGGGGTGGAGCCATGCAGTCTCTGCACTTAACTATTGTTACTATCCTGCTTCCCATCTGAATATTTCCTTATTTTTAGAATAAGGAAAGAAAGAACAGGAAAGAGCCTTTGAATGAAAGTAAAGTTTTTTATTTCATGCTTTGAGAATTTTTATGGTTATCATTGTTTTTAGAGATTATGTATATAGTCAGTTTAAAAAAAGACATTTATAAATGGGAAGAAAGAAAAATACGATACTATAAGCAATAAAAGCAATGTCCTCATTTCCAGGGATGGCATTAATAGTAGGTAAATCGGCAGTTTTTAACACAATGACCCTTCACTCATTTAAAAATTTTTTTAAATTTATTTTTGAGAGACAGAGAGAGACAGTGTGAGCATAAGAGGGTCAGAGAGAGAGAAGGAGACACAGAATCCGAAGCAGACTCCAGGCTGTGAGCTGTCAGCACAGAGCCTGATGTGGGGCTTGAACCCACAAGCTGAGAGATCAGGACCTGAGCCAAAGCTGGATGCTTAACTGACCCAGGCGCCCCCACTCATTTTTTATAAAATAAAACCAAACCCCATTGCTTTCTGATCCAGACTGTTAACCCCTAAATGCTAAACCTGTGATTTAGCAAATTAAAATAAATTTCTCTGGCCGAAAACAAATTTTGCCCTTATTCATTATAAATTTATAATTTAATCGAATGATTACAAGATCAGATGAGGCCACATTTTGATTAAGTAACAGTCCATCTCATGCCAAGGGAATGTGGAAGTAACGGGTCCTGGGTCCTGGGGAGTGAAAAAGGAGGAAGAAGGAGAGAGACAAGAATGTAGATTCCTGAAGATAAGTTTTACCTATCTCAAATTTTATTTTACCAAGTCCAGCCTCATATATTAAAGATCCAAGTATTAGTGAATTTTTTAATTAACTTATTTATTAGCTTAGTCAATAAATGCCTGTCGAATACCAGGAGGCTTGGTACTATTCCAGGGTTCAAGCAGTGAACCGGCCAGGACTACATGGAGTCATATTCTACTAGTGGAGACAGATAACACTTCATGCAAGCTTTACCAGCCCTCTCTAGAATCAGTATAAAATGCTAAGAAAATATTTCACAAAGGGACTTCACCTAATCTAGAGTCACCAAGTTGCTGAAAAAACTGAACTGAGAGCCACACAGTATGTAGGAATTGACTAGGTTCAGTGGGATTGCATGGGTAAGAGGGCAGGACCAAACCCATATCTGTGGAAATTACAGGACTTTTTCACCTCCATGGTTTATTTAAATTTTAGAAGCTTTAATAAGAGTAAGCTTGGTCTGGGGCACCTGGGTTGCTGAGTGTCCAACTTCAGCTCAGGCCATGATCTTGTGATTGGTGGGTTCAAGACTCGCATAACTCTCTGCTCACAGCTCAGAGCCTAGAGTCAGTTTCATATTCTGTGCATCCCTCTCTATCCGTCTGTCTCTCTGTCTCTCAACACTGAATAAACTTAAAAAAAAAAAGAGTAAGCTTGGCCTGCTTAGGTTTTTCCATTTTAAAATAATCTTTAGTAAGCCATTCAGATGTAGCTGAAGAGAAATTGTAGTGTATCTTCGACTCTGTGAGATAGGGATCCTTATCTATTTTTGTTTATTGCTGTACCCTCATACCTAGAACAAGATCTGGCAAAAGGAAAATACTGAAGAAATATTTACTTATTGTTTGAATGAATGAGTCAATTAATAAAAAAATACCTGACAAACAGAGTTTTCTGTTATTATCTCTCCATTAATTATTACGTACAACATAAGCATATACCCAAAAAATGCTTCCTATCCTTGTCAGCACTTTGCTTCAAGTATCTTCTGAAAACATGATGTTTCAACACTCCCACAAAATGTGTGAAAGCTTTGAAAGCAGGTGGACATTGACAGTATATTCTCTTGTTTCATGATGATGTGATTCAATTTGCAAATGATGTGGCTGATCATGCCAAAGTAATTCCTAAAGCTTGCCTTGTCTCTGATTTGCATATCGTCCTTTAAATAAGGCCTGTGAATGCACAGCAAAAGACTGATAGGCATACTTATGGTGCTTTATATATTCACATTTTTACTATATGATTGTACTTGCTGCTACTAGGATGCTTGAATAGAAAATGTGTTTTATTGTAAATATTTTTGAATATATTAGAATTTATAATATCTTGCTAAGCATAAAAAAGTCATATCTGTTGTCAGTTAATACTATGGATTATGTATTTCTCATAGCTCCAAATCTTTGTTTTGTGTAAGTTCATGTCTCTTTGAATTCTTGAATACCAGTGTTCATTTAATTATCTTAATTACCTTCTTAAGGTATGTCTTAAGATTGGGACATTAAGTTATGTGGCTACCATGCAAATAAAAACTTAGTTAAGAATATTTTCAATTCGGCTACCAAGGTTGAACAAAGTCTCATAGTCATCCATAGTCATAGGAAGAATTATATTAATGGAATAGAAATAAATAGAAGAGTTGGAAGTGGCCGTTACTGATATGTTTATGATTGATTTTCAAATAAACACAAGTCATTCGGATGGAAGTTATTTCTCCTGGTTACTAAAACTATGAAGGAATAAACATTAAAATATTAGCATATATGTATAATATACATGCATATTTATATATATGAATATCTCACTTATTAATTGATTATTTTTATATGGGTTGATAAACCTGCATTGTGGCTATACATTTCTTCAAATTGCCCTAGTTATGGAACCATTAAGATTTAAACATCATAATCATTCTAAAATATTTATAAAAGGGAAAAGGGATCATATCATATATAATATTTATTAATTGCAACAGGTGTTGTGGTGAACTGCCCAGATCTCCCCTTTAGAACCGAGGCACTCATTCCCCCTGCTGCTGCAAGATTTGATTGATGAGGTGTCTGACCTGAGTCCCTTTTCTGGAATTGTCCTCAGCCCAAGAGGGTTGCCTTGCCAAAGTCATGACCCCTCCACAGGGGGCAGCCAGTACTAGTGGCTGGTAGGTGCTGGTGGTGGAAGTTCCGTCCTCTCAGTTCACAGTGCATCACTATGAAACAGCTACTCCAGTTTCTGTGCTCCCTGTGGGATCAACCAAAGTCTGTGTTGTAGCTGTTAAAATTCAGTTCCTCTCAGGCCAGTCCTACTTCCTTTATTCCCTCATACATGTTGATTCTCAAAAATGCTCCCCAAATTTCTGTCTTGTATGTAACTTTCTATCTCAGAGTGATTATTTTGGAAATTTGATCTTAGATGGTGTCAGGTGTGGTCCAAGGAATCTGACTCCCAAATGGATTTTGAAATGGGATCACCAGCCAGCTAACTGACTTTGGAAGCCTTGTCACTAGCAACAGGTGCAGCAGTGATGCCTGTAGCATGCTGTCAAGGTACAATGATGGTATTCACTGGGATGGAATATCAGCAGAAGAGAATCAAGTTGTTGGCACAGAATCTCAAGTGGTTGAGATATTCATAGTATGCAGTAATTATTAGGACAAAGAAATTGAATGGCTCTTGCCGAATGCCATTCATACTCTGGGGAAAAAAAAAACCCACACAATGAAAATCTGTAGCAAAGTATGAACATGGAAGGACTTCTTCAATAGCATAAAAAAGCAGTTGTGATTTCCTATAGCTGGAGGGCAGGAAAGTTCAGAATCATGCCTATCATCTAACAATAAAGGTAACTAACTTACAGAGAATGTTGACTGTTCAACCCTGCAAGTCCACCACATCAATGTCAAGTCCCAGGTTGGCAAGTGGACAACCTTGAGAAGGAGTTCCCCTTTAACATTGTGTCCTAGGCTTGCATTTACCTCACTTTAGACTTGGCCTTGCCTCTGAGAGGAAGAATCCAGCTGGCTAGTGCTGATGATGGGGACATGATGAAGCTAGTTTTACAAGTGTTGAAAAACAATGCAACATGCCTGGAACTACTGTTAGAGTAAGGAACTGCCATTGCCAGAGTGAAAAATCGTGACTTGAATGTTAACAGGATCAGAAAGCAATGGGGTTTTGATTTTATTTTATAAAAAATGAGTGAAGAGCCATTGTGCTAAAAACTGCCAATTTACCTACTATTAAGGCCATTCCTGGAGATGAGGACTTGCTTTTATTATCTATAGTATCATATGTTTCTTTCTTCCCATTTGCAAATGTCTTTTTTTTAAGCTGACTATATACATAATCTCTAAAAACATTGATAATCATAAAAATGCTCAGAAACAACTAATATTTCTTGACTGCCCACTCTGTGGATGGGTCTCTAGTAAACACATTGATATACTTCAGGGGTCAGCAATATATGGCCCGAGGGCCAAGTGTAGCCCATTATTTTTTCCTATAGTCCACAAGCTATGAATCTTTTTATATTTTTAATTGGTTGAATAATGACAATAATTACAGTAAAGTTTCTTGACACATTAAAATTATATGAAATTCAAATATCAGAGCCCACAAATAAACTTTTATAGGGAACATGTGGACACTCATTCATTTACGTGTTTTCTGTGGCTATCTTTGAGTACAGTGGCAGAGTTGACTGGTCTCTGATCATCACGGTGCACTGCTGCTCAGAGTGATCTAAATTACAGGAGCACAGTTGTAATTCAGTGTTGTGTCAAGTACCATGTGAATTGCCTCAGTATGTTATTTTGTATTATGTATGTATGTATATATACATTACCAGTGCATATCCGTTGTGTCAAGGAATGAAGAGAAAAGTGGACTTTAAGTGTTGCTTTTTTGAGGCAGAGTGGAATGTGGAATAGTTTATTATCAAATTATATGGTGGAGCATTGTGTTTATGAAGCACTGATACTGGGTTTAAAGAACATTACCAGACTAAGCACCCTTTATAATATGCCCAATTCATAGGAAAGCAATGATTAAAAAATTACAGAATTTAAAATGGAATATCTTACCAGTGCAAATTTTTTCCAAGAGAGAAAACAAATGAAAATGAAAATGAAAAGTTTCCAAGTGTCTCTTTTGTCCAATAAACCAAATAAAATAAGTTACCAGGTGAGTTAATTTAATCATTTGATTGGAGGTGCTAAAAAAATTTGTCCATACAAAAAACTTGTTTACGTCTATTAGCTTTTAGGCAAGAGTAGTTTTCCGAATTGTTAAGGACATTGGGAAGAACATCAAGAGGAAAATAAAAAAATTATTTTGAGTACTTGTCTTTAGTTCAATGTACCAACACTGTCACTTTTCCCCCCCAAGAATATTTGAGATATGTGAGAATATTTTCAAAGTTTAGAAACTCTAATTCAGTATATACTTAAGTGGAATCTGCTAAGATTTTACACTGATGGTGTTAAAAATATGTGTGAGCAGAAAAAGACATAATTGAATAACTTACAAAGCTTGTGAAAAATGTAAGGAATATAAAACCTGTAATTATTCATTGCATAATTAACAGGTACTTGATAAAACATATTAGAATGAATCATGTGTTGTTGAACCCATAGCACCAATAATGAACTTCATTTACCCTTGTGGACTTGTATATTCTGATTTGCTTCACCAAACAGTGGTTTGATGGTGAAGCAAACTCTTTCTCTCACTCTCTCTCCCTCATGATGTTTTTAGCTCAAGAATGTGGTAGAATTTTCCTGAAGGGGAAAAACCACCCTCCAGTACTATCATCAAATACTAAGTGGCTTTGGAAATTAGTTTTTTACTTCAGATTTGTTAATATTTTTAAAGAAATTTAACCAAAATGACAATGCTTATATGTGAAATTCACACTACAGAAAAGTCATTTTGACAACTCACATTTATAAATCACAAGTAATGTCATGCTGTTTTAGACACTTCACATACTGACAAAGTTAAGACAGGAAACAAGATCTCCATTCCCACACAAAAACTATAGTGAATGTATTTGCTCAAATCACAGTTCCTTTAACATTTTTATAATTCAACTCAAGTGTAAAAGATTTATGTATTTCAAAATGTCTTTAACTTTGTAGTTGGGGAGCACCCACCTAATCTTCAAATGGAAGAATTAATCTATAATGCAGTCATGCCAAAAGGCAAATATCAAGAGAAGAAACTAATAGAATTCCATAAATACCTTCCAAGTGATGAATATACTCAATTGAAATCACATACTTATGGATTGGTATCAGTATCATCAGTGTTTGGCAATATCTATTGATGGGAAAAGCCATTTTTCAAGATAAAAGATATGGCATCTTATTACAGATGAGCATTAATAGATGATATTTGTTATTAATTTTCATGGTAGGGAACATTAACGTTAAACCCCAAATAAGCAAAATATTACCTTCCCTTGCAAATTCCTATATTTTTCTCCTTAATAGATCTGTATTACAAAAAATTGTACTCCATTATTGTTATTATATTTAAATTTCATCAAGAATTTTAGAAAAATTACCTCTCTGTTTTATAATTAATATGCCAGATAATGTCCTAGATTTTGACTTGTACTCCACAAAGCCTCAAATATTTAGCTCTTTAAATAAAAAGTTGTCTGACTCTGGCAGCTGAGAGACCACAAAACTTAAACATAAAAGGATAAATAACAGTGTGCGTTAGAGTTTTTAATGTATCAAATGAGAGATATTGATAATGAGCAATGTTGGGGTAAATGGAGAAAGACCTCTCAGGGGAAATAGGATGTAAGTTGTTCCTTAAGTTGTTTGGGTAGGAAGGAGGCAGAAGAAAGCATGGAAGAAGTTGCTTCATGAAGGGAACATGATGTTTGCAGAAGCAAAAAGGCAGAAATGCAGAAGTTCTATTTAAGAAACTGAATTGCCCAGTTTGACTGGATAAGAAACTTCATTTAGAAGGGTGTAATTACATTTGTCAAGGTTCTCCCCATGGCAAGTGATAGAGACTAAATATTTATCCTCCTCCAACATCTCCAACTCACATACCGACACTCTGCCCTCCTGGCGTGATTGGATTAGGAGGTGGGATTGTTGGGAGACCATTAGATGAGGCCATGGGGGTGCAGTCCTCCTGAATAGGATTAGTGCCCTTATAAGAGTCATAAGAAAGTTTGCTTCTTCTCTCTACTCTCTGCCATGTCAGGTTACCATGAGAGGTCAGTCTGAAACTCAGAGGAGGGCCCTTACCAGAACCTAACCAGCTAGCACCCCGCTCTTGGACTTCTCGTCTCCAGAACTGTAAGAAGTAAGTTTCTGTTGTTTACAAGCCACACAATCTATGGTATTTTGGTTACTGCAGTCCATGCTGACTAGGCTATCAGGCTTTTCTTCATGGCACTTCGGAGATTTGAAATATCGAATAAACTATTCCTATTTGCAAATTTCTGTTTATCTTTTATGACTTCAGATATCATCTTCTTGATGTTTTCTTCAGCTCCTTTAGACAGAATAGAGAATAGAAAAAGATTCAATAACAAAGACTTGGATTGCAGCATGGCAGAAAGAACAGAGTTAAAGAGTATTTGACAGCAATTCATTCCAACATTGTATGGTTCAGGACAGCTGCAAATTTTGTGGGCTCTAAGATATAATATCTGAAGTCAAGAAAATTATATGCTACAGTTTCAGAGAAATAAGTGAAACATTTAATTTTTAAGAATTTAGTCTGGGAACAAATACATGCCAAACATGCCACACCAAAAATGTCAAATTTCAAGTTAATATCCTTGATTTTAACCAGGGTACTTATATATATTTTTTCCTTGTGATTTTTTTAATGTTTATTTTTGAGAGAGAGACAGTGTGAGTGGGGAGAGGCAGAGAGAGAGGAGACACAGAATCTGAAGCAGGCTCCAGGCTCTGACCTGTCAGCACAGAGCCCAAAATGGGACTCGAACTCACAAACCTTGAGATCATGACCTGAGTTGAAGTCTGACACTTAACCAACTGAGCCACCCAGACTCCCCAGCCAGGGCTCTTGTATTGATTCCTGATTACAATTAAGGCTTAATTCATATCCAAGCTTTGGTATTCAGATTATGCTAGAAAAACTTCTGAAAAAGAAAGGAAGAGTAGAAGGGAAGGATTAATGACTTCATTTGGTTTCTTAAAGCCTCACTTGATGTTATCTCAAGGTGGGTTGGAGATTCACTTCTGAGTAGCTGTCCCTGCGAAAGATCAAAGGATGCACTCAGCCTTTTCCCCAATCCCAACTCTTTTTATCTTGGAAAGAAGGTTTATCAAAACACTTTTTAACGCTGTGGCAGCTGTGTCCTCATCTGTGCATAAATGATTTGCTATATAATTCACTGCCTCTAGTTATTAACTGAAATGACAGGATTAGGGGTACCTGGGTGGCTCAGTCAGTTAAGTTACTGGCTATGGCTCTGGTCATGATCTCACAGTTCGTGAGTTCAAACCTCACATTGGGCTCTGTGTTGACAGTGTGAAGCCTGCTTTGGATTCTCTCCCTCTCTCTCTCTGCCCCCACGTCCCAGCCTCTCTCTCTTTCTCTCTCTCTCTCTCTCTCTCTCTCTCTCTCTCTCCCAAATAAATAAATAAATAAAGTTTAAAAAAATGAGATTAGTAGTAACTTTAACCCTGCAGAAAGTATATCTGGTTTATGTGGAGTTTTACTATAAAACTAACTGAAATATTAAATTTTCTTTATTCACTTAAGGACACTGTTAGTGAAAACATTGTCATTATTGAACGTAACATTTGCTTTAAAATAAACCCATCTTATCTTAAATTTATGCTGCAAATGCATGTATAAAAGTGGGATCTGGAGGTAAAAGCATTTTGCTACTCTTCTAAGCAAAGAAAAAAATTAATAAAGGAAGTAGAAAAGTTTTGTCTATGAATTTTACAAAGTGTTGTTCACAGTTCTACCTTCAGCTTGTTTCGCTTCTTTAAGGCTGGCACCAGGTACTGTAATTTCTTACATCTTACCTTGGCAGAGCTATTTTATTGATGTAACACAATCAAGTGTACAATTTAAATGTAAATGATTTTATTATATTACTCTTTCCCTTTTCCAGTGAGAAAGATTTTGAGTAGAAAACTAAGCTTATCAATGACTTTTGTGCCAGGGCAGAGATGTTTCCTAGAGCCACAGTTTCTATGAGAATAAAACATCCAGATTTGTAAATTGAGGCAGTAGAATTGGTAAGAGAAAATGTGTCGGGGGCCCCCACGTTTCCTGGCTGCCTCAGGCAAGGATTATCACTCTCTGGGGAGTGAACCAATAAACAAGATTTGCATATGGAGGCTGGAGATTGCCATTTCCTGGTCCAAGATTTTGGCGTCTGTCATGCTGGGCCAGATGTAGAGTGGCCAAGGTGCACAAAAGATCAAAACCACATTTTGGATTATTCAGTGCTAGCTCCCCCTCCCCAGCATTGCTGAGGCAAGTCTGGGCGCTTCTTTTGATATTTCATTTGACTCTGTTACCTGGTAACCAACCTGGTCAGTTTTCCCACCCCAAAATCCTATATGAGTGAATTATTTTCTTATGAGAGATGAAGAAAAATAAAGGAGACAGAGGCTTGATTGGAAACGGTGTGTGCTGTCTTCACTCTCTGCGTCTCTCCCTCCTGCCCTGTTTTTCTCTCCCTCCCTCAGGAAAAGAACCCGCGAGGATTTTCCGCCCTGCTGGCCGGGGCAGGACATGACAAAAATGAACATAATAACAGGAAAATTTAGACCCCCTTTGAGAAAAGGACTGTGGAGCCAGAGAATCAGGAACCAAGTTTTAAGGACACAGAGACTTACTACTCTTTGGTAAGTAAATACTTGAACCTCCAAACTTGAGCTTACCTTTTATAGTTATTTCCTAGTCATGCTTGGTTCTTGGGTCAGGGAGAAGATGGGCATTCTTGAATAAAGGTTGAACAACTGAGATAAAAGAAGGAAATAAAAATGAAGTAAATAGGTTATCTGGAAAAAGGGAAAAAGGAACAGGGCTAATCTATAATGTAGGAGCTAGTCATACTTTGGGAGACAAAAAGAACATCTCTCAGATTAGTACTTCAGGATGTTAATAAGTTTTTACCTACAAACAGTCACACATGCACACACACATATACACACACATACACACATACCCCTTCTCTGATCCAATAGTGCTTTCCACATTCATTTGGCCATATAAACCTTTTTAAGTGGAATATTTTGTTTGTGAACAACTTTTTATAAAAGAAACCTTGAAATTCAGTCACCATATTTTATTTTATGATGACAATAAAATGCTTTAGGTAGCAAGTCTTTGGTATCTCTGTATTCCCAATGCCTGGCACATTGTAAGTAGTCAATAACATTTGTTTACTCTCGTTGCTTGGCCCAATAAAAAAAAGCTAATTAATTTACAAGTGAGAAGACTAAAGGAGAAAAAACTTGTAAGCCACATGCCCAAGGATCAGGAAGATTAAATGGGGACCTATTTGACTTTGAACACGGATATGTTTGTTGTGCTACCCCAGGGAGATACCACGTACCTAGATTATAATGTGCCTGGCACCCTCAGGCACAGCTCGAAGAACCCTTATGTGAACAATGAGCTCCCTGAACTGTGTCACACATGTCCTTGCAAAAGCTGAGTGTTTTCCATTCCTGTGCTGGCAAAAGTGCCCTTGCTTCTCTGTCCTCTCATAGCTGCCCATCTCTAGCAAAAGTGGATGGGTCCAAGGGAATTTCTGGGTACTGGTCCTGCTTCAAGTCGCCATGAAGGATTTAGTCCCAGATAATGGGATCTTAAGAGATATGGTCATTTCTGAGACACCCTAGGATTTCTGTTCAATGTATACTCTCTCTAGGGAGCATAGGAATATGGCTTAGCAGATATCTTTTGGTCTCTCACAGGGACCTTAAAATGTGTTTGAATTACTTGCAGATTCTGATTTGGTAGGTCTGGGTGAGGCTGAGGTTCTGTGCTTCTTCTAAACTCCAAGATGACACTCATCCTGCTTGTCAGCACACCACACTTGGTTTAGGAAAGCCTGGACTATATTGAAAATCCACAGGTAGCCTCTTACCCCCATTTGAAATTTAGAATTTTTCTGATACTCTTACTGCTGTGAGACCTAAATTTCCTTTTTCAGTTACAGAGTCCAGTAGTAGGGAAGACCTCCACTTCCCCAAATTCACTTGTTCCAAATTGCAAGATTGCAGAAACTTTTTATAAAGTTTCTACCTGGTTGTCACTGTGACTTTGGAGTTTCAAATAATATAGAATTATTTGGTAAAATATTAGAGGAAACTTTGCTATGAATAAAGTATTTGAGAAATTTATCAGAGGGGTGCCTGGGTGGCTCAGTGAGTAAAGCATCCGACTTTGGCTCAGTCATGATCTTATGGTTCGTGCATTCAAGCCCCATGCCGGGCTCTGTGCTGACAGACAGCTCAGAGCCTGGAGCCTGTCTTTGAACTCTGTGTCTCCCTCTCTTTCTGACCCTTACCTGCTCCTGCTGTCTCTCTCTGTCTCTCAAAAAAAAATAAATAAAAAACATATAAAAGTTAAAAAAAAAGAAATTTATCAGATTAGGCACATTTTGAACTAAAAAAATAGATTTATTCAGTTAAATGACATTTGGTCACTTACTGTTTTGCAAATCAAGAATTCAGAGATGACTTGATAGCTATGTACTTATAAAGGCTAGTATCTCATAGAGATAAAAGATAAATAAAAATCGAATTATAAGGCAATTTAAATACTATGAAACAATATTGTTATGTACAAAATTCTATGGGTGCAGAAAAAACCATACAGCTACTTCTACGTGGGGCAATTACGGCAGCCTTTAACGGGGCAGAATGAGGACAGGGTGGTGGAGGTGATTCTAAGCAACTGGAAGAGCAGAGTCAAGGACACATGGAGTCGAAGTGCAAATGTATGTGGAGAATTATGTTTCACAATATGTATACAGAGTTCTAGATTGGAACTGGGATAGTGGAAGATGCATAAAGATGAGTTTGGGGAGAAAATATAGGATCATATGTGGAAGGACTTTGTCTAAGGCATAGTAACTTAGTTCACTTGGCAAGATAATCGGCAGTTATTAACTATGAAAGGACACAATTAGATGTGTATAAGAGAAAGTGACTTTAGTGAAGAAATGGGGAGAGACTGGTAAGTTTGGTTTACACGATCAGGGAGAGACTGGACTCCGAGAAACCAGTTTTTTTAAAAAAACTATTGTGGTAAGGATGGTGGGGCCTGAACTGAGGTGAAGAACATCTCTCAGATGGAGAGGAAAAAAACAGATTGCAATTCAGGGAATGAGGAAGTTAGAGCTGAGGACAGTGATGAAATGAGACATTTTAGCCACTTGGTAGAAATGATTTTATTCTTTAGAGCCAGCAGTGACTATACAGATCATTTGGTTGATATAATAGAATTCTCTTCCATCACATTTTAAAAACATGTGCTTGCTTTTTAAATTTAGGCTGCCTTTGTGTGTGTGCCAGGACCACAGACGCAGACTCATTTGCCCTTCAGCCCTCCCTGCATGTATCCAGGGACTAGTTGGGTCACAGTGACACAAAGATGAACTATCCAAGCCATAGGGAAAATGCACTCCGTGTCAGTTCCTTGCTTAGGTCAATTTGCTCTCTATATAATCAGCCCACATGAATTCCTGTCATTTTTCTCTGCTTATGATATTTTTTGACCACTCTAGATGCAGACCTCTTCTTCATACAGGTTTTCTAGCCACATAGTCTTCTGTTTTCCTCTGCCTCCTTCTCAACCTATGAAGCTCTCCACATTTATCAATATCAAGGAAGTTTCTCTTTGTATTTCTTCTCCAAGAAAGAAGGCAGATACAGATGGAGATTTATATAAACTAAACTTGATGGTATCTCCCTTTGGAATCATTAAACTAGAAGTGCTGAATTTCTTGTTATCTATTTGATAGAGACCCTTGAAACGTTATAAGGTTCTCTTTTAATTCTCCTCTACGTTTTTATTTAAGAAATACTCTGATTTCACTGCAAACAAATTTAGGAAAATTCCAAGGTGCAAATTCAGTGCATATAATCTGAGAAAGTTGAATACATTATGATAAAATTTAGGGATTATATTTTGCTATTTTACGAGGAACTATTGCATAAACTATGCAATCCATCAAAAATTTGTTTAAATATTTTCATGTATACTTTACTGAGATAGGTTCTATGTGTATCCAAAAACAAGACAGAGCCACTGTTCTTGATGATATTATAAAATGGTTGAATAAAGAGACAGCAAGAACAGGAGTGGACGAATGAGTGAGATTTATCCAAATATTGGCATGATATGTGTATGTCACATGTATGTAAACAGTTCTAATGAGAGCCAATGATTAACCTTTGAAGAGAATTCCAGAATAGGTTAGTATGAAAGGGGCTCTGTGGAAAATCAGGAATCCAGCCCTCTCTTATTTTGAAATGCATATGAAATATTTTCTTCATTAATGCAGAACACTTTACATTTTTATATGTTTATTTTTGAGAGAGAGGGAGACAGAGCACAAGTGGGGGAGGGACAGAGAGAAAGAGAGGGAGACACAGAATCTGAAGCAGGCTCCAGGCTCCGAGCTGTCAGCACACAGCTCCATGTGGGGATCAAACCCACTGATGGTGAGATCATGACCTGAGCCGAAGTCAGACGCTTAACCAACTGAGACACCCAGGGGCCCTTATGCCAGAACACTTTTAAATATACTTTAAATAACTTCTGACAAGCACATTTTTTGCATGCCCTCTTCATCCACTCAATTGCTCTTTCTGTCTCTCTACTTGTTTTAGGTTGAATTTTTGAATGAATTTCTCTGAAGAAGGCCTCATAGGATTCATGCCCTCCATCCATCCGAAATCTTACACTTCATCTGTGTGTCCCTTTTCAGAATAAGTCTGGGCAACTCACTTTCACAATCTTAGACTCCAGGCTCCAGGAGAATAGGAATTTTCTGTGTTTACCTCCAATTACCTGGGTTTTCAGGAAGCTCTGCTTTGGATTTACCCTACATTCACTGCAACACCAAATGCATCTATCTTTTAAAATATAAAGTAAATAGCTGCTTTATTTAATGCTAGATAAATAGTTTCCATTTGAAATTATCAATCCCTGTCAACATAATCTATTATACTTGTAAGTAGAGGGCTTACCTGTGATTTGTAGGACAGATTTTCTACAATGCCTGGCAAAGCACACCAAGAAAAGTATTCATATGTGCTTTGTAAAATACTGATGCTGATAATGACAAAAGACTTTCTTCCAGAATAAATGTTATGGCATTTAATAAATGAGGGAACAGGTAAATAACCTAAAAATTATTGTGCCTACACAGTGAAAAGCACTAAAATTAACTTGGCTGTTTGGTCCTGTCATCGGAACACTGATACTTATTTATTACCCCTTTTGTGATTAAGAAGCAGTGTTTTCAAAAATGTCAGCATTACTAAGCATTTTCTAGCTCAAGTATTTTTATTTGCCTCCATTACCCTAAAGATTTATCTCCTTCTGTGGAACTTACTCTTAGTATAGAGTTCCTTAATTTCTCAATGGAAAACTTGGGCTTTCTGCTCTGATCTATGTACGTTCCTTTAAAAAATACTACTCTAAGTAAGTTTTTATCAAATTTCACAAAGTCTAGGAACTTTTATTTATCTTCCATTTGCCCTGTTAACTGATATGTAAAAGAATCATTCTACTTCACAATCATGATTTCTTAGATTTCTCACTCTTGTGTTACCAGTGCCAAAACTTCTAGAATAACGAAAGTATTCTTTATGTAAATAGAAACATGCCCCGCAGTGCTCTACAGCTGCTATCAAGATGAAAATACTGATATTTTCACCTCACTCTGCTTACACCCAGCTAAGCAGCATCTGTAGTCTAACCTCTTTTGCCTGCAAATAAAGAATTTTAATGATTTAGTCCTTCTTCACAAAGAAAAAAATTGTTGTTATTGTTGTATTTTCACATTTCCAGAGTTGTATAAAGAATAGCAGGATTAGATATTAAGAAATCATTTTATGCAGTCCTCAGGGAACCTTTCCAAATTTGAGCATGTTTGCTATTATACAGTATGTTCACAGTTGGCCATTGGTGGTGTCTTTGGATGTAAGGTATTAGTGGACATAGTTCTAATCCAATCCCAGGGAGATACCTTGGAATGCTGTTTAGCTAGAATTGATTCTGGTTGCTTTATTAAGTGAGAGAGAAGTGCAAATTCTGGGCCATTACCATGGGAACGAGGCATCTTCTCCCACTTGAGAATTGCAGTTTGGTAATAGCCATCCAATGTATGAAATTCCAGAGTTACTTCAAAATCCAGTGTTATTTCCCTATATTGTTGGAGCTGAGACTAAAAATTAAAGGAAAATCCACTGTAGTCATTTATGTAAGGTCAGAGTCTAGAAGAGTGTATTATCTTTAGTAGATTTTTTTTAAATAAAACTACATACATGCCTTAATTTGAAGTACCTGAATGTCAGCTCAAATAAATTACTTCACAGTTAAAAAGATTAGTATAAAAATGAATATGACTCAGAGTTTAGAGTAGGAAGTGTGAGAGCAATAGTTTGAAGGCAAGAACTGAGGGTGTTAAAGTGTCTTACATAATATTCATAATAAAAAGTGATACAAGTATTATCTTTATAGCTATTGATGTTAATGTATGTGGACAGTTTGTATCATTTTAGAATTGACATTTATGTAATTTTTTTCTGAGTAAAATGTTATTCTGGACTACGAACATTCAAGCAGGAAAATATCTTTTTTCTAATCATTGCTATCATGTATCAGTAATAAATTTTTTGCATGGTAGAAATCGAAAAAGGTGAGTGAGGAGCAAAATGGTCCAAAATGAGGACTAAGCCTACCAGTGATGCATTTGGAGTTAGTCTTAAATTTTTTAATTATTTTTTTAAATGTCTATGTATATCAGCTCATAAAATGAGGACATAATGAAGAACCATCATACATACACAAAACAGACTGTTTTACTCACACACAAAAAATTAATTAGTGACTTATTTTGAAAGACTTATTTGTGAAAATAAGGTGGGATTTGGGGTATTATTTGTTGATAACCTTCAAACATTGTCATTTCCCCTCAAACTGATTGTGATAGGCAGAATTTCTAGATGAACCCCTGAGTTCCCCACTGCTGGTGTACATATCACATATGATCTTCAGGACTATAAATGTGATAGATTTTACTTCTCTGATTATGATTATGGCACAGTTAAACTCAACACATGGAGATCATTCGGAGCCATCTAAAAGCAGAGAGTTTTCCTTTGGATGGTCTCAGAAAGGGACATCAGAGAGATTCAAAGTATGCAGGGGATTTGATAGAAAGGCTATTTTCTGTTGCTGAGATGGACAAGACCACTTGGCAAGGACCTGAGAACGACCTTGAGGAGCTGAGGGCTGTCCCCCATCTAAAGCTAGTAAAGTCACAGGGAGCTCAGCTCTACAACTGCAAGGGGAGGGATTCTGCCAACACCATGAAAGAGCTTGGAAGCAAATCTCTTGTCAGAATTTTCCAATAAGAATGCAGCCCAGAGAGAGAGAATAAAGAGATAAATAATACAGAGACACCAGGGAGCCAAAAACCTTGACCTAATAATGTAAAATGGATGACTTGCTAGGCTAGCAATGAAGCAATGGAGTAGCGACCCTGCAAATATATTCAGCCTCCTTCATGCAGCATTTCATCCTTTTAATGCTGTCTTAAAACTGCATTTCTTTCTTCTCTGTCAGACTTAAACGAACACTAATTGTATAACTACGGGCCCAAGAAAAGCTAGACTGAACTTTGATTGTCTATTAAGTATTACTAAGTTTTTCTTGGTTTTATATTAAGTTAGTCCTGTATCATTCATTATAGATAACAAATTCTTAGTTCTATGCTCTCTTATTGGTTTTAATGATAGTATTTAACATCTATAGGAATTTTGTGGCTGTGATAATTTTAACATGTCAATAACATTAATTTTCATCCAGAAAAATGTGAAAATGTTTGGAGAAATCATAAATTGTTATATTTTAGTACAAGGATTTTGATCATTTTTTAAAACATTAACAAATCAGAATATTCTTTAAAAACATTAACAAAGACCAAATGTAGGGGCCACAAAAGATCTCTTATGAGCTGGGGTTCCATCAATGTCATAAAAATGTAATAATTTTAATACTTAATTACCTTTACTTTTATCTATCTAGTACATATGCATATTTCCCATATGACAAAACTAGCAAAGTATTTAGAATTTATATTCATTCATT
This sequence comes from Suricata suricatta, assembly GCF_006229205.1. Classification (NCBI taxonomy): domain Eukaryota; kingdom Metazoa; phylum Chordata; class Mammalia; order Carnivora; family Herpestidae; genus Suricata; species Suricata suricatta. Next base: position 112,881,266 of record NC_043705.1, read on the forward strand.
GAGATGTACTTGATAGCCAAATAAATTGCCATAAGCTAAACATTTTATTTTATTGTTATATTTAGTTACTGTTTTAAATATGACTAATTAATTCAATACAGATGTCTTGATATTTTTCATTTATTTATTCATTCATTCATTAAACGAATATGTACTGATTATGTACTGTGTGCCAGAGCCTCTGTTGGGCTCTAAGTATAAAATGTAACAGCCGTGCCTTCTCTATGTGCTCTTTATGACGCTCTCTAAAGTTCTGAAAATGTAAGGATGAATAAGACGTGATCCCTGCTGGGGTAATTTGGGTCTTACAAATGAAATTAAATGAGCAATACATTTAAAATGAGGAATGCTTGTGAAGGATGATGGAAAGGGGGTTGGAGAAAACGGGGGAGCCTTCAGACTATGATACAAGTTTGAAACATTTGAGGTAGAAGAAGAAAGAGGATTGGAAAGGAAGAGTGGGAGACTAGGAGTCTAAGGGAATTCTAAAGAGTCTGAGGAAACCTGCTAGCTGGTGGGATGAAGTGCCCTCAAGTCACGGCCATCTGTTAAAAGAGTGCAGCCTCATGCAGAAAAGGCCTCCAACAGTATCCCTCTGTGCGCAGTCATTGGCTACAAGCAGCCCGCAGGAAGCATGACCTCAGTACAAATACTGGTGGATTCAGAAGGGCAGCAGCTGGGCTGTTAGACATGCTCCCTGGAGCAGAAATGGTGAGTTTTCATGGCCACCAGAGTCTGCCCCACAGCGCAGATCTACTTCACTGTGCCTGTCTAGGGAGCAGCTTCATGGTTACCATGGTCTCTCCACTGCAGGCAAATTCAGAAAGGGGAGGTTAGTGGGATAAAGTTCACATCTTATTGTTGCAGTTGGTCTCAAGGTTGAAACTGGTACACATCCTCCCTCCTCTGCTATGCATTTTATGTTATGTTTACCCTCAGTTATCACCTCAGCTGGCTTCGCTGATATAATGACGAAGAACTACTTGAGATAACTGAGCCTTTGCTAATTATATCAGTTTCAGGCTGGGTTGCTGCATATGTCCATTCACAGTTAAGTAAGATAGGACAAGTTATAAAATCAGGAGGTACTCAGGTGTTCACTTGGATTCTATGTGTATTTCTCTTTAGTCCTATTGTATAAAAGAAGCCCTTCTCTTTCTGGTTCAGAGTCAGTTAGTCCTCTCACAATGATGACTTCTTTTGACTGATGATCTCTGGATATGAGGAGTACAAAATGTCTGGTGGCAACCATGGCTTATAAATCAATGGAATCCTTGCTTTGAAACCTGGAAAGAGTATGCTTTCCTAGGGGACCAGAACCTCTAAACCTCCAGATCCTAAAGTTCCCAGGACAGAGTTGCCAGGGTAATAAGCTCAAATTTCCCAACAGGTCATTGAGCGGAATGGAGATTGATGTCACTCCTGCTTTCACTTCTTTGTCTTTGGACCTGTGGATTCTTTGTATAGGACTCAGAGTGCTATATGGAAGTCTGTGATTTACTGCATATACCATTTACTGTTTATATACCATTTGTGCCCCGTTACCATTTCTTGATTCTTGTATCCTTTTATATTTTTATGTTGTGATCTAGCATCCTAAAGGATGGCACCCACTGTTTCACAGTGTTGCCTCTGAAGTGGCACTTTAGCTGTGCTTTAGAAGGCTATGTCAATGCTCATCAGACCAGCCTGCTTTGGGATGGTATGGTTTGTGATTTGACCAATGGATCTGATGGTTATGTGCCTACTTCCACATCTCAGATACTATCTCTGTGGGGGTTCCATGCCTGTGAACCAGGTATTTGGTCAGCCTCTACAGAGTGGTGCTGGCTGACACTCTGTAGACAGGAAAGACAAAAAATGCCTGGTGTAGATATTTATCGCTATGAGGAAAAAAACTCTCTGATTATTTCAAGGGGAGCATTTAGTGTAGTCACCTTGCTGTCTAGAGGCGTATTGGTATCTTGAGAAAGAGTATCACATTAGGGGTTCAACATTGATCTTCTTTGCTATTAAAATGAGCAAAAGCTAGATGAACTTTGCTAAGTAGAAGTTCACACCATTGGGTTGATGCAGAACTTTATCTCTGCCACTGTAGATATTTCACATGCCCATCATCCCTGTTTAAGGATGACCAATAAAGATTGTCGACTAGTAGAATTGTTATGTCTACTTAGGTTTTCAAGTGTTTCTTTCATTGTGGATGGTTTCTGGTGGGAATTACTGTTAAGTATGAAATTCTTTATACATGGTGACCACTTTCACATGTGCACTGTTGAAATTTTCCTCCTTTGGATTTCCATAGTATCTTTTTTGTATTACAGCATTATACATTGTTGTAATTATTTGTTTACATACTATTTATGCCCCTCTACCATTTCTTGATTCCTGTATCCTGTCTTTTATATTTTTATGTTTTGATTTAGCTATAACATATTTTCTTTTTGTTCCCAAGCAAGTTGACTGGTATTTTCCTTTGCCCTTCTTTGTGAATGGTAGTTGGGCTGGCTATCTAAATTCAAAGTCACTGGTTTTCAACAGTATAAGCTACTATGTCGTCGTCCAGAATACACGGTAATAAGTATTAGAATCATATTAACCTTATTATATTTATTTATAGGTAATTTATTTGGGCATGTGATTTTTTTTGCCATTGGAGTGTGTAGACTTTACCAAAATATATCTGGGTATATATCTTTTTTATTGTTGATCACTGAAACCACATCTTTGTTAATGTTTCTTTATTATGTTTAATCTCCTGTTCTGAAAATCCTGTCAAATGTTTTTATGTCTCTTCAATTTTCCCTTTTTTAAAAGATTTCCTCTTACATTTTCTATTTCTAACCTCAATGAGATACTGCTATGTTCCAACTAGAAAGAATATAAACCAAAGGACTGCTAATAACAAGTGATGGCAAGGATATGGGGGAAAAAAGGGAAACTTGGTACACTGCTGGTAGAAATGTAAAATGTTAAAGTTTTAGAAAACAGTTTGGCGGTTTCTTAAAAACTTAAGCATACATTTCCATAAAATCCAGCAGTTACCCTCCTGAATTCTGTCCAAGATAATTAAAACAAAAATATCTGCACAGAGAGCTGTTTGTGAATGGTCATGCTATCATTATTCATAACAGCACTAACTTGGGAAAAAACTTCAAATCCATTAACTAGTGACTGGATAAACATGAGGCATATCTGTGTAATAGAGACACTGCTCAGATGTAAGAAGCAACAAACTATTGATGCATAAAACAACTTGGGTGAACCTCAAAGACATTATATTAAATGAAGGAAGCCAGACACAAAAGACTAAATATTTTATGACTCCATTTATATGAAAAGTCTAGAAAAAGCAAATATATAGAAAGCATATCAGTGGTTGTTTAGGGCCAGAGGTGGGAACTAGGATTGCCTACAAAGTGTCCTGAAGGAAATTTTTGGGTTAATGGAAATGTTTTAAAAATTGGATTGTGGAAATAATTATACAGCTATATACTGTTTACTAAAAATCATTGAACTATACATTTAAAATGGGTAAATGTTATAGTATGTAATTTACACCTCGGTAGAGCTGTTAACAATTTTCTATTTCTTTTTCTTTTGGCCTTGATAGAGTCTCTGAGTTTATCTAAACCAACATTTTGATTATTCTTTAAAAAAGTGGGTTCTATACCCAGTGTGGGAACTGACAACCCTGAGATCAAGAGTTGCTTCCTCTACTGACTGTGCTAGTGAGACATTTCCCAATATTTTGATTTTTAGCTGGGTTTATTGTGCTCTCTGCTAATAATAGGTTTTATTTCTAAAAAAGTACCTTTTTTAATATGGCAGCATACTGTTTTTGAAAATTAATGCATTTTATATTTTTAGGACAGCTTTAGGTTTATAGGAAGATTGTTTGGAAACAGAGTTTCCATATACCACCCCCCACCCCAGTTTCTCCTATTATTTATATCTACATTGGTGTGATATATTTGCCATAATTGATGCACCAATATTAGTATATTATTATTATTAACTAAATTCCATAGTTTACAGTAGGGGACACTCTTTGTCTTTTACATTCTGTGAGCTTCAGCAAATACACAGTGACATGTGTCCACCATTACAGTGTCATACAGAATAGTTTCACTGCCCTAAAAATCCTGTGCTCCACCTACCTATCCTCTCTCTCCCTCCTCCTCACCACAGACTCTACACCTGACAATCACTTATCTTTGCATTTTCTCCATAGTTTAGCTTTTTTGCAAAATGTCATATATTTGGAATCATACAGGGTGTAGCCTTTTCAGATTGACTTCTTTCACTTTCAGTGTGCTTTTGAGTTTCTTTTATGTCTTTTTGTGACCAGATATTTCTTTTCTTCTTTTTAATGTTTATTTATTCTTGAGAGAGAGAGAGAGAGAGACAGAGCATGAAGAAGGGAGGGACATAGAGAGAGGGAGACACAGACTCTGAAGCAGGCTCCAGGCTCTGAGCTGTCAGCACGGAGCCTGACATTGGGGCTCAAACCCACAAACCGTGAAATCATAACCTGAATGTAGTCGGATGCTTAACTGCTGGGCCACCCAGCCCTCCCCTTTTAAATGTTTGTTACATATTTTTTAATCGCTGAATAATATTCCTTTTCATGCAAGTCCCAGTTTTTTTTTATTGTTGTTGTATTTTAAATCTATTAAAAGACGTCTTGGTTGCTTTTAAGTTTTGGTAATTGTGAAGAAAGTTGTGTAAACATTTGTGTGCAGTTTTTCTATCGACCTGAGTTTTAAATTCATTTGGGTAAATTAAAAACTTCTGCTCTATGAATGAGAATAACAAGCCACAGACTAGGAGGAAGTATTTATGAAGTACTACCTGATCAAAAAAAAAATTGGTATCCAAAATATACAGACAACTCTTAAAACTCAACAATAAAAACATGATTAAATGAGCAAAGATCTGAACAAACACCTCACTAAAGAATATATAATAAAGCAAATAAGTATATGTAATGAGACTTTACATCATAAGTTATTAGAGAATTACAAGTTAAAAGTTTCAAATTGAAACAATGATATACCAGTATACACTTAGTAAAGTAGCTAAACCCCAGAACACTGACAACATCAAACGTTGGCGAGGATTTGGAATAACGGGAACTCTCACTCACTATTGATAGGAATACAAAATGGTAGTCACTTTGGAAAACAGTTTGGCAGTTCTTATAAAACTAAACATATTCTTCACCACATGACTCAGCAGTCATGCTCCTTGCCATTCATCTTACTTTTTTAATGGATGCAATGTTACGATTTAATGGATGTCACATCCTCTTGAATCTCATGTGATGTAACTAGATTTTTAAAAGTTTATACTTAAAACATTAGCTTAATTTTGCTTACATGTAATTGAGGTTTATGTCCATGCATATTAAGAACTAAAGTGAGTTCTCTATGCAATTTCTTGAGATATAACTGACATATAACATTATATTAGTTTTAGGTGACAAATGTAATGATCAACATTCATATATATTGTGAGATGAGCACCACAATAAGTCTGGTTAACACCTGTCACCATACATAGTTATAATTTTTTTCTTGTGATGAGAATTCTTAAAGTCTACTCTTTTAGCAAATTTCAAGCATGCAATACAGTGTTATCAACTTCAGTCACCATGTTGTACATCATACCCCATGACTTATGTTATAACTAAAAACTTGCATGTTTTGACTACTTTCGCCCATGGCAGATTGGTGGTTGCCAGAGGCGGGAGGTGGGGGTGGGGGTGGTGCCCTCTACAGTCTTTTCAGTTACTGACTTTTAATCTTCTGAGGGTCCCCCTTGGCATGTGAAGATGTTTGTGGAAATTCCTGAGCAAATTTTACCCTGTCTATACCAAGTGGACACTGAATGACAGTGAGCCCAACTTCCTGGTCCTCAGACGTTTAACAGATTGGCACATTTAGAGCCTAGGGAGTATCTAGCTGGAAACTCCATCAAGTTCTTTTATGACTCCCACCACATCCCCAGTCGTTATCATGCTCTTGAATCCATTCATCTTCCAGCGTCTGCTGGTGGGATTTTGGGTGCGGCCGTGTGTGGCTAGATCCTTTAGTGCCAGGACGTTACGGAAGCAATTATGGTGATGTTGGGGATATGGCTACTATACTGTGCTTCTGTGTTTTTCTCTTATCTTGAGGATGCCCACATCTAAACAGGGCATGTCCCCCTCCTCTATCTTGGCTATTTCATGGCCCTACTACTCAGGTTAAGAAAATTGTCTTGGTGCATTTAGAATGCACTGTGCAAAATCATCCTGGACACTACTGTAATTTAACAAGTCCTTCTTTATCCTCACTGACCACCCAGGGGTCTAGTACCTCAGGTTCAATATTTCTGAGCTTGATCTTTCTATTTATTTCTCAGAGACTCTCTGCTTATGAAACCACACAGTCAAGCTAAGCTTTAATTGTTTTATTCCATCAATTAGACATTGTATATTTCTTCCAGAAATTTTACAGTGTTTTGGTGCATCAATGTTTTTCCTGTCTTACATTAGTGCTATAAATTTTCTTTTTTATCTTTTTTATTTCTTTGGATATCTTAGTGGGATTTTTTTTTAAGACTGGAGAAGTAAATGAGTGGGCTAATTTTATCTTCTTGGAATGGAGTCCCAGATGTAGAAAACTTTTTGCAGTTCTTTCAAATATAGTCTGTCAATTCTTTGCAGTTATCATATATTATTGCATTTATTTTAAAGACAAACTTATTAATACATTGAATTGATGTCCTTGTGATAAATGTTTTATTTAAATATATAATTCTTATGCCTATATATTTATAGTCTTACATTTCTAAACAACGTTTTTAAGGTTCAAAAATAACACTATCAGGGAAAAAAAATCAAAATATGTGCAACTACCTGTGTTTTAAAAAAGTAGATAGTTTTTGTATTCTTTCCCTTATCTATGTGTGTATACACACACGCACACACACAGAAAACACACACACAGAAAACACACACACAAATGATCAATGGTAAGTCAATTATGCACATGGCCAGTTCTTACAATCTGTGCTAATACTGGAAAACCCAAGTTGATAAGGAGAGACTTGGTGTTATTTTTAGTGGTTAGATCTGGTGGATATTGACATAATTGGAACATTCAGACACTCTCCATCTTTGACAGGGTTTAATCACTTAGATCCTCATCTTCTGTGTTGCAGGGTGCTTTTCCATAGGCAGAACACAACCGAAGATCCACAGGAAGATGAACAGAAAAATTTGGCCATGGAATACAACGGGGATGTCCATGACCTAATCACAGAATTATTTTAATTCTAGTGAATTAAAATTTAAAATATACTAAAAATAATAGAGGATCATTTACAACTTGCTGTAGATGATTTGGTGCAGTGATTATGATTTTAATTTTCATGTATTACTGAGTGCTAAATGAACTCAAACACTGGTTGTTTGCCTTTACTTTGTGTAGCAGCAAGATATAATTATTTTTAATTATATTTTGAATTATATGTATATTTTAAAGACCAGTTTTTAAAGCAGTGACAGATTTACACTAAAATTGAGAGGAAGGTACAGAGATTTACCATATATAGCCTGCGCCCATATATGCATAGCCTTCCCCGTTATTAACATCGTTCATTAGAATGGGACATTTTTACCAAGAATGAGCTACCTTGACAAGTCATAAACACCAACGTCCATAGTTTACATTAGGGTTCACTCTTGGTGTTGTGCACTCAGTGGGCTTAGATAAATGTGTAATGATATGGGTTTGTTATTATATCATATTTTCACTGCCCCCAAAATCCTCTGTACTCTACATCTTCCTCTCCCTTGCTGCATTAATCCCTTTATTGTCTCCATTATCCAGAATGTCATTTAGTTGTCATTTTCATTATCCAGAATGTCACATATTGGTTTCTTCTCAGATTGGTTTCTTTTACTTAGTAATATGCATTTAAGTTTCCTCCATGGCTTCTTAAGGCTTGACAGTTCATTTCTTTTTTGCATTGAGTAATATTCCATTGTCTGGATGTACCAAAGTTTATTCATTCACCTACTGAAGGACATCTTGCTTGCTACCAAGTTTGGGCAATTATGAATAAAGCCACAGTAAATGTCCATGTGCAAGTGTTTGTGTGTGCATAAGTTTTTTCGCTTCTTGTAGGTAAATACCAAGGAGTGCAATTGCTAGATTGTATGGTAAGAGAATGTTTAATTATGTAAGAAACTGCCAAACTGTCTTACATAGTGGTTGTATCATTTTGAAATTCTATCAGAAATAAATGAGAGTTTCCTTTGCTCTACATCCTCTCCAGCATTTTGTTTAGTCAGTATTTTGGATTTGACCATTCTAATAGGTGTGTAGTGATATCCAATTTATATTTTAATTTGTATTTATCTGATGATGTTGAATTTGGAGCACCTTTTCATGTTAAATTATTTTTGATAATACAACTTCTAGTGTCACTTAGGCGGACTGTTCTTTAAATGGTTTTCAACTCTTTAAATGATTTGAATATTATATTAATAATGTCTGTTATTGTATAACATGTAGACTGTACTGTTGTATAAGTAGAAAATAGGTTCATTTTTTAACCTGTAAGTACAATAAGAGCTAAATTTAAAAGCAGTCAGCTTACAGTTTTTGTCCTGAGTTTAGCCTTGTGGTCTCCAGAATATAACCACATAATCTGTACATAAGGCTGAGTTCTTGTCTTTGGAAAAATAACACTGATGCTGATTGATGACCTTTGGAAGTGGTTTTGAATTTGTAATAGGTTATTTCTACCAAACTTTCTGTGTTTTCAGGAGCGGTTGAGGGGAGAAGTGCAGCAAACAGAATAAAGAGTACATTTCTTAACACTGCCAGTATCCTCAGTTTATTAGTAATGCTATTTCTACTATTTTCCAAATGACCTCAGATTAGAAGAAGAATAATCAGGTTTAGCCATCTGGGTTCATGCTGAGGGATTGCTTGTTCTAGGAAACTTGAACCCCATGGTATCTGGGATTGGACAGGTAGAGGAATAGAATCAGGCATGACCTGGCTGGTAAGCTGGATTTAACACAGGGACATCCTACTTTCTCAACTGCTGCACAACAAGAGGATAGACCTAATCCAGAAATATCTTTTGACTTTAGTTTGTAATTTTAACACAAAAACAGTAATTAGAAAAGTTATGCTATGTGTATACATATTATCTATGCATTTCTCTCTGTGTATCTGTCTATCATCCATCTAAATATCAGGAGCACATTTTGATGACAAAATTTTCTCATTTTTTTTTAACATTAAGTTTTTTGAATGATTTTTTTTACATTTTAACATCAACATATTATTTTTACTTTTATTTACTTTTTAAAAATTAAAAAAATTAACATTGATTTTATCCTTTATCTTTTAAATTTTTTTACTTAATTACTCTTTTGATCATGATTCATTATTTTATGGGTGGCACTACATTTTATCTTCTTTTATGTTTAGTCTTTTAAAATGTCTAGTTTTCATTAACTTTTTTTATTGACTGCATGTTTTCTTCTCCTTACTTTTAGATGCTACTATTCTCCTTTAAAATTTTTAATTTTATTTCAACTTATATTTTTATTCTAAAATTGTAATTGTTTTTTTTTCATGGTAAAATGTTGATTCATTTTAAAAACTTTAAATTGTCAAATAATTATTTTGCTTTTCTCAGCATTTGCTTTCGAATGAAACAAGAAGCAGGTTTCCTATCTCTGCAGACTACACTGGTTCTTCTAGACCATATTGCTTTCTATAATAATGTAGCCTGACCTACTTAGTTGTCAGAGACAAACCAAAGTATCACTTCAGTGAGGACATGCAGCTAATCTTGCATTATCTAAGCTATTTAAGGAAAGCAAGGCTGAACATAATCTAGTCCGGGTGAAGCATGTTCGCCAAGCCGTCTCCTTGTACTATTTAAAATTCTCTGTCACCACACATTTTGGAGACATCTTGTTGCACTCCAATGTATGAAAATGGTGGAAAGGGAAACTTGTACTTTTTGAAAAGCCAGTGCCTGATGTTCCTGTAGCTAACTGGACTGTTACGAACTGGAGCAGGACTTGATAATCTGGTTTACAAGGAAATATCTACTTTCTCACAGGCAGGAAAACAGTAAATAAAACAGTTAGATGTTGTTTCACACCCATCATATTGCAAAACAAAATAAAATTTTCCAATATTCCAAATGTTTTTAGAGATGTGGAAAAAATAAGAATTCTTGCACACTGATGGTGGTATATTTGGTATAAATGGACTGAAAAAAATTTTTAGTCTGTGCTAAAATTGATATGTGGTCTATACCTCATTATTTATAATGCTAGATGTATACCATTTGGTTCTCAAACTTTTGGTTACAGGATACCTTTAAACTCTAACAAGTTATTGAGAACCAGAAAATCTTAATTTTTTTGTGGATTTATATACATTTATATGTACATATATTTTATATACATTATATACATATACATTTTATATTAATATATTTATATATAATTAATATATAAATATATATTTTATGTATGGAAATTCAATCAGAAAAAATTTAATTGTTTATTTTTAAAACAATATAATACATTCATTATATGTGAAAATAACATATTCATGAAAATTAAACCCATTATTTTCTTAGATGACTGGGAAGAGTGTCATTGTTTCTCTTTTTCTGTCTTAAAGGAACACATTTGGATTCTTATATTGGCTTCTGCATCCATACTGATTCAATATGCTTCAGTTGAACTATATGAAGAAAATACCTATATTAAAAAGCAAGGAGCATTTGAATAGTTTTTTCATATAATCATGAACATTCTTTGTAGTACATCAGAACTCGATAAATAATACTCTTTATTTTTTAAAAAACAATGTATTTTTTTATTTAAGATTATTTATTTTGAGAGAGACAGAGACAGCTTGAGTGGAGGAGGGACAGCAAGAGAGGGAGAGAGAGAAACCCAAGCAGGCTCCATGCTGCCAGCACAGAGCCCAACGCAGGCTCTAACCAAGCTGTGAGATCATGATGTGAGAGGAAAACAAATATCAGGTGCTTAACCAACTGAGCCACCCAGGCACCCCTAAAGAATACTCTTTAAATGTTAATATTTGCAATGTGGACTCTGTAGTCATCTCAATAAATATTTTGTACTCTTTTACCCTAAAATTCATTAATCTACCTTGTATTTTTTTCTTTTTAAAAAAATTTTATTGGAGTGGCTGGATGGCTCTGTTGTTTCAACATCTGACTTCAGCTCAGGTCATGATTTCAGAGTTCATGGGTTCAAGGCCCATATCGGGATCTCTGCTGTGAGCACAGAACCTGCTTCGGATCCTCTGTCCCCCTGCCTTTCTGATCCTTCCCCACTCATTCTCTCTCTCAAAGATAAACATTAAAAATTTTTAAATTAAAAATGTATTTAAGTATAATTATTATATAACATTATATTGGTTTTAGGAGTGTGACATAATGATTTGATATTTGCATATATTGTGAAGTAATCACCAAAACAAGTCCAGTTACTCACCATCACCATCCAAAGTTAATTTGCAGTATTTACACTCTTGGCAGCTTTCAAATATGCTCTACAATATTCTTGACTATAGTTACCATGCTTTACATTACATCTCCAGGACTTACTTATTTTATAATAAATTGAAAGTTTGTACATCTTGACTCCTTTCATCTGTTTCTCCCACTCTGCACTCTGCCTCCCCTCTAGCAACTACTTTTCTGTTCTCTGTATCTATGATTTTGGTTTGGTTTGATTTGTTAATTTGTTTTGTTTTTTAGATTCCACATCTAAGTGAAATCATATGGTATTTGATTTATTTCACTTAACGTAATACCCTTAAAGTCCATGCATGTTATCACACATGGCAGGATTCCATTTTTTTTATCTTGTTATTTCAAGTTTTGATTTAAATTCCAGTTAGTCAGCATACAGTGTAATATTAGTTTCAGGGGTAAAATACAGTGATTCAACTCTGACATATAACACCCAGTGCTCATCACAGCAAGTGCCCTCCTTAATGCCCATCACCCATTTAGCCTGATACCCCTTTACCTCCCTCCAGCAACCTTCAGTTTGTTCTCTATAGTTAAGTTTGTTTGGGGAGGTGCTTGGGTGGCTCAGTCGATTAAGAATCCAACTCTTGATTTCAGTTCAGATAATGATCTCACAGTATGTGGGTTCAAGTGCAGCATTGGCCTCTGCACTGACGATGGGAAACCTACATGTGATTCTGTCTTTCTCTCTGCCCCTCCCCTGCTTACTCTTTATCTCTCTTTCAAAATAAATAAATAAACATTTTTAAAAAAGAGTATCTTTTGGGGATGCCTGGGTAGCTCATTCAGTTAAACATCCAACTCTTGATTTCAGTTCAGTTCATGATCTCACAGTTCACGAGTTTGAGCCCTGCATCGGGCTCTGTGCTGACAGTGAAGAACCTACTTGGGATTCTCAGTCTCCCTCTCTCCCTCTCTGCCCCTCCCAGCTTGTTCTCTCTCTCTCTCTCTCTCTCTCTCTCTCTCTCTCTCTCTCTGTCTCTCTCTCTCTCTCTGGTTTGCCTCTCTCTGTTCCACACCTGTGTTCATGTGTTTTCTTTCTTAAATTCTTAAATTCACTTATGAGTGAAATCATGTGGTATTTGTCTTTCTCTTACTGACTGACTTGCATAATACTCTAGCTCCATCCATGTGGTTACAAATGACAAGATTTCATTCTTTTTGTGGCTCATTAATATTCCATTATATATATATGTGGACATTGGGCTCTTTCCATAGTTAAGGTATTGTTGATAATGCTGCTATAAACATTGGGGTGCATGTGGCCTTTTAAATCAGTATTTTTATATCCTTTGTTTAAATACCTAGTAGTACAATTGCTAGGTTGTAGGGTAGCTCTATTTTTAACTTTTTTGGGTAACCTCAATACTGTTTTCCAGAGTAGCTGCACCAATTTGCATTCCCACCAGTAGTGTAGGAGGGTTTCTTTTTCTCCGCATCCCTGCCAACATCTGTCATTTCCTGTGTGGTTAATTTTAGCCATCTGACAGGTGTGAGGTGATATCTCATTGTGGTTTTGATTTGTAGTTCCCTGATGATGAGTGATGTTGAGCATCTTTTCATGTGTCTCTTAGCCATCTGGATGTCTTCTTTGGAAAAAAATGTCTATTTATGTCTTCTAGCCATTTCTTAACTGGGTTATTTGGCTTTTGGGTGTTGAGATTGATAAGTTCCATTGATCTCTTCTTGTGCCAGAACCAAACTGTCTTGATCACTAAAGCTTTGTAATATAGCTTGAAGTCCTTAATTGTGATGTCTCCAGATTTGCTTTTAAAAAATTTGTAATGTTTATTTATTTGGGGTGGGGCAAGGGACAGAGAGAGAAGGAGACACAGTATCTGAAGAAGGCTCCAGGCTCCAGGCTCCAGGCTGTCAGCACAGAGCCTGACGCAGGGCTCAAACCCATGAATCATAAGATCATGACCTGAGCCAAAGCCAGATGCTTTACCAACTAAGCCACCCAGGTGCCCCCAGATTTGCCTTTCATTTTCAAGATTGCTTTGGCGATTTGGGGTCTTTTGTGGTTCTCTATAAATTTTAGGATGGTTTGTTCTATCTCTGTGAAAAATGGCTGGTGGTATTTTGATGGGGATTGCACTAAATGTGTAGATTGCTTTGGGTAGTATAGACATTTTAATGATATTTTTCTTCCAATCCATGAACTGGGATGCTTTTCCATTTCTTTATGTCTTCTCCAATTTCTTTCTTAGATGTTCTATTGCTTTCAGTATACAGGTCTTTAACCTCTTTGGTGGTTTATTCCTAGTTATCTTACAGTTTTTGGTGCATTTAGAAATGGGATCGATTCCTTGATTTCTCTTCCCCTGGTGTGTCATTCTTGGTGTCTAAAAATGCAATAGATTTCTGTACATTGATTTTTTTATCCTGTGACTTTGCTGAATTTGTGTATCAGTTCTAGCAATACTTGATAGAGTCCTTTGGGTTTTTTATGTGGAGTATCATGTCATCTGCAGATAATGAAAGTTTGACTTTTTCCTTGATTATTTGGATGACTTTATTTCTTTTTGTTCTCTGACTGCTGAGGCTAAGACTGCCAATACTATGTTAAATAATAATGGTGAGACTGGACATCCCTGTCTTGTAGCTGACCATAGAGGAAAAGCTTTCAGGTTTCCAGCATTGAGGATATTAGTGGTGGGTCTTTTGTATAAGACCTTTTTGATACTGAGGTATGTTTCCTCTATCCCTACTTTGTTGAGAGTTTTTATCAAGAATGAATGTTGTATTTTGCCACATGCTTTTTCTGCATCAATTGAGAGAATCATAGAGTTCTTTCCTTCTTTTATTAATGTGGGATGTCACTTTGATTGATTGTGATTATTGGACTGCCCTTGCAGCCCAGGAATATATACCACTTGATTGTGCTGAATGATTCTTTTAATGTATTGAGGATTCAGTTTGCTAGTATCTTGTTGAAAATTTTTCCATCCGTATTCATCAGTGATATTGGCCTGTGATTCTCTTGTTTAGTGGGGTCTTTGTCTGGTTTTAGACTCAAGATAATGCTGTCCTTGTAGGATGAGTTTGGAAATTTTCCTTCCATTTCTATTTATTGGAACAGTTTCAGATTAATAGGTACTAACTCTTCTTTAAGTTAGAATTGCCCTGGGAAACCATCTGATCCTGGAATTTTGTTTGTTGGAGATTTCTGATTACTTATTAAGTTTCTTATACTTTGAATATGTTTTGTAACCATGCTTAAATATGTTACATTACCCACTGAATATTTAGAAAATATTGGTTTACTGAGTTATACACATCTTAATGATTATACACTTATGAGAATGAATAAGGCAGAGGATTTTTATTATTGAAATGTTTTTAAGCTTACATATACTCTTAAAAAATCTTGGGTACCCTCAAGGCCTTCAGATCAACCTTTGAGAACTGATAATTCAGAGTAACTCTTGCAAATATGCACAGAGACATGGGTTATGTGGTTAATATAAGTTTTTAATTTCATTGAGGAAAAGAAGAAACATCTAACGTTTCAGTAGGAGGCTAGAAAAAAAACAAATTACAGTATAATCACAAAGTTAAATTGAATGAACTAGGGATAAATGTGTCCTCATGAGGAAGTTTCAGAAGTATGATTTTTAGGGGATAATTAAGTTTGGTATGATATAATGCATGTAAATATGTAAGAAGATGTTACATATCATGTATGGATACATACATACATGATAAAGAATAAAAACATAGGTAAGAAATATATAAACACCAGACTAAATGAAGGGAACTGAGCAAGTTAAAAAGCCACAGAGAAATTGTCAGGTGAGAGTCAACAAATATAAATAACAGAAAAAGTCTGGAGTGCTCATCGGAAGACATGAATTCAAAGTTTATATTTAGGGCAGTAGGGCCAGATCTGTGTCTGTCTCTACTGTCCTGTAGCTATTGAACTTTTGGCTTACGTCATATAACCTGTAATAAAACCTTGATATTAAATTCTAAAAAAAATGAAAACTTTTAATGATCCAATTATAATTTGGGGGCTAAAGAGATAGATAGCAAAGCCTACACTAATTCCACAGAATAGTGTGGGTTTGAGGCAGTGGTAGAAAATGGACAAACAGTCCTTGACAGGCTACGGGATTTCCTCCTAAGATAAATCCAAAAAGATTTTTCTCTTAAGTGGAAGTTCTTGATAGCATATACTCCCAAAATTTGTACTAGGCCCTTCCTGAGAGATAGGACAATACATCCAAGGATCATGAATTTCCAATTGGGAAGAGCAAATAAATGCAAGATAGTAATACTTAAACTAGGCCCTTGGCTTTAAATATGAACAGGCAAATAAGAATCAACAGTTCTTTGGGGGAAAACAGTGAAAAAGAATACTGAAAAAATAAAACTGTATAACAATTCCATCGAAGAAGAGACTAGAGGAAAAGAGAAAAGGTTTATGTATATCTAATTAACATTCATTGAGATATTTGAGAAGGTATCATAGCAAAATAATTACTAAAAACTGTTTTTTTGAAAATAACTATGTAATCTACCGTAATTAAATGGACTTTGGTGGACAAATGGTAGAAGGGACACAACTGAGGAAAAAACAGTGAACTGGAGGACGGAGCTAATAAATTGCCTTGGTGGATAGTGAAAAAAGACAAAAATGTGAGAGTAAAGTCAATAGATATAGAGGTTATATTCCAAAATATGTTTGATATAAATTAGAAAAAGAAAGAACACTGCACATGAGAGAAAAGAAGGAGGAAGGAAAGGAGAGAGGAGGAGGAGAGCAGCACAGTAATTCAGATCTGGAAAAAGACATGAAAATTCAGATCCAGAGAGTCCACAGAATGATTTCAAAGGGAAAAAACAAAAACAAACAAAACATAGGTAAAATAAAACCAATACCACAAAGCTTTTACAAATGCTTTCCTATTACAAATCAGAATTCCATCATATTTTATGCATTTTTCATGTAGAATTTTTGATGATATTAGGTGTGTGTGTGTGTGGGTGTGCATAAATTAGACACTAGTTTATATGCTAGGTACATCTGTGTGCTTTTCATCAGTACCACATTATGTTGAAAAAAGAAATATCACTGAAATTCTGAGTTAAAACAAAGAAAGATATCTCACCATAACATTGTTGCACGTTGTTTCCCTCTAATTATATGTAAATTTAGTGCAGTTTCAATCCTCATCTTAATATTTTATGAAATTTGAAAATATGATTCTTAGGTTTATTTGTAAGAAACATAGTGTTCAACATTTATAACCTTAGTTGGTATGTCCTCCTACCAGAAAACAAACTATGGTGTTAGTTTAGAGTTATTGAAAGATATACTTTTGGCATCCGAATTGATTAGAGTGAGTAAAAGAATATTTGGATGCATACCTACATGTGTAGTAGAACTTCATTTAGTATGTGATAAAATTAGCATTTCCTATCAAGAAGGAAGAGATAGCTTGTTCAATATATGGAATTAGGAACTATCTATTTGGTAAATAGATAAGCTTTATTTCATTAGAAAGGGTGAAATAAAATAATTGAATCTTTGAAAAGCTATAAAAATACTAGAATAAAATGCATGAAACTATCTTCATGGTATCAGTTTGCCACCTTCTACATCTGGTAGCAGCTCTCCACCTTCTCTCCTCTGTCCTGCTTGCGTTCTGCTCCATCATTTTTACTCTATTTTATGTTAATCTATAGCTCTCTTTTCTCTCTGACTTTGTATATTTATATATTGTATGTCCCTTTTAACTAGAATGTATAGGAGTGCAGAGATTCTGTGAGCTTAGTTGTTTATGGTATAGATTCGTGCTGTTTTCCTTTCTAAGTCTCCAGGACAGTGTGCCCACATCTCTCTATGTATGTATCTTTAATAAACTCTTCTTTCACTTCCTCCCTAAAATAGGAAAGAAAGGAAAGGAGAACTGCCTAGCATAGGGGAGACACTCAAAAGCTTGTTGAGTTAAAAGATGAATCATCATGATTATTGAGAGCATATTTATGTAATATCTACATTAGTCTTCTGAAATAGAAATACAATAGAAATACAAACAAATAAAAATATTTGTTTAGCTTGTATGGGAGAAATAAACTTATGATTGAAATCCCGAACTTTCATTTGTAAGTAAGTACAGTGTTTTCTTTATCCATTCTTTGCACCACTGCCATTTTCAACATGTCTTTACATGCACTCTTTTGAGAGGGAGGTTTTAAAGGATAAAGAAAGCATAGTGTTCTTAACCTTCCTTGCATCAGCAAAAATAGCTACCTGAAAATAGTAATGCTTCTTTTAAAAATGGCATTTGTGACTGGAAAATCCTGCTTTGAAAGGTCAAAATATTGTACTACTATGGCCATTTTCTAATTTTTGTATCATCTCAGTTGGGATGCTTATTTACTTCATCTCTTCCATTTTTAAAATTTCCAAATGTACCTTCTTACCTCATATTTGATTATGGACAGTGGTTATTTATCAGAAGTTGATTTCACAAGAGAACACATTATCTTTATTGATTTTTGAAAAGTATATTAAGAATAAATTATGATTTGGCTTCTGAGAAGTGAAACAACTTATAGAGAATATATATAATTGAGTTAAAAATAATGTCCATAAAAGTCTACGGATATGCACATCAATAAATTAGCAGACTTAAAATCATCATTTCATCTGAAGCATTGCAATTTCACACATCTAGATTCTTAATTCCAAGAATTCAGTGAGTTGGGTGCATGTAAAATAAGGATGATATAATTTCATTAGTTTGTAGCTTTCTAATATATTAGAAGCCTTGTTGATTAGTTCTTATACTGTTTTTTCCTCTATTTTTTTATGCACCTGAAAGAAAACCTTAGAATTTTCTGATAGCATGTAAATGTGAGAAGTCTAATATTAAAAATGTTTTATAGTTACCTCATATTGGATGATCTATACTTAATAAAGGAAATTTGAATGAAATCAATCAAAATAAAATTATGATCTTTGGGGAGTTTTAAAAACAGCCAATGAATTTTAGGATCTGTACAGTATATATCACAATGCTGGAAGAGATTCAGTCTTGTTGGATGATCCTATATGGATAAATTGCCCTATGAATTAAAGTAATAAAAAACTAATATGATAAGAAGTATAACTGCATATCATTGTTCTTATAAACAATTTTTAACTGAATAGAAAATGTAAATAAAAATTATACTTTAAAGTTTATTCATTTTTGAGAGACAGAGAGATAGCACGAGCAGGGGAGGGGCAGAGAGAGAGGGAGACAGAATCCGAAGCAGGCTCCAGGTTCTAAGCTGTCAGCACAGAACCCACGAACCATGAGATCATGACTTGAGCCAAAGTCGGACACTTAACCGACTGAGCCACCCAGGTGCCCCAGTGAAGAATTATTTTAAAAGAATTTTAGCAAAAATAAAGTTGAGATTGTCTCTTTAGAAGGAATGCAATTTTAGAAGGAAATAATTAAATATCCAATGGATGTTATTTAAGATTCATCATGTCTTCTCAGTTTTCACAGTATCATTTTTTAAAACTTTGAATGTGAGAAACCCATAAAAAATATTTAACCTAAAAACTGTTTGACCATTTTTCTCTCTTCTGGTGTTATAATATCTATCTATAGTGCTCTTGAGAGGATACTTCTAGACTCACTTAATTTCAGAGGTCTTGCTAATTTTTTATTAATTCCATATGAAGCTATTGATTGGTGTGATATAGCTTTTATTTTTATTTATACTATGTGAGGTTTTTATTGATGCCATGTGACATTAACACCAGAAGATATGAACTTACATAAGAATTCAGAAATTTATTGTTGAATGCAGATGTGTCCCCTCTCCCCCATCCCAAAATCTTATAAGAATCCTATGTGAATAGGTAATCCATATTTCTAAAAAAATGGTCAATCACTGTCTCTTTCAGGGTAATAATTATATTAAATAATGGAATTAATGAAAAGTATATTACTTCTGATTTTTACTTGTGTCTTTCACATTATCAGGGGTCTCGTTGGGATTCCCCTAGAGCATACACTGACTCAAGGATGTGTTTATTTGGGAGTTGATCCTTTGAAGCACAAGTGAAGCATTGGGAAAGTGAAACAAGGGAAGGAGAAAAATCATTAGAGAGTGCATTAATAAGCATGTTACTGATTTTGACAAGTATGTTTCAGTCTCATCAAGAGACTGAAAATATGTTGAATTTACCTCATAATTGTCCCTCAGAGGTACTGGTACTAAGGTATTTATTCACCATTTATTAAAAAAATGTCAATATTTATTTTTGAGAGAGAGAGACAGAGCATGAGTAGGGAAAAGGCAGAGAGAGAGAGGCAGACATGGAATCTGAAGCAGGCTCCAGGCACTGAGCTTTTAGCACAGAGCCCAATGTGGGGCTTGAACTCACAAACCATGAGATAATGACATGAACTGAAGTCAGACGCTTAACTGACTGAGCCACCAGATGCCCCTTATTTACCATGTAGAGTCTATCTTTGATTGAGAGATTTTCCTGAGATATGAAATTTTCAAATTTCTAGGCTGTTCTATGTGCAAGATGAGCACACTCTCTACAGAAGTTCTCAGGTGAAAAAGCAGAGTTTGTCAATAAAGTAAAAATTTGTCAGTATGCCTAATCACAATGGGTGAATCTTAATGGTAGGAAGCCTGTTTTATTTTTTTTTCTACATGCCACACTCTGTAAATATATGAGTCTTGCACACAAATTAATACAGAGAACAATAGGGATGCCAGGGTGGCTCAGTCAGTTAAGCTTCCAGCTTTGGCTCAGGTCATGATCTCATGGTTCCTGGGTTTGAGCCCCACATCAGGCTCTGTGCTGACAGCTAGTTCAGAGCCTAGAGCCTGTCTTGGATTCTGTATCTCTCTTGCTCTCTGGCCTCCCCCTGCTTGTGCTGTCTCTATCTCTCAAAAATAAGTAAAAAACAGAAAAAAAATTTAATACAGAGAACAATATATCCTATCTTAAGTATATATACACTAGGCAGTCTCCTAAATTCCTAAAACTGTATTTTTCTCTTCTAAACTGTTGGCTGTTTCCAGTATTCTTCTGACGTTGGGTTCATATCCCAGTGTTTGCCTCTGCTCCTTGCTGTTGTAATGATCCATTTGGCCTCATTTCCCAGACATACTCAACTCATTCTTACCCCTCAGATCAGCATATTACTTTACTCTTCTTTGATTTAGTTGTTAGCCACTCAGTCTTTGTTGACTTCTGTCATGTCTTCTGTTCTCATCTCTACAAGGATCAGGTAATTCCCATTTCCTGTTAGGTCTAATAATGAGAAAGCAAGCCCAAGTAAAATAAGTAAAAATAGTATTATCTCACTTAGGATAAACATTCTTATTTCATCTTAATGAATAAATTTATCTAGTATCCATTACTAAATAACTGTTTTCTAAATGGATGATCAAATCCAACAACTGACCTGGTTGTCATCTCAACGAACACAGGAAAGCAGTGAGATTGCATTTCCACTCAACACCAGCAAGAGTATATTTGTGTAAAGATGTATTTAAATTTGACTCCTATTATTTTGGGAAATTCATGTGTTTTCCCTGAAGTTTGGGTAAGTTCATATTGCAATTTTATTTTAACCATTTAAAATAAAAACATGATTGAAGACACTGTATATAGTATTGGCTAATGACCATTCACTTAAGCATTTCCTAAAGTGGATTATATTAAGATTGGATTCAGTGACTCAGAAAGTCTTATTAGCTCAGTTTTGAATGCCTCCAAATTGATACTTTGCATTTTATTTGCACTAGAATATTAAGTCTATAATTCTTTCTTTTATGAACTCTTATCTGTGAGTAGATGCATGGTAGAGAATATAAGGAAAATACTTTTCTAAAATTACACTAGAACTCTGCTTGAAAAGTTATAAATTGTAAAATCATTCAATTTAATAGAATAAAACAAGTGAAAAAATGATTATTATCTAGTAATTTTCCAGTTAGGAAGAGTGAAATATAATTTTTATACAATTAAGACCAAAGTTCTTATACTGAAAGGGGAAGTAGGTTTTGATTTTCTAGTGCAATTACATCAGTTAGTTACTCTGGCTACTTCACTTTACCACTTCAGATAACAATTTCTAAAGATGCAGTCTTATTCTTCATTCTTGAGCCCAAGATACACACTGATAAATATATACAAGGAGTTAGAAGAAATATGTGGGAGACAGAGAAAGTATCAAAGAGAAATCTTTAGTAAAAAATGAAATGATGATTTAGACCTCTTTAATCTGAGGACAATTTTCACAGCTCTGAGCATTGAAAAAAATTTTTTCATGTTTATTTATTACAGAGAGAAGGAAACAGGGTGTGACCAGAGGAGGGGCAGAGAGAGAGAGGGAGACACAGAGTCTGAAGCAGGCTCCAGGCTCTGAGCTGTCAGCACAGAGCCTGACATGGGGCTCAAACTCCCAAACCGTGAGATCATGACCTGAGCTAAAGTCAGATGCTTAACCAACTGAGCCACCCAGCTGCCCCTCTGAAATTTCAAAGTGGCAAATTAAATTTATGCTAGGTACTCATTA
Source organism: Suricata suricatta (assembly GCF_006229205.1). NCBI lineage: Eukaryota > Metazoa > Chordata > Mammalia > Carnivora > Herpestidae > Suricata > Suricata suricatta. The sequence continues at coordinate 112,903,417 of NC_043705.1, forward strand.
ACAAAGCATTAAAGATGAAAGCAAAAGTCTGGCCTTTGTAAGGTACCTCACAGGATACTAAGGAATAGTTTTTCCTAGAGAAATTCTGATTATGATTAAAAAAATAGATTCAGGTACATTTTACTGTGATTGAGATTCAGGCAGAGAATTCCGGAAAAGTGACTACCCAATTCCAATTATGATTGCCATTTACTCCTGACAGAAATGATAGTAAGCACTGTAATTGATTTTATTATGCCAAGTTTAATATCAAAATCTGATACATACATTATACAAAAATTTAATATTATATACCAGTTCTCTGATAAATATAGATACATTTAAATAAGCTCTTACCAAATAAAATTGTAAACAACAACAACAAAATAAAACCCAGAACCACAGCATTCTCAGGGAAGACACAGGACCCAGTGGACAAATACTTGAAGGGCGGAGCTTTTAAGTTGCATATGGGGGAGCGGGCAGAGATGTTCCCTAACATCACAAAGAAAGGCTCAGTTACATACGTTGTTGTTGCAGCTGTATGATTTGGTTGAACCTTAGCCAGCAGCCTGTTCTGCTCCCTCAAATTCATGGTAGAGGGGTGCCTGGGTGGTTCAGTCAGTTAAGCATCCGAGTTCGGCTCAGGTCATGATCTTGTGGTTCCTGGGTTCAGGCCCATGTCAGGCTCTGTGCTGACAGCTCAGAGCCTGAAGTCTATTCGGATTCTGTGTCTCCTCTCTCTCTGACCCTCCTCTGCTCATGCTGTCTCTCTCTCTCAAAAATAAATAAAACATTAAAACAATTTTTTTTTTTTAATTCTTAGAGTACCTGGACTGATTGTGTTAAGCACTCTGGTGTAACCCATTTTCTTGGAGTTTTACCAGGAGACCATTTCCCTCTCTTGGAGGCCAATCTTCTAGTGACTAGACTTGGAACAAGTGAATACTGAGTGGAGATAGAGTTTCAGTTGTATCAAATGGAGCAGAGCACATAAGTTACCAATGTGAACTGAGCAGTAATGATTGGATTGATCAATAGTCCACCTTAAGATAAACTATTTCAGTGGAGCAGGGAGGTCAATCTTGATTAAAGCAACCTGAGAGGGTGCAGGGATAAGAAGTGGAGAAAACCAGGAGAGACTATAGAAGGGGTTTTTAAAGTGAAAGAAAAATGAGTGTTACCACATAGGAAATCCAGAGGGCTCTTCTTTATTCTTTCCTTCTTTTCTTTCTCTTTTTTTCCTTTCGTTCTGTCTCTTTTTAAGACAGGAGGTATTTCAGCCCATTTATTGATGGAACGTGAGGAACTGATGATTCAGAAGAATGGAGATAATTACTGAAGTAATGTCTTTGAGTAATTAGAGGAGATGGGATCAGTGCAACAGTGGAGAAATTGGTTCTAGATGTGAGCACTGACAGCTTTTCTTTAAAATTTTTTTTAACATTTTATTTTTGAGAGAGAGAGAGAGACAGAGTGAGCAGGGGAGGGTCAGAGAGAGAGGGAGACACAGAATCCAAAGACAGGCTCCAGACTCTGAGCTGTCAGCACAGAGCCTGATGCGGGGCTCGAACCAATGAACTATGAGATCATGACTTGAGCCTAAGTCAGACGCTTAACCAACTGAGCCACCCAGGGGCCCCCACTGACAGCTTTTCAATAATAACTTGAGTAAAGAGAGAGCTATGTATATAAAGGCAGGTAGCTTGATAGTTACAGTCAAGGCATCCTGTGGAAAATCTCTGCTAGTTACTTCTCTTTTCTCATTAAAATAAGGAACAATGTGATCAGCTGAGGGCAAGCAGGAGAAATTGGAATGTGGAAACTTTAGAAAACTGGAAGTCAAATAAAATTAACTATTTAAGAATAATTTTCAGTTCCTATTTTGTTCTTGGTCAGTCTTTTTAGGACTATATACATTTTGTTCTGGTTTGAAATGATTCCTTAGCCTAAAATTGGACTTTAATAGTAAGATTGATGAAATAATATGTCTTATATTATTTTGAATAAGTGGTTGGCTTTTGTTATAATTTCTGGTAGCAGTCACTTTTGACTTAAAGGTACATGTCAAGTCCTTCAGTTCCTATTATATTGTAGGGCCAAATCAACTAAGTGGCATAAGTGGAATCCAGAATATTATGGGTTAAAGAAGAGAGGAAAATTCATCTCATTGAGGAAGATATAGAAAGATATCTTAGAAATCTTAGAAAAAATGGAATTTTAAGTTTGATCCGGCATTATGGATGGCATTGATAAAGACATCATATATGAGAGAAATAGGTCCAGCATAGAATCTTGAAGAATATTTAAAATTAGAGGACTGGAAGAGAAAAAAGTGGGAAGAAAAGGATAATTGGAAAGAGCAGCAATCGAAGAAGTAAGAGAACTAAAGTATTTCAGTTCATCCAGTCATGAAACCATTGCTTTGATTGTTCGGCATTCTGCTAAGCATTGGACGCATTAGAGTGAGTCCACACCCCTCAGATATCCACAGTCCAAGGAAAAGGCTTAATTGGATGTCTTTCGCATGATTGGAAATTTTTAGGTTAAGGGAACCTTGGATACATTTTGAGGAGCCAGAGAATATTGAGAAAATGACAATATGTTGACCTGTGAGCTGTTTCATACAGATATTTATTAGTACCTGAACAAGTAACACTTGCCGATTTTGTTGAATTCTTTTTGTTCAAATTTCATTTTACTCTGTAGGTGTAGAACTTTTTTTCAGGTGGTTATTTTGAAATCTACCCTTTGTTTCTGCGTGTCTGTGTTCTCAGGACACAGAAGTTCATTAGCTTTGCTGCTGTGAAAGTTGTATGCAGATGTTGGGCTGATCATATTCGCTAGAAGTAACCTTTGAAATTCTGCAATTCAGTGGAGGATGAGACCATTAAACGTGCAGTTCTCTTCAAGCAAGCTGGGAACTATTGGTGAGTTGCATAGGTCAGAACTGTGATTAAATTTCATTTTCATCTATAATAAAGGCTTTCTTGTTCTACAAACTTGTTGCCACACATAGCTTGATTTTAAGACATAAACTGCATTAGCTGAATGCCTATAATTAGTGGACTGAATAATTTAAATTATAAACTTATTGCACATTGCAAAACATTGCATAAAACATTGCAAAGTCTTAACCTTCCTCCAAGTTAGTAATTGATGAAACGTACAGAAAACTTAAATTTGTCATCAAAAGACTATTACAGGCATTTTAGTTTGCATTAGCTAAGAATTTATGAGTAAGGATTTTTCTCCCCTTTTGTGAGATCCTATAACATTTTCATTTGGCAGTCATTGTATTGGCACAGGTCACATGCTGGCCGGAGCAGACCTCATCATTTCTTCTAGGAGTTTCTGTTCGGCACTGATGCCAGAGCTGCAGGCTTCTGACCTGCCTGGGCTCTCAGCGCAGCATGCAAACTCAAACCATGACTTCCGGTTACAGATCCAATGCCTCAACTGCAGTTTAAAGTATATATTTACTCCTTAGAAAGTAATGTGTAGGTCTCCTTTACCAACTTAGAGTGTTAATTAAAATCACATCGATCTTAATCATTCAATCTAGCAGCTTTGAATGCCCCAATCCATTTCTTCTGAAATCTCTTTCTTCCTGTATCTTCATAAATCTGGTCATCTAGTGCCGTTACTGTCTTCTGAAAAGTATGATTTGCTGAAAGTCACGAGCTCTAATTGCTGATCTAACTTCATTTTAGGATGCAAGAGAAAGGAGAGGCCTTTCTTACTGTTATGTTCAGCTGGGATCCCCTACCAATCTGGCACTACAGCCCTGGACCCCTTCCTTCTGAGCTCTTTCCTGAAAGCAGTGTTCCCAGGGCCAGGGTGGCTAAAACAGGAGGGATTTGTATTGTGTATAAACTGGCCTTCTCCGGTAACAAACTAGGCCTGGTATCCAATCCGAGTCACTTGTTCAGAATCCCCTCACGCATGAAGAATTTACCTTCAAAGCTCCTCATGCTTTTTCTGCCCATGACCTCAGATCAGGTCATGCCAGTTTATCAGGAATATTCTACTTCAAGATGCAATAGTCTGACATTTCATTTTTTCCTTTCCTCCCGGGCCACTTCTTGGTTTCCTGTGTATCTTTTTATATCTCTTCACAATCTTTTCTTTCAGAAAAATGCAAATATAATGAAAACAGAACAAACCCCAAAAGCAACAAAAGAAAAAAAGAAACGACTGACACTCCACGCCAGCGGGCATGCAGTGCCATGGAAATATGATATTCGGAATTGTGGCTCCTTTGGGAATCCAGTAGGAGTTCATGTGGTTTTTAAAACATTAAGTCAATCAGTAAAATGTTTAGGTCATAGAACAGTTGAAATTTTGACAAAGCATTCATGATGGCAGAATAATCCACATTTTTAATTTTAAAATTTATTTGAAATTTATTTATTTATTTTTATTATAGTTTATTGTCAAGTTGGTTTCTATGTAACACCCAGTGCTCAACCCAAGTGTCCTCCTCCATGCCCATCACCCCCCTTTCCATCTCCCCCACTCCCATCTGCCCTCAGTTTGATCTCAGTATTCAAGAGTCTCTCCTGGTTTGCCTCCCTCCCTCTCCTCAACTGTTTTTTTTCCCCTTCCTCTCCCCCATGGCCCTCTGTTAAGTTTCTCCTGTTTCACTTATTAGTGGAACATATGGTATTAGTCCTTCTCTGTCTGACTTATTTCACCACATAGCATAACACTCTCAAGTTCCATCCACATTGTTACAAATGTCAGATTTCATTCTTTCTCATTGCCATGTAATATTCCATTGTATGCATAAACTACATTTTCTTGATCTATTCATTAGTTGGTAGACATTTAGGCTCTTTCCATGATTTGGCTATTGTAGAAAGTGCTGCTATGAACATTGGGGTACATGTGCCTCTATGCATCAGCACTTCTGTATCCCTTGGGTAAATCCCCAGTAGTGCCATTGCTGGGCAATTGGGGAGTTCTATTGATAGTTTTTTGAGGAACCTCCACACTGTTTTCCAGAGTGGCTATACCAGTTTACATTCCCACCAACAGTGTAGGAGGGTGCCCATTTCTCCACATCCTTGCCAGCATCTATAGTCTCTTGATTTGTTCATTTTAGTCACTCTGACTGGCATGAGGTGGTATCTCAGTGTGGTTTTGATTTGTATTTCCCTGATGATGAGTGATGCTGAGCATCATTTCATGTGCCTGTTGGCCATCTGGATGTCCTCTTTGGAGAAGTGTCTGTTCACATCTTCTGCCCATTTCTTCACTGGATTATTTGTTTTTCAGGTGTGGAGTTGTGTGAGTTCCTTTTAGATTTTGGATACTAGCCCCTTATCCGATATGTCATTTTCAATTAACTTTTCCCATTCTGTCGGTTGCCTATTAGTTTTATTTATTGTTTCCTTTGCCGTGCAGAAGCTTTTAATCTTGATGAGGTCCCAATAGTTCATTTTTGCTCTTGATTCCCTTGCCTTTGGGGATATGTCAAGTAAGAAATTGCTGTGACTGAGTTCAAGGAGGTTGTTTCCTGCTTTCTTCTCTAGGCTTTTGATGGTTTCCTGCCTCACATTCAGGTCCTTCATCCATTTTGAGTTTATCTTTGTGTATGGTGTAAGAAAGTGATCTAGTTTCATTCTTTTGCATATTGCTGTCCAGTTCTCCGAGCACCATCTCTTAAAGAGGCTGTCTTTTTTTCCATTGGATGCTTTTTCCTGCTTTGTCAAAGATTAATTGGTCATACATTTGTGGGTTCAGTTCTGGGTTCTCTATTCTGTTCCATTGGTCTATGTGTCTGTTGTTGTGCCAATACCATATTGTCTTATAGATTACAGTTTTGTAGTAGAGGCTAAAGTCTGGTATTGTGATGCCTCCCGTTTTGGTTTTCTTATTCAATATTACTTTGGCTATTCAGGGTCTTTTGTGGTTTCATACAAATTTTAGGATTGTTTGTTCTAGCTTTGAGAAGAATGCTGGTGCAATTTTGATTGGAATTGCATTGAATGTGTACAGTACTTGGGGTAATAATGACATTTTAACATGTTTATTCTTCCCATCTATGAGCACAGAATGTTTTTCCATTTCTTTGTGTCTTCAATTTTCTTCATAAGCTTTCTATAGTTTTCATCATACAGATCTTTTACGTCTTTGGTTAGGTTTATTCCTAGGTATTTTATGGGTTTTTTTTGTGCGATGATGAATGGGATCAATTTCTTGATATCTCTTTCTGTTGCTTCGTTATTGATGTATAAAAATGCAACCGATTTCTGTACATCGATTTTACACCCTATGACTTTGCTGAATTCATGGATCAGTTCTAGTAGGCTTCTGGTGGAATCTGTTGGGTTTTTCATGTAGAGTATCATGTCATCTGTGAGAGACAGAGACAGTATGAGTTGGGTAGGAACAGAAAGAGAGGAAGAGAGAGAATCCTAAATAGGCTCCATGGTATCATCACAGAGCCCAATATGGGGCTTAAACCCATGAAACTATGAGATTGGACCTGAGCAGAAACCAAGATTTGGAGGCTTAATCAACTGAGCCACCCAGCCACCCCTAAGTCACATTTTAGAAGGAAAGAAAATATGTAAAATCAATTACAAGTTCAGGAGCCCCACTTTAACCACCTGCTTTTTGTAAACTTGTTACAATATAGGGAGGAAAGAAAATTTAAGGCTCCACAGAGTTATCTTATTAAAGTCATGATGTACACTTGAATTATTAGAGCAAGGTGATGCCCCAGCAGAATTTTGACCAATGTTCATGTCAGTCAAAAACCCTTCATTCCATTGGAACATTATACTTCTTTATCTTTTCATACAAGAATATCATAATGGATAGGAACATAAACTGTGGATTCTGACTGCTAGACCTAAACCCCACGTCCACCTACTTCCTATGAGACTTTGGGCAGGTTAAACTCAGTTTGCCAGTCTATAGAACAGGCGTCATAAATTCATCTACCTCACAAAGTTTAAAGAAGCTATTTCAGGTAAGGTGTTTCACACAATGGTTCATGTAGAATAAATGCAGAAAGATTTTCCTCATCATTATAATAACTCCACCTCCTGTGACAAGCAGTAGGGGCAGGAGGAGAGATCTTGCCATTGGTTTTGCTTCCTTTTTTTTTTTTTTTTTTTTTTTAGTGTTCACTTATTTTTGAGGGTGGGGAGGGGCAGAGAGTCAGAGACACAGAAACTGAAACAGACTCCAGGCTCTTAGCTGTCAGCAAAGAGCCCAATACGGGGCTCAATCTCACAAACAGCAAGATCATGACCTGAGCTGAAGTCGGACTTTGGCCATCCAGGTGCCCCAGTGATTTGGCTTCTTAAAGATTTCTTCTCGAAGGATTTCTTTGCAGTCTGTGAGCTCTCAGCATTTATATAGTTTACAGAAACATGTAACTCATGAGCACCCTTGGGCTTCCCCATTGTTTCTCCTCAGCAGCTTGATAACAAAGTCATTTAGTTTCTTTTCCCATGTCCAGTATCAGCAAGCCAGTGGTGGAAAGAAAAAAGCACAACTTCTAAGACAAATTGGAATGCAAATTACAACTGGGTCGACTTATTTAGTAGATATTTAAAATGCTGTCTAATAGAGGTTTTCAGTATTTCCTACTGCTGAACTATATAGGAAAACAAAATAAAGCTCTTATGATCCAAGATCCTTGCTGCCTAGTTCAGAACATACAGTCATCCCTGGCCAATTCAAATCTCAACCTTTCTCTTCAGAAGCAATTCAATAAATCAGATAAAATTTGCAGTTCGTCAGAATAATGTAATCTGCAAATGTACTTAATTACCCATAAATTATGATTCATATTGAAACTTAATGTGACATTTAGTAGCAGAGAAATTTAATCAATTTATTATTATTTGAAATTTGCTTATCCTTGGATATTAAGGGCAGAGTTCATCTTACAAAATATTCCCCAAATTCGATTAAGTAATAGGCTTAAAAGCATATGAAGTCAACAGATGGAATAGGACTGAAGAATCCTGATTCATGGCCCTTTTATTCTCAAGCAGTATTTTACCTCATATTTTAAATTAATTAATTAATTAATTAATTAATTAATTTGAGAGAGGGAGAGAAAGGGTGAAGGTAAGCAAGGGACAGAGAGAAAGAGAGAGAGAGAGAGAGAGAGAGAGAGAGAGAGAGAGAGAGAGAGAGAGAGAGAGAGAGAGAAGTGGGGCTCACCCAGGGCTTGTGTTTTTACCTGAAGCGGGGTTGGACCTCAATAGAAGCAGGGCTGGAATTCACCCTGAAGAGCCAGACTAACACCATGACAGGCTTAAAATAAGCCTTAGAAACTAGAAGGCCTACGTTTCAGCTTCCCTGAAACAATCAGGCAGTTACACCTTGCTCAAGACTAGAAGAACTGCCCCTAAACCAGTCAATCAGTAAGGACCAAGAGGATGCTTAACATTCCTGAGGACTATAGATAGCTGCTTAATGTTAGTTAGCCAATCGCTCGCCACTTTCCTAAGCCCCACGTGGGGGTCCTTAGCCCACCCCATAATTGGTCATTTTCAAAGGAACCCCAAACGCCATGATTGGGTCCCACCAATTGTAACGGATGCCCTAGAGATCCTGAGTGGTTAAAGTTGTCACTAGGGCTGTTGTGTGATTATGATTGGATTGCTGGGCCTATGTCACAATTCTTTGTATTCTCCTTTTCCAATCCCCATAAAAACCCTGCTCAGGTATTGTTTGGGGCTCTCAGCACAGATCCACTGCATTGGTGAGGTCTGAGAGACGGAGCTTAAGCCTGAATAAATGCCCTTTGCTTTTGCATACGTGTTTCGGACTCCCTGGTGGTCTTGGTTTTTGGGGACCCCATAATCTGGGCGTAACAACCCTAAGTGGGGCTCGTGCTCACATGATGTGGAACTCAAACTCACTAACTGTTAAGATCATGACCTGAACTGAAGTCAGATGCTTAACCAGACTGAGCAACCCAGGTGCCCTATTTTGCCTTATATCTTTAACTACATGGAGATTCTTTGTGGTTTTGTTTTCTGAAGAGAAAAATTTGATTATCTGATTAATCTGTAGAGAGAGCTATAGAGATAATTATATTAACTTATAGAGGAAGAATCATGTAAATTTCACCAGATGTTAGAAAAATTTTTATAAAGATCATCAGAGACAGGGCATTTAGCATTTATTTGGCCACAATACTATTGCACATATCCCTTCCTGTCAGAGAACTTACATTTTTATTAAATATGTATCTGACTTTGGGTTAATTGATTCTAAAATGTAGTAATCTGTGTTCTCTAAGAGTTATTTGGTGAATATAAAATACGAATATTTGGAGGTTGCTTTATATTTAGAACTAATGAAATTAATGTTTGTATTATTATAACAGCTTCTGTTATAGATTGTGTACAATATTCTAGACCCTATGACTTAGCTCACATTTCCTGGAAGTGACCCTGAGATGAAGATCCTTGTGCCAGTGACTTAACAAGGGCTCCTAGGTTAAGCCACTAAGGGAATGAGGGAGGAAGCAGGGGGTGGAAATAGAAGGAAGGCAACCCAAATGCAGCTGACAAAGCCTGATCCCACAGAAGTCAGCGGAGACAGCAATGCTCCAGGGTGTATCCCTGGAGGATGGAGCAGGCCCTAGTCAGTCATTTTTTAAAGTGCTTCTTGGGAAGAATGTAAACTTCCAGGTTTCTAAGCCTTTAGTCTGGCAAAGTAGTCAAACGATTAGGGAAGGAGTATAAAGAAGATTCACAGAATTATCTGTGTTCTTTGTATGAGGTAAACATTAATATCCAAAATATAGTTGAAGAAACTAAAGTTTAGCAAATTGTTCAAAGTCACACTAATGAAGGTTAGGGAAAAAATTTTTAATTCTTCATGATGATAATGATGTCTCAGATTCACAACGAATTGATTCAAGGCACTAAAATAAATGTGTGTTTTTCATATTTATAATTTTTTAAATTTACTTATTTAAATTCAAGTTGGTTAATGTGTAAGGACAAGGTCTGAACCTAACAGACTCCATGACAGAGGTCCCCGTCTACGCTAGAAGGTCTAAGGTTCAGTTTCTCCTGAACTATTAGGCAGTTACACATTGCCAAGAGCAGGAGACCACTTTGCAATATCCAATCAGGAAAGGCCAGCTACCTCTCCCCACATTCCTGAGAGTAAGGCCTGCAGATGGGAACTTTAGATAGGACCCTGTTACCTAATGTTAAAGTTAACCCGATAGTCGCCAAACAAGACCCTAGGCTCACCCTGTAATTGGTTGATTTTAAAGGTACTCTAAATGTTGTAATTGGGTCCCGCCAAAAGTAATGAACACCCTGGACAATGTGTATGGTTAGAGTTACTGCCAATGCTGTTATACAGTAATGATTGATGTCACAATTTCTTGTAACTCTCCCTTCCTAAACTCCATAAAAACCCTACTCAGCCCTTGTTCAGGGCTCTCAGTACGGATCCACTGCGATGGTGAAGACTGAGACCGAACTTAGGCCTGGTGAGCCTAAGCGGTAATAATAAATGCCCTTTGCTTTTACATGTGTGACTCAGTCTCCCTGGCGGCTTCTGGTTTTGGGGGTGATATTGAAATCTTGGGCATTACAAATGCACTGTGTAGTATTGGTTTTGGAAATAGTGATTCATCACTTACATATAACACCAAGGGCTCATCCCAACAAGTGCCCTCCTTAGTGCCCATCACCCATTTAGCCATCCCCCTACCCTCCTCCCTTCCAGCAAACCTCAGTTTGTTCTCTCTATTTAAGAGTCTCTTGTGATTTGCCTCTCTCTCCGTTTTTATCTTATTTTTCCTTCTCTTTCCCTATTTTCATCTGTTTTTGTTTCTTTCTATTTTTAAAGATTATTTTATTCATTTTTGAGAGAGAGGGTGGGGAGGGGCAGAGTGAGGGAGAGAGCTGTGGTGCTTTAACTCACAAACCACAAGATCATGTCCTGAATCAAAATCAAGAATCAGACACATGATTGACTGAGCCACTCAGGTGCCTCTTATCTGTTTTATTTCTTAAGTTTCAGATATCAGTGAATTCATATGGTGTTTGTCCATCTCTGACTGATTTATTTCACTTAGCATAATGCAGTCTACTTCCATCCATGTCATTGCAAATGGCAAGATTTCATTCTTTTTGATTACTGAGTAATATTCCCGTGTGTGTGTGTGTGTGTGTGTGTGTGTGTGTATGTGTGTGTCTGTGTGTGTGTATGTCACATCTTCCTTATCCATTTGTCAGTCAGTGGACACATTGCTTCTTTCCATAATTTGGCTATCGTTGATAATGCTGCTATAAATATTGGGGCACATGTGCCCCCTTCAAATCAGCATTTTTGTATCCTTTGGATAAATACCTAGTAGTGCAATTGCTGGGTTGTAGGGTAGTTCTATTTTTAATTTTTTAAGGAACCTACATACTGTTTTCCACAGTGGCTGTACCACAGTTTGCATTCCCACCAACAGTACAACAGTGTTCCCCTTTCTCCACATCCTCACCAACATTGGTTGTTTCCTGAGTTGTTAATTTTAGCCGTTCTGGCAGGTGTAAGGTGGTATCTTATCGTGGTTTTGATTTGTATTTCCCTGATGATGAGTGATGTTAAGCATCTTATATCTGTTAGCCATGTTTGTCTTTTTTGGAAAAATGCCTATGCATGTCTTCTGCCCATTTCTTCACTGGATTATTTGTTTTTATTTATTTATTTATTTATTTATTTTTTCAGCATGGAATTATTTGGGTTTTTTTGGGTGCTGAGTTTGATAAAGTCTTTATAGATTTTGGATACTAACCTTTTATCTAATATGTCACTTGCAAATATATTCTCCCATTCCAACATTACATTTAAAGAAGGGTTAATACCTATTCTTCTTAAACTGTTCCAAAAAAAAGAAAAGAAGAAATGGAAGAAAAGCTTTTAAACCCATTCCATAAAGCCAGCGCTACCTTGATTCCAAAACCAAACGAAGACCTCACTACAAAGGAGAATTACACATCAATATCCCTGATGAACTTGGATACAAAATTTCTCAAGATACTAGCAAATCAAATTCAACAGTACATTAACAGAATTATCCCCCATGGTCAAATGGGATATTCCTAAGCTGTAGGGATGGTTGAATATTCACAAATTAATCAATGTGATATGCTACATTAATAAAAGAGGGGATAGGAGTCATATGATCCTCTCAATAAATGCAGAATAAGCATTTGACAAAATACAGCATCCTTTCTTGATAAAAACCCTCAACAAAGTAGGGATAGAAGAAACACACCTCAACACCATAAAGGCCATATATGAAAGACCCATGGCTAATACCCTCAATGGGGAAAAATCTGAGAGAGTTCCCCCTAAGGTCAGGAACATGATAGGGATATCCATTTTTACCACAGTTGTTCAACCTAGTACTGGAAGCCCCAGCAATTAGACAACAAAAAGAAATAAAACGTGTACAGATCAGCAAGGAAGAAGTCAAACTTTCACTTTTTGCAGATGACATGATACTCTACATGGAAAACGTGGAACACTCCACCAAAAAACCTCTAGAATTGATACATGAATTCAGCAAAGTCATGGGATATAAAATCAATGTATAGAAATCTGTTGCATTTCTATACACCAATAATGAAGCTGCATAAAGAGAAATCAAGGAATTGATCCCATTTACAATGCCCCCAAAATGATAAGATATATAGGAGTAAAAACCAAAGAGATAAAAGACCCATACATTGAAAACTATAGAATGCTTATGAAAGAAATTAAAGAAGACACAAAGAAACGGAAAAGCACTCCATGCTTATGGATTGGAAGAACAAATACTGTTAAAATGTCTATCTTACCAAAAGCAGCCTACACGTTCATTGCAATCCTTATTAAATACTATCAGCATTCTTTTTTTAAAATGTTTTATGTTTTTTAATTTTTTTTGAGAGACAGAGAGAGAGAGAGAGAGAGAGAGAGAGAGAGAGAGAGCATGAGTGGGGGAGGGGCAGAGAGAGAGGGAGACACAGAATCCGAAGCAGGCTCCAGGCTCTGAGCTGTCAGCACAGAGCCCAACGGGGCTCGGACCCACAATCGTGAGATCATTACCTGAGCGGAAGCCAGACACTTAACCGAATGAGCCACCCAGGCGCCCCACTATCAGCATTCTTTAAAGAGCTAGAACAAACAATTCTAAAATTTGTATGGAATCACAAAAGGCCCTAAATAGCCAAAGTAACCTTGAAAAAGAAAAGCAAAGCTGGAGGCAATACAATTCCAGATTTCAAGCTGTATTACAAAGCTGCAATCATCAAGACAGTATGGTATTGGCACAAAATAAATGTGGTTTTTAAGTATCTCAAAAGCGTTCACAGAATAAGTGAGAAAGTGAGAATATAGGACTTAGTACATATTATTACCGGCATAACATTTTCCGAGATGTTAAGTCCAATTTTTGTAATGCTTCCAAATTAAATACGATTGTATTACTACAGTTAATTTTCAAGAAATTGTCATGAAAAGAATTTCAGAAGACCTTTAATTTCAGGATCAATAGCAATAACTTTTTTAACATGCTGTGAAATAACTTACTAAAATATACAAAGTAATGGTGCTTGAACCCATCATTAGAGAGTATCTGGGCTAAAGGGCAAGAGTACCATTTAAGTAAAAATATTCCTAGATGGGTGCTAGCTACTACTTTGGAGTTTACGAGGAGTTTTCATGAATCCTATCTCACTTTTCAGCTACAATAATCCTCTGCTTAAATATTTTGTTGTTGTGCTTATTTTATACCTGAGAAAGTTTAGAATCAAAAAGATTAAGAAAAATCTCCATGTCTCCCAGCTAATTAGATTCATGATCTGAGACCAGGTATTTTGATGCAAACACCATAGTAAAATCAATTGCACTGTAGATCAGTACTACCAAATGTGTGCACTACCTATCCATTATGTTAAATATGCCACTAGACTGGGGCACCTGGGTGGCTCAGCCAGTTAAGCACCTGACTTCAGCTTGGTTCATGGGTTCAAGCCCCATGTCGGGCTCTGTGCTGACAGCTCAGAGCCTGGAGCCTACTTTAGATTTTGTGTCTCCCTCTCCCTGCCCCTCCCCCACGGATGCTCTGTTTCTGTCTCAATAATAAATAAGTATCTAGATTGATAGATAAAAATGTGCCACTAGATATCTTTATGTGCCCTGTATCTGAAGTCAACAGTTTTCCCTCCCCCCCAAAAAATCACAACTGCACATATACACACACTTTCATATATAACTTTAGTTGATAGTATGATATCTGAGTCCCTGGATTAACAGCCTTGCTTTAGAAAACTCTTCTAGGATGAACATTTTAGAGTAAGATGAGAGGCAGATGAATGCCTGAGGAGTCTTAGCCACATGGTTCCTCCCCATGAGGAACCTGGAGCTCAGGAAAGGGAGAAGGGTGTACAAATAATGTAGGAAGTTACCAAAGCTTAGTTCTCATGTCCACCTGTGTTCAAGGGTGTTGCTGAATAATCTGTCATTCATTTTGGGGATGAATTTGTCATTTTTTCTTCCTTCCCTAAGTTAATGTCTTCTGATTTCCCCAATCTGTAGCGTCTTCTAGATTCTTTCAGGTGTACACACTTCCCTGGCCCCCCACTACTCATCACAGAGGCCATGGGTATAAGACAGTGTTCCAGGACAAAAGCAATGGCATACTCATATTAGAATAACTCAAGACTTGTTTTACTTAAGATCATTTACAAAGATTCTGGACAGGCTACGAGAATACACAAAAAATAATAAATTACCCTATAGTTAGTAACAGTGGAGCTATTACTAAGTTTAGGTCTGGAGGGAAGACAGGGTAGTTATTAGAACTTGGGAGCAAAGAGTTGTGTGAAGAGGTCTGTCTTAAAAATAGTTGTGATTTGGGTTCATGGGCATCACCTGCCTGAGATAACCATTCCATATGGGATCCAGAGGAATAAATAGTCTTTCTTCTCCTAGACCCTCTGATTTTGAGCATGGGTTCCTCATTGTCCCGCTGAACTCAACGTGAAACATTAAGGAAACCTCTGTTGTAGTCCAACCAGTTCTTTCTCCCAAAGGAGAGCAACTGAACCCAGGATCCGAAGGTGAAACAGAATATATTCAGGAAAGAAAGCAAATCCGTATATGTACACACACACACACACACACACACACACACACACACACACCCCAACTCCTCTTGCCTCAGTCAGATCCCATTTATTGTCTACTCCAGGTAAGATTCACGCTACTCTTCTTTATGAAGTCTTTTCTCACTCCTTGCCCCATGCTTAATCTAAAGGAGGGCTTAATCCTTGGAAAGGCATACTATTTTGAGCCAAGCCACTACCTGGCACTTGATCTGCCCTCCACCTGATTTAAAGAACTGTTTGTCTTCATTTTATATTCTTTATCAGTTGAAAAGTGTCTTAAATGAAGGGGCTATGTTTTATACAGTTTTGACTCCTTCCCAGCACTTCAATAAATGCTTGAGTGATAGACTGAAGGCTGAGAATTAGTTTTGCTTATCTAAAAGAGGGGCATAATTATCAGTAATTTTTCTCTTAAAGCATACATCTCATCTTTTTTACTTTAAGCTTGCCAAACTAAAAAGCATTTTATCTGGGTTGCTTGGATACTAATGTTTTCTCCTTTGCTTTATGAAAAGACTTTGTAATGCTTTTCAAACAATTTGTTCAACCTTTTAATTTTCTCATGCATGAAGACATAGTGAGATGCATTCTAATTCTGATTTGCATACTATACCCAAATAAGATTATCATAATACTTTTTTCATATATTAATTCATTTTCCCCCATGCTTTGAGATGAGGTATGCATAAACAATTAGAAACAAAGGCAAAAACCAGTAAAGTGGTTATAAAAGGAATGGCACACCAAGATCAGAAAGCGGGAGATTACTTCTTGGGGGAGCGGGTCATGAGGAAGGGCGTTCTGGACTGGTAGGCAGAGGAGTGTGCTGACAGAGGCTATTTTGAGGCAGCTGTGATTAACCTGAGAATCAGGAAAAGCTGATTGGGTGAGCCCCACCTTTCTGCCATTGCTGGTACCAACTATTTATTCTGGTTCTCCTCTAATCATATATCTGTTCTCTTGCTGCACCTCCTCAGATCCATAGTGGTAAAGTGATGGGACTGGGTTCAACTCAGTGATAAAAGTGATACTCAGGAACGGAACTGGTCCAAGAATAAACAGCCAGTGCTAGCCTAATTTTGTTTAGAAGCCAGAAGTTTTGCCTCCCAGACCGAAGTTCATGTTGCCCACACACTTATTTTTTTCCTCTGGATATATCTAGTTAATCTCAGAGGGCTGAGAAGAGGGCTAAAGGTGTTGGTGTTGCAGAAGAATAGAGGGAATCTAAATATTTTGGAGCTGACATGAATAAATTGTAGTCTTGCCTGGTTTCTTATTACAAAATATGATCTGTGCAGATTCTAAAACTAGAAATTCCAATACAGCTCTAAATAATAATAATAAAGGATTCTTTTTCCCTTCTGGAAATCTATTCTCATAGATTGAGCATCCAAAATCTAGAGAAGCTATAAATGAAGAATAAGATTTAGAGTTGAATGGACAAGCCAATTATTTTTTAAAGGAAGTGAAAAAGAGCACATTGTAGAAGTGGTGAGACAGCGTAGAATATGTGCCTGGGCATTGCTTTAAATGAAAAATGGGTGTTCCATACATGACAGAGCTTTGGAAAGTATTGAAACATTGTCTTACTTCCTAAACTAATTATAAATAATAAGCAATGGAATTATTTATACCATAAGGTCTACACTGTAACTTACTGGAATGATAGGTTAATGGTTATAAAAGTGGAAAAGGCTATATATAATATAGGAATACACACATTTAAAAAAATTTTTTCCTTCATTTATAACAGAAAGGCGAGCTCTCTCTTTTTCATCATATCATTGAAATAGTTTTTACTAAAAACTGAAGTGTCATATAACAGCATCCTAGTAATCTATAATACAGATTTGTAAGGTGGAGATGTGACGTTTGATTCAGGAAGCTCTTGTCTTCATTTAAAAAATGTTATAGTCCATATGTTATTCAGATTTCTTAGTTTTTAACTAATGTCCTTTTTCTGTTCCAGGATCCCATGCAGAATATCACATTACACTTAGTTGTCATATCTCCTCTGGATCCTCTTCTTGCCTTATATTATTGCTTAGCATAAAATCTTTCTCTGTTGCTTAAATTATTTTCAAATGTTCTTAACTGGAATAAGGAAGACAAACATAGATAAAAAGTGTGAAGATCAGGCTGACAACGAAATTACTTCTATTTTATATTTGTATTACATCTGCCTTGCTAATTCTGTGCCTTGGCTTTCACTTCCTGGTATTTTTAATATGAATTGAATTTACAAATTGATTTCAGTTTTAGGGATGCGTTACCATCTTGAAACATAAATCCCATGTGAGGAGGCTATCTGTGCGAGCCAGGAAGTCCTAAATGAGAGCCTCTCTCTCTGTGTCATAGAAATACAACTTAACAATGTAGAAGCCTTTTATTGGATTTGCCAATTACATTTTAGCCTCAGGGCTCATTTAAAAGCATCACAGGAAAACATGCAACTCTTGCCAGCATAGCTAACAAGATGGAATTAATACAAGGCCTATTAACAACATTTTAAAGAACATCATAATTGTGACACAGCATTCAAAGCAATGCTATGCCAAAGGAACGATAAAATTAAGTGGGGTGATACTTTATTTTTTTAATGTTTATTTGAGAAAGAGAGAGAGGAGAGGGTATGGGTGGGGGGAGGGGCAGAGAGCGAGAGAGGAAGAACCTCAACCCCTGGATGCAGGACTTGATTTCACAAATCATGAAATCATGACCTGAGCGGAAATAAAGAATTGAAGCTGAACTGACCGAGCCACCCAGCTGCCCCAAGTGGGGTAATACCTTAATAGAGTTACTTACTTTGGGAATATCTAGGACCTATCTAGGGCTGCTTCAGTGTATTACTGTATATGAATGATTTTCCAAGGCTCTGGTGATGTGAACACAAACTTGAAGTAGGTATGTCTTTAAAGGAACTTAAACGTAATGGAGATATTACACATGTGTGCGCTAATAGTGGACAAGGCAATGTGAAAGGCAGTGCTGCATTTGGAAGTGGCTACTCTCAAGAATTAGGTGCTCTAAATGAGAAGGCCACTCTTAACTCTACCCAGTCTAGCCCTGAGGTCAGAAGACCAAAGCAGGATGGAACAACCAAAAGGCAGCCTGCAAGTAAGGGACATTTTAAAGTCAGAGCAAATTGCCTGTGAGGAATAGATCTTTACTTTTTCATAATTATCAGACCCCTAACAGAGCCTGCTAGCTTCACAATGCAAATGGTGAGGAAAATGACCAAAAAATGGTGGCTGTGTAAGAGAGCAATGACATATTTCTCGGTTTCCTGGTTTGAAATATTCCTCATTTTTGGTAATAGATGACCTTGTAATTGGATCACGTAGCTAGTGAGCAGCCTAATTAATGGCCCAATTAGCATTGGCTCTCATTCCTTCCTCAGTATTGGACGCCGACTTAAATTTCCCTGCTGTTGCAGTTGACAAAGAAAGGAGAAACTATGAAGAGTAAGCTAGAGTGGCAGTCTCTTTGCAATGCCAGTGACATGCAATATTTTAGTATCTTTGAACTCTGTTAATATTTGGGTACATCTCCTGAAAACAAATGTTAGTGAGCTCCAAACCACACTGGACATATACTAGAGCCCTATAGAGCCTGTAAATGTAAATAGAATTGCATCAGAGAAGTATTAACTCACTGGAGAAAGCACTTATGCTAACCTCATTTATTTACTTCTTTCTAGCTCATTGAGTCTCTCTCTATAAGAAGATAAAATGGAGCAGGGATGAATATTGGAGCATATTTGTGTCCAGTCTGGATTGACTTTCCTTATATGGATGTGGCTGCAATTGTTGCAGCTTTATTTAAAGCAGTTTTTTTTGTAAACATAAAATAATCAAATGGAATGCATCATTCTACTGTGAGTTTGTATTTTCATGAGGAAAAGAAAACAACCAGTGGGTATCTATTTTGTTCTAAAGTTCTCACAAAATACAAACTCTACAGAATAAATGCAGGGCAAAGTGTTCAAATATAAATATGAGAGGCCCTGTAGTTCATTCGGAAGAACCTTGAGCTTAGTATTACATTGAAGGTTCGAGATAGGGTTTACCATTAGACATGTCCAACTATATTCTTGCTGCAGTTCATTAAATATTTCTACAAGACACCATAACACTTTTATGGAGCTTGTGTTGCCATTTAAGTGTTAACCATGGCTACCAGCAATAGAGATAAACAGTGATGACAAGTGTCATTGATACAAGACAGAGGAAGGAGAATAAGAAAGCAGGAAAGATTGAACAAAGAGGACTATGAATATCAATGGGAGAAAAAAATACCTTAACAGTTAGGAGAGTTATCTTGCTCAATACCATGATTCAGATACTTGTCCATAACACCAGTAGTCATTTCCCAATGGTTGGGAAGCAAGCGCTGGTCATTCCAATGCTTAAAACTAAACTCTTGCAAGTCATAAATGCACACTAAAACTACATAAACAGAAGTAATATGCTACTTTCTAAATGTTTGCAACAAATCCTTCTGATTCAGAGTAGCATTCCATTAAGAGCTCCTACAAATGATAAGAACAACACCATGATCTGACAGATAAAGTTGGGAATGTCTATTCATGCCAATGAGTAAACACCTATCACGTTTGTAATTTTCAAACTTAATTTTTTATTCTGGTGGGAAATATTTAATTAGATAATAAAGATTTGACAGGTATGTTGCTAAGTACTGTAGGAGTGGAAGTGACCAGGATAGGTTTCTTATTTTCAAAGAACACCCAGTCACTTTGTTAGGGGACAGGAGTGCAAACATACAAGTTATGATAAAAAAAACACATTAACAAACCATTGAGGAAAAAGCCAGAAAGGACATTAGCAGGGTGTTCCCAAAAAGAATCGTCAAGTAACGAAGTGGTCGGTAATAGGAAAGTGTATGGATTAGAATGATGCTTCAGGTAAAAGAAGGAACAAAATGAAACACATTTGTTTTAGTGAATGTAGAAATCTTCGGACTAAAACTCTTAGTTAATTGCATTAGGTTTCTGAGTCCCTCCCAGTCTCTGTGCCTCTGGATAACTATAGATTAAAAAAACCCTCACCATGAAGAGAAAACCTACCACACACCTAAATCTTCATTTCCATGTATAACAAATGCATGTAATATAGATATTTGAAAGGTTGCATTTTTGAAAAGTGACATTTGACAGTTCAGAAATCAGAATAGAAGCCATCTGGGCCATAAATTGTGCCATAAACTTTAAAACAGTAGAACTACTTTCTTCTGACAGTGAATAATAAAATCACACATGGCTAGTGATCTTTTATGAAACAAAATTTGGATCCTGGATAATTTTTGAAAAAAAATTCCTGTTTACCTATTATACAATTAAAGAATTGTTTAATATAACTTATGTTTTTTTTTAATTGCTGTTAGAGGCAGTGTTACAAATTTTAGATTATTGGAGTATGTATGTATGGATATTCCTTCCTGAGAAGTAATTTCATAATTGAAAAAGGAGTATGGGGAGACTTTGTAGATGACTTCACAAATAATAATATACCTATACATGCATAGGTTACATATTAATAAATTAAGCATCATTTCTCTCTCTGGCTTTGCTGGCTCACATATCTTCATGGTTCCTTGAAGCTGTGATTAATTACCTCTACCTCCTCCTTAGCTTTCAAATATAATTATCTTGAATAGCACTTATTTCTGGTTGTTGTATACTGTGTTGGAGGATAATGGAAATGCAAGTAGGCTGAAATTTTTGTATGAGGTTTTAGGAGACAAAAAGCTTTTAAAATGTGATTTTGCTATATTTTGAGGTCAGAACTTTTGCTTCTCCCACCCAGACCTGTACTTCTTCAACTGGGTAATGAAAGCAATAAAAATGCCCTTCAGTTATCATTTCCCTTGTTTTTCTCTTCTCCTTCAACTTTTGCAGCAAAGAAAATCACTTATGCTAATGTAGAATTATATGCTACAAATCTCGTGATCTATATCTTCTCCTATATTATGGAAACTTTTTTTTCATAATCCATTTCATTAACACCTAATGTTATACAGTGTTCTCATGCTTTACGTAATGGTGTACTGGCTACCTAATACAGAAAACTTCCACCAATTTTTTTCTTAGTGTCTATAATAAAGTGATGAAAATATGTCATTATTTTTATTTTTTAAACTGTATCTTGCTAATCAAGATAAGGGCCTCATATCCTAATAACATTAAAATCTCTTTGACTTCACATCTCTTCTCATGATTGACACAATTCTAGGTGAATTGAACCTCAGCATCTTCAACTGTCTTTAAATTTTTTGATGAAAATCTCATATATTCCTAGGTGTAGAACATTAAATAGTTCTGCACAAGGTAAAGCCCAAGATGCAGATCCTTCCTCAGTTTATCCTGTTCCAAGTTTTGCGTTCATCTGAAATCACTTCCAACTTGTCAAGTTGTTTCCTTGAACACATGCCTTTAAATTTCAAAATATCATGCTTACAATGATATTTGGAATTATTTTTCAGTTTAAGGTAGTATCTACTGAAAGATGAAGATCTGGCTCATTTATACTACTTTTCCAGACAAATATATTTTTAAATTTTTTGTTTCCTTGATGAGTTTTATATCATATAATTTTATTTAGGTTATAATTCTGAGTTTACCTTATTAAGACTATGTAAGTATTATCCACAACTGAATCAATAGTGTGTGATTATTTCATTTCTTTGCTATTCTAGGAGTTAATAATTTTTTTATTTGCTCAATTCTTAGTTCTATCATTAATTAATCACCAAATTCTCTAAACTAAAGCCCATTGCCTCTTCATGTGTGCTAACAAATTGGAAATTAATTAAAAAAAACATCTTTTTTTTCCTTAAGGATAATCCTCTTGAAAAGCTGTCTCCTTGATTTGGTCTAGGATAGGTGATCTTTGAATCACAAATGGCATCATTGATTTTCCTTCATCTCTATCATGGGTCAGAGCCCATGTATCCTGAAGCCAGTGCCTTCTGCTTCATTCAGTTTCTTTTTTGTTTTGTTGGAGTGATCATGACTCTTGACAAAGGATTCAGGGAAAATAACTTTTTTTGAGAAAGTGCCTGTCTAATAAAATACTCATTATATGCCTATGAGTAAATGACAGTATTGGTATTTATATAAGTCTAGTCTGGGAATCCTTTTTCTTTAACATCATGAAAACATTGTTTCATTGATTTCTAATTTCTAATGTTGCAGCTAGAAAAATCCAATGCCATTCTGCTTTATTATTTCTATGGGAATTGATTTTTTTTTCCTTCTGGAAGATCTTAGTGTATTGTCCCTAATATTCTAAAATTGCACTATGATATAGTAAAGAGTAGATTTATCTATTTAAAAAAAAACTATTCTAGGGGCACCTGGGCAGCTCACTTGGTTGAGTGCCTGGTTCTTGATTTTGGCTCAGGTCAGGATCTCAAGTTCATGGGATTGAGCCCCGTTTCAGGCTCCACACTAACAGCATGGAGCCTGCTTGGAATTCTCTCTTCCTTGCTCTCTGTGTCCTCCCAACCTTCCCCCCAAAATCAATAAACCTTTAAAAACAACTCCTAAAATATTTGTATATTTTAGAAAAAATTTGAAGATAATACAGAGAGTGCCCATATACCCCATGTCCAGTTCTTATATTATTAACATTGTGTATTAGTATGGTATATTTGTTACAACTCATGAATCAATATTGACACCATTGTCATTTACTAAATTGCATACTGTCTTTGTACTTCTGTTGCTTTTTATCTAATGCCATTTCCTGTTCCAGAATCCCATCCAGGATACCGCATTATCTTTAGTAGTCATGTCTGCATAGGCTCCTCTTGGCATCACAGTTTCTGGGACTTTCCTTGTTTGTGATGAGCTTGAGTTTGAAGAGTCCTAGTAAGGTGTTTTATAGAATGTCCTTCATTTGGGATTTTGTTTTTGATGCTTTTATCATGATTAGACCAGGACTATGGTTTTGAGAGGAAGACCACAGGGATATAATACTATCTTAATGAAATCCTATGAAATATTTAATACCATCCAATATGACTTAACATTGTTGAGGTGGTTAAGGTGGTGTTTTTCAGGTTCCCTCGCTATAACCTTGTCCTTTTTTCACTTTCTCTATACTGTGCTCTTTAGGAGACAGTCACTATGTGTATCTTTCAATTAATGAGTAAAAAGCTATGCTAGCCCCTACTTGAGGGCAGAAATTGACATTAATTATTTGAATATATCTGCATGAGAGATTTATCTCTTCTCTCCCATTTATATTGATTTAATCATTCATTTAGATCATTATGGACTAATATATTTATACTTTGATGTGCCATTCAGTGGTACAGAATTTATTTTATTACACCCATTCTCCCTGCCACCTTTTATTACTGGTTGCCTTTGGAAACTCCTTCAGTTAACTTTTCTGTCACTTGGACATACCTTATCATCGTGGGTACAGTTTTTTGGCTTTTTCCTACTTTGTGGAACTGGAATATATTTCAGGCTCCTCTTGTATATTTCCTTCCCTGGGCCAAGAACCAACTGATTCTTCAAGGGTCTCTGATTCCTTTTATTGAGAATGATATTAGAAACCAAGATCTGGGAATGGTGTGCTTCAGGCGTGTGAGGATCATTGTTTCTAGTCTCTCTAAGCTGATGTTATAGCCAAATATATGTGTATGAATTAATCCATGCATATAACATATCTATTAGTATATCTGTGTGTAACCATATTGATCTCTGTTAAGATAAACATGAGTTCCTATTGATGTCTTGGTTCATTCTAGCCTTTTCCATTTATCTGCAAACTACTGTTTCAACAATTTATTTTGAGAGAGAGAGAGAGAGCGAGCGAGCGAGCAGGGAAGGGGCAGAGAGAGAGGGAGACAGAATCCAAAGCAGGCTCCAGGTCTGAGCTGTCAGCACAGGACCCGATGCAGGGCTCAAACCCATGAACCATGAGATCATGACCTGAGCCGAAGTCGAATGCTTAGTGGACTGAGGCCACCCAGGCGCCCCTCTTTCTCTGAACTCTTGTAAGCATGTTCTTTTTACCATCTTTGTAGTTTTGTGTCTTCCAAAATATCTTATAATTGAACGTCTACAGTTTTTAACCTTTTCAGGCTGATTTCTTTCATTTAGCAATATTTATATAAGATTCATCCATGGCCTTTTTGTGGCTTGATAACTTATTTGTTTTTATAGATTAATAATATTCAGTTTTATAGAGGTCCATACTTTGTTTATCCATTCACTTATTGAAGGACATTTTGGACTCCTCTCAATTTCTGGTCATTATGAATAAAGCTGCTTCATAAACATTTGGGTACAGATCTTTGTGTGGAGGTAAGTATTTAAATCAATTGGGTAAATACCTAGCAGCATGATAAAGCTATGTTCAGGTCTGTAAGAATCTACACACAGTCTTCCAATAACTGTACCATTTTGTCTTCCCACCATCAGTGCATTAGAGCTCCCATGGCTCCATATCCTTGCTAGCAATTAACATTTTCAGATTTTGGGATTTTAGTTATTCTATTATGTGTGCAATGATATTAAAACATTGTTTTAATATGAACTTCCCTAATGACAAATAATGTGATTGTATTTTCATACAATTTATTTGTCCACTGTATATCTCTCTTCTGAGAGATACAGGTGAGCTGGAGGGAGGCAGAGGGGGGACAATGATGGTGCCCAATAGCGTCTGTCCCCAGAGACTCTTTCAGTGAGCCCTTAGATGTATGTCAAATTAGATGCCTGATCCTCAGGCGCCAGTGCTGTAAGAAAATCAAATGAGCTTCTTTCACACTATGTCTGGGTCCTTTTCAATTAGCTGCCTCTGCACTGGCCTCTGGGTCAGATGAGTCCCTGAGCAAGAACCTTTCATTGTTTCTTAGTTTGCTATTGCCTGTGGTCTCGTAGACACAAGCCTCATTAGCTTTCAAACCGAGATATTTTGGAGGTTCATCTCTCAGATGCAGGTCTTAAAAGTTGGAATGCCTTACATGAAGTTCAAATCCTTTGCTCCTCATGGAAAAGCTCAGGGTTTTGAGTTCCATCCAACTGTGGGTCACTGTGCTGGGGGTGGAGTGAGTGGTGAGACCTGTCTCAGCCTCTCCTAGCTCTTCCGGTGTGGGTTTTATCTCGTTTGTTCTATGTGTAGGTACCGCTCAGTTAGTGTTAGTTTTTGTTTTGCAGAGGAAATTTTTCCATACATTCAGTGTGTTCATGAGGGGAGATGAGTTTAGGATCTTTTTACATCATCATTTTGAACAGGAACCTGACTTTGAAATTCGTTACAGGAAATTTTTATTGGAGAAGCACACTACACCCCCATGGCCTTCAATTTCTTTTCATTAATTATATAAATTAAAATAGCTTATTTTGAAAAGATTCCACATCTCCCCCAATTTATTTAACTTAGCTTTCCATTAATCTTCTTTTGCTGGAATTCTTTTATTTTTATTTTTTTCCTTTTGCCACTCAGTATGATACTAGATATCTGGCAATAGTTTTGTTTTGTTTTGGTTTTGTTTGGGTTTTTCCCCAGCTTTAGTAGGTAAGTAGGGGAAAGTACTTGATAAACTACTGCGCAAAGATTGCATCTCCTTTACAGCTACTCTGGCAGCCGCCTCTCACATATTTGACAGTGGCATTAGTAGCTTTGCCTAACCAGTAGAAACATCCTGGAGATTTTCAACTCTAATAAGTCATTCCTACTTTTCTATCCAGTCTCTTTCATGTCTTCTCCAATTTTATGCCTTCCCGTCCTGGTAACCTTATTTCATCAGTTTTAAATCCAGCATTGCTGAACAACGTTGTGTGAACAAGCACGGTTTTTTCTACTTCGGTAGCACAGAGTTGCCCCCACATTCTCAAGCTGCTTATGAGTAATAGCCTACAAGTTACTAAAGAGAGAGAGGACTCCTACGAAATATAATAAGGTCACTACAGAGGATCAAGTTTTCATGGGTGACAGTTTATGAAATGCAAATTTAATTCTTATAAATATTCCTTTTATCCAAATCATGTTTACTGCTCTTTAGATATAATATGATAGTAAAAGTTTATTTTTTTAATTTTTTTAACATTCATTCTTGAGAGACAGAGAGAGACGGACGTGAGTGGGGAAGGAGAAGAGAGAGGAACACAGAATCCGAAGCAGCCTCCAGGCTCTGAGCTGTCAGCACAGAGCCTGACGCAGGGCCCGAACTCACTGACCGTGAAATCATGACCTGAGCTGAAGTCAGCGCTTAACTGACAGAGCCACCCAGGCGACCCAGGAAAAGTTTATTTTTAAAGGAAACAAAAAATTAATAATAAAGGCAGAGTTTGCACATTTAGCAAGATTATAATGGAGGGAGTGAAGTAAATAAACATATGTACTGGATAGTCACTTCTATTGTTTTCAATTTAGCCTTCAACTGACTAGTTCAGTACATGTCTGTTTGGTCTTTTCACTTTCAAATCCTCTGAGTAGGATAGAAATAGTAATTTTCTTTGTGGATATTAAAATATTCTGAAATAACTTCCCTGAACCAGCAGTTCTGGATCAGTTTATTATAATATACAAGTAAAGAGAGAGCCTGGCACAATGGAAATTAAGTGAAAATTAGGACACATATTTATTATTCAATTTCAGTATCATTTTGCAAGATGAATTAGGGCAAAGCATTTTATTTCCTCACAATTGCAGTTTTCAGTCTGTAAAATGGGAAGGCTATTAGTGTTTTCTAGATTATATTTCTCATAAACCAGCTTTATGAACAGAGAATGAAAAGTGGAGCATAAATTCAATGTATTTAGAGAAATTATTCTAATGCCAGCCTACGCCCAAATTATGCTAGACTCTTTTGGAAACAGATTTCAACCTTGCAGAATAATATATTTGCACTGGGTAGGAAGTCACATAATTCAGCCATTTGTTGGGTATTGTCAAAGTAAATTTTGTTCTGTAGCATAGAGTGTAACTAGTCTGTTGTTATAGTTTAAAACACATCTTTAAACATTTTTTTCATGTTTATTTGTTTTATTTTGGAAGAGAGAGGGAGGAGGATTGAGAGAAAGAGAGAGAGAGAGAACCCCAAGCAGGTTCTATGTTCTTAGTACAGAGCCCAATGCGGGGCTCCATCCTGTGAAACTGTGAAATAATCGTCTGAGCTGAAATCAAGATTTGGGCACTCAACCAGCTGAGCCACCCAGGCACACCTAACACATCTTATTAAAAAGGGACTCTGGGGCACCTGGGTAGCTCAGTTGGTTGAGCCTCTGACTCTTGATTTCAGCTCAGGTCATGATCTTGTGGTTTGAGAGTTCGAGCCTCACCTTGGGCTCTGTGCTGACAGTGCAGAGCTTGCTTGGGATTCTCTCTCTCTCTCTCTCTCTCTCTCTCTCTCTCTCTCTCTCTCTGCCCCACCCTTGCTCTCTCTCTTGAAATAAATAAATAAAATTAAAAAAATAAAATTAGCTCATATCTTTGAGAACCTGCAGCCACTATTTAGAAATCCTCATCAAAGTGACAATATTACAAGTACAAAAGCAAACAATGACAAACAAATGACAAGGAAAACAAATACAACCAGACTAGTGCCTTATCTCAGATCAATTCCTTATCCAGAAAGCTGGAATAGCTTTACCAGTTGACAGTCATATATGGCAAAATTCTGAAACTTAGCTTGGAAAATGTTAATAATGTAGCAGAGCATTATTATTATTAAAGATATGCAATAGATAATTCTATCCTGCAACAGGAAAAATACAGTAAAGTGAAACTCGAATATGCCACAGATTCCCAGTGTCCCTGTACAAGGAAATTTTCCTGTTCTCGATCTTCAATGAGCCTTCATGTAGTGCAGTTCTCTGTGAACCCATTCTCTGAATCTATCATAGTGATCTGAGGGTATTGTCCAACAGTTGAACTATCCAAGTCCTCTTCCTTGTTGATATGGTTCCTTTGATAACTGCAGTACTGCTCAGTATTGACTCTCTTTTGCTGGTTCTCTTTAGGCATTCTTCTCATGGAACAAATGTACCACTTGGTCCAAGATGGTGACAGTGGGGAAGGCCAGGCCTGTGTGGGGTCTGGGGGGGTGCATGGAACTCGCATTGTCTGCTCAATTTTGCTGTAAACCTAAGAGTTCTCTAAAATAGAGTGTATTAATTAAAAAAAGGTATAACGCTGTAAGTAGGACAGTTGTTAATATAATTTTTAACATTTGACTGTAAAATATTTTCACTATTTTATTTCTCTGTAGAATACACACATAGATTGTCCAGCAAACACACACACACACACACACACACACACACACACACACACCCCATATACATACGCACACATTATATATCTCTTTACTTCATATATATGTTATAGACTAAATTAAGTTTGCCCCAAATTCATAGGTTCAAGCTCTAATCCCCAATGTGACTCTGGAAATAGGGCTTTTAGGGAGGTAATTAAGGTCAAATGAGGTCATAGAGTGGAGCCCCTATTCTAATAGGACTGTTCTCCTTATAGAAGGAAGAAACACCAGGAGAGTGCATATAAAGAGAAAAGGCTAAGTGAGGACTTACCAAGAAGGTGTCTGTCTGATAGCCAGGAAGAGAGGTCTCACCAGAGAGCAATCCTGCCAGCACCTTGATTTCGGAGTTTTAGTTTCTAGAATTGTGAGAAAATAAACTTCCGTTGTTTAAGCACACAGCCCTAGACTAATTCTATCCATATGTATATAGTATACCTGGTCAGGTCCCATGATCTAAGCAACTTGAACCACTTGAAGCACTTATTACAGTGCTGCTTTGGTGATGCTGCATGGAGAAAGCGGGGGGAAGATTCTGTCTTTATCCTCATCTTCCGGTCTAATGTCCCCTACTGCCCAATTTATCTAATGTCCCATATTGAGTGAGTTAAAAAGGAAGCCAGCTGCAAAGGAGAAATATAGTTTACAAAGTGCCAGGACAGAATCACAAAGCAAAATATGAAAGAGATGATATGGAGCTAGGAGACAGTAGCTTAATAATTGCATTATGTAACAATAAAGTTAATTGAAAAATAATCTAAAATGGTAGCACAAGGGCTATAAATTCGATCTGGAATGAATTTATAGATAGTAAAATTTGCACCTTGAAATGAGTTATTAGGAAGACTCTGCTTAGTAAGAGGATATTAATATAGAATCTTTCTCTGGAGATCTTTAAAGCAAGAAATAATTTAATTCTGTTGGATGGTTTACTCCTCTTCTATCTTTGGATAGGGAAACACTGTTTTTCAAATCACTGATTCTAATATCCTTAACCTATTCACCTGCTAACTGATAGGAAGTCCTCTTTATTGATAGAGTCCTCCTCTGATTCACTGAATACATATACTCCTGTTATAAGCAAGGGAATATTATGCAAATATATATTATATATAAACCTTACCTTCAAGGTATTTAGTTTATTGGATGAAACCATCTATGTTCCTAAGTAAATAAAATAGGAGGTACTATATTGTGTATGTAATAGTTCAATCCTTTATGTTAAAGTGCTAGAATACCTGAGAAAGTTGCTTACAAAAAATAAAAAGATAAACTTTACTGAGATCACTGAAAAGTCCCAGCTCTCGTGGTTTTAATTCAAACCTGTCGGTAGTCATACTGTTGCTTCATCACTTACTCCTGGTTTCTGCACTGTTTGGCCCATCTCAGAGATTCTGGAATGGCAAGGAAACCAGAAACTACAGTCTCAGACTTCTCTCTCAATAGGCTGAGCAAAATACATCGTGAGTCTCATTGACTGAGTGATGATTCTGATTCGGACTGAGTGATGTGGTCAGTCATGAACCAATCACTGTTTAAAAAAAAAAAAGTTACACTTGGCTCAACCAACTTCACATACCTCTGGAGTCAGGAAAAAAAAAAATCACATCCAGTGGAAATAAATGAAATGAAGAGGGGAAACAGTGAATTCACAGAAGAAAATTGGATTTTTTTATTGCTGGAAAAAAAGGCTAGTAGGTAGGTGTCAACAAGAGGTTAGATATCTGGTATATGATGTAATTGTCATAAGGAAAGACAAATCCATGGATATTTATAGGTGGAAGAAAGTAGTGTTGAGCAAAATTATCAAGGAGATGGTATTTGAGTTTAGCAAAGAGAAACTTGGAAATATAGTGACATGGGAAAGTACCTTCTCAGAAAACTGAAGAGAGTGGGCAGAGATAAAAAGAAAGTAAAGTGAGGTATGCTTAGGAAGCATTACAGTGTGGTTAGGGAATTTGAAGGGAAAATTGCACAGACTAAAGAAACAGTAGTTTGACATCAGATTATGGAGTACTTTGGAAGTCTTAATAATTGAATATTCTTTCAGTGGGCAGTATGTAACCATTTTTTTTGTTTGTTTTTGTTTTTGTTTCGTAGAGACATGATGTGATCACACCAATTATAGGAGAAAAACTTGATAACAACACTACTTTGAATAAATAGAATTGGAGAAAAGCAGGGAAAAACCATTTAGAAAGCTGTTGCTATAGTCATGACACAACATAGTGAGACTGGTAAAGATAGAATGAATTTAGAATGTCAAAAGAAAGGATAAATTGTTGAGTCATTGGAGATGATACTAGCAGCAGGATTGGATTTCAATGGCGGGGCAAGGGGGTAATTAAGGATGATTTAGTGGTTGTGTATCGGAATAGTATCTATTGAATGCTTTTAACAGCACAATGGAGAGTATAATTAATAGTAGATTTAGCATAAAGACAATGCATTTTATTTGTTTTGAAATTTATGTTTTAAGTTTTATTAGGGACTGGGGCACCTGGCTGGCTCAGTCTGTTGAGCATCCAACTTCAGCCCAGGTCATGATCTTGCTGTTGACGAATTCAAGCCCTGCATCGGGCTCTGTGCTGACAGCTCAGAACCTGGAGCCTGCTTCGGAATCTATGTCTCCCTCTTTTTCTGCCCCTTCCCTACTCATGCTCTGTGTCTCTCTGTCTCAAAAATAAATATAAACATTAAAAAAATTTCAGTTTTTCCAGGGGTGGAATAAATAACAAGACTATGACAATACATATGATATATGTATTAGTTTCCTATTGCCATTGCAATGAATCACAACAAATTTAGTGGCTTAAAATAATACAAATGTGTTACCATACAGTTCTGGAGCTCAGAAATCCAAAATGGGTTTCACTACAATAAAATCAACATGTTGGCAGGCTATGTTTCTTCTGAAAGCTCTAGGGAAGAATCTGTTTACTTGCCTTCTCCAACATTTAGAGGCCACCTATATTCTTTAGCTTATTATGGCATCTTCAAACTGTCACACTGACTCTTGTTCATTTATAAGGACTCTTGATTACATTAGGTAGAACAGGAAAATTTGTGATAAGCTTCCCATTTCAAAATCCTTAATTTAATTATCTGCTGAGTCCCTTCTGCCGTGTAAATAAACACATTCACAAATTCCAGGGACTAGGATGTGGACAAGAGAGGCTCTAGTCTAACCCTGGGCAATACCAGAAACCAGCACCCTCCCTCCACCTGTGGGACCTACGTGACTACAGGACAATATAATCTGGCCACCTGCAGTAAGTACACTTCATAACAGCCCAGTGGTTCACTTCACAGGCATATGCACCCATTGGAATTAGGTCTCAGTCAAGTTTTATATCCAGAAATCCCTGCTCACCTTTCTAAGCAGACGAGCCCACTTCCCCCTACTATTGTTCCACAAGTGGATGGATGACTATAGCATACTTTCACACCTCGTTTTGAACCAGGTGGCTAAAAAAATAAACATAAAAAACAAGAAGCCAAGTGTACATGGTTGGTTTATTTTCTTGTTTGTTAGTTCATTTGGAGAAACCAGTTCAACTTGTGATAGAACTTTCATACTGTGGTGGTTCCTGGCTCAGGGCTGGGCAGAGAGTGGCCACACCTCTACAATGCTACCTTGGTCTCTGCAAATGTGAACAGAAACAAAAAAAAAAAGTTTAAGGCTGAGGTCACTGCTATGTCCCAGATGCAACAACCTGGAAAATCATGTTAATCAAGGAAATAAAAACCCCTCTAAACTCTCTGAAACTTCATTCTTAAAGAAGTAAATAAAAATAAGGGGCCCAAGCCACAGCTCTCAGGATGATGAACCCCTGTCCACTTCGAAGTGTGGTTTCTGTAGGTGGGTCCCCTGATCAACCCTGGATCCAGCTCACTTGAGGCCATGAGAGAAGATGACCTCTAGCCTAGCCTTATGATCCTTGTTTGGTGCAGGTGATATCCCAGGAGGGTGGCAAGGGGTCCCTTTGGAGAGTGAAGCATTCAATGAGGAGGATAGAGTCAGAGTCTGCTCTTTGATTGGGGTAGAACTAGAAAACATTTGCGTTACCTGAAATGGGGAGTGGCAGGCATTATTCTGCCCACAACAGTACGTAATATGGCAAACACCCAGAGAAAAAAAACCACATTGGTCCAACATCTCAATGTCTTGGTGAATACGATGTCCTTTTTCTGAAAGTTTAGAACAATGCTAAAATTGGGTGGGCAATGCCCACGTTGAGCTGTTAGATACATTCTCTTTCAAATTGCTAAATTATTGCAACACATGGAAAACACATACTTGATCTTCTTATACTTTAGGACACTGTGGTAAACTGGAAAAAGATGGTAATCATATATGAAGAGTCTCATAAATAAAAGTGGTGTTATTGTTCTAGCGGTTACATCTAGGCTTGGATATGTGACTTGTATTGGCCATTAACAAACATGACACACGTTGAGGTTTGCAAAGGACATGCACATTCAGATTTGATCTTCCCTGCTTCTTTTGTTCCATCAACATCTCAACAAACTGGGCTACAGTCCTGGAGGATGAATGAGAACATGGAGAGAGGCCTCAGCCACCCATGTGTCCTAGCCATCCTTGCTATGGTAAAAGCTCCCGGCATGTGAATGTGGTGCTTATAAACCATCCAGTCCCCACAAAGTGAGCCAGGCCATAAGTACAAAAAAGGCACATGAACATGAAAATATTAAACGCTACTGTCTTAAGCCAATATGTTTGGGGCTGATTTGCTATGCTGCAAAAAATAGCTGATACAGAAATTATTGTTGTGTTCTAGTTTTTGAAGGCAGTTGCCTATAATAAAAAGCAACAACACTCTAGAATGTCATTGCACTTAAAAAAAATGTTTATTTATTTATTTTGAGAAAGAGAGCAAGCAAGATAGGGGCAGAGATAGAAGGAGATAGAGAAAGTCCCAAGCAGATTCTGCACAAGGCAGGGCTAGACCTCACAAACCATGAGATCATGACCTGAGCTGAAATCAAGAGTCAGATGCTTAACCGATGGATTCATTCAGGCACCTATGTCATTGCGCTTTTTATCAAATGACATGAATTGGCAAATGATGTTTGTCCTTATTTTGATAATAAAATGATTTGATATTGGATCATTTCTGAAAAATCATATTGATTATTCAAATTTTACTAATTAAAAGTCACAGTCCTTTTAAGCACTTTATGTAGTCTGTTCCAACCTTATCAGTCAAGGCTGTCTATCTTTGAGTACCTCCTATGGCTATCTGTCAAATTCTGCCTACCACATTCCACCACAGCATTATTGAAGAGCTCACTTCCTCATACCACGTAGGAGAGCTTGACAGATTCACAGCCTAAAATCATGGTCCAATTAACCCATTTTTGTATGATTTAAAAATAATGTTAAGTTCATGCCAACGTAATGCCTTAGAGGGAAAAAATAAGAAAGATGTCATCTTTCATCTCTTAAAACTCAAGTCATAAGAGAAGTATTTCCCAAACAGAAAGCACATGGTAGCTATTGTTGGATATTTCTCTCCATCTGATTCACATAAAGCATTACGTATGCTCCAGATTGGTGCTACTTCTAATTGATATTTATTGTTAAAAGGGAGATAATTTTAGAAATATTTAACTATTACAGTTTTTATTTACTATAAGTTTTATCATCCTGCAGCTCCTTCCCCATTTAATCAGAGATATTCCAAACATAGAAGGAGGACAGAGTCATTTTACAACAATGGGCTTGCTTGGGAAGTGGCTTCTTAGAGACACAGCAAATATAACCAGAACAAAGATCTGGCCATTTCACATATCTCTATTATTTATTTTTTTTCCCACTGTATGTATCTCAACTCTAAATTTTAGGAGAGAAGTAACATAATATCTCTTCATTACTAAAACAGTAAGTTCAGGGTCACTGATCCATTCATATGTAAGTGGAAAAAATGTGGATATTTTACCAAGAATCATAATCTTACATATATGGCATCCAAGTTAATTCTGAAGAGAATGTTTCGGATTCTTATTGAGAAAGCACATTGCTATAATATTAGTAGCGATGGAAAGTGATACATATAAAGTTTTATCCATGTTATTGAAATACTTCAGTAAAGTAGAATTCATGTTCTTTTTATAAAATGAAAGAATAATATACCAAACAGAATAAATGGTAACTCAGAATGAGCTTCCACTTAATTTTTTAATGTGCGAAGTGGAAAGAAAGCAATGTAACTAGAATTACATAAATAAAAACTTCTGAAATACAAAAATTCAATAATGTTTCTCATTTAAATATTCATACTAGAAATCAATCTCCTTTAAACTTATAAATAAATTAAATGTCCTTGTCAAAGTGATTCTCCATAAATTAGACTTTTTTAAGTTGTCCTTATGGGAATAATCTCAGGGCTGTCAGTTTCCAGTATGGGGAAAGTACTTGTTGAGTACTGTTCCCAAGGCAATGGATACTATCATGGTTTTTAATAACTATTTTTATGAGAATTTTCAATTTCATATTTTTTCATTAAAATATTTTGCCTCTAGCTCTTCCTGCTTCTCTACCTCTGTACATGTTTATTTTATATAAACTTTCATAAATGTTGTTGATTATGGTCTTAACTTTGTAATAATAGCATTGTACTAACTTATTTTTATGAGAATTTTATTCAAAGGACTAAAATCACATATATCATATTAATTCATCATGTGTCATTTCAGTGAGGCTAGATATATCTTACTTTTTTTCCAGATAACATAGCTGAATCCTTTAATAATTAGAGTAAAAAGAATATCCCTAGATGTTAGGATACCTCAATGTATTATATAGTGTGTGTTTGTATTTAGTATTAACTCTTGAATGCATATATGGATACATATGTGGACATTTACACGTCTGTGTGCACATATTTACTTGTAAAAATAATTTAAGTGGCTCTAACAAGTCATGTCATAGCATGACAGATATACTGCCAAGGAAAATACGAAGAATACATTATAAAGGAGTGCAGCCATCACAAGTAGTGTTATCTAACATTATACCATCCTCTTACCTCATATTTCTTCTGCTACATTTGCAATTTATTCTTTATGTTTTTTCTAGAGTAAGATTTTAATTTACAGATATGGCCATTGTACTTCCTTACTCAAATCACTTCAGTGGAGGTTTTACTTTCTGCTGACTTCTAGAAATGTTGAAAGTTTTAGGGAGACATTCTGTGCTCCAACAAAACGACTCTGACCTATTCCTCTAGTCTCATCACTCACCATTCTAAACACTAATGCTACATCCAGTCATATATGACTATTGATTATTACCCCAATTCACTCTATGTTGTGTGATTCTATCATTGTTTTTCTTTGTTTTTTCCCTGTATACTATCACCTCACCATTAAAATTCCTTTCTTTTTCTTTTATTTATTTCTTCCTTCCTCCCTTCCTTTCTCTTCCTTCCTTCCTTCTTTCCTTCCTTCCTTCCTTCCTTCCTTTCTTCCTTCCTTCCTTCCTTCCTTCCTTCCTTCCTTCCTTCCTTCCTTCTTTAGAAAGAGAGAAGGAGCATGCATAAGTGAGATAGAGGCAGAGAGTGAGGGAGAGAGAGACTCCCAAGCAGGCTCTATGCTGTGAGTTTGGAGCCCAACGTGGGGCTTGAACCATGAGATTGTGACCTGAACTGAAATCAAAAGTTGGATACTTTAATCAATTGATCCATTTAGACACCCAAAACTCTTACCATTCTTATTCAATTTGTAAATCTCGCAAAAAATTCAGAGTAAGCAATATGTCCTCTTTGAAGCCATTTCTGATGTATGCATGTAAAGCTAATCACTTTTTATTTTTTGCCACTGGTGTGCTAATTATTCAATTAATAAGATATAATGAGGAGTTTTAAGGAACAGACTTTTAATTAAATTATTTCCCTCTCTGAATGGATCATGAGTACCATGACAGTGGAGACTTATTTATTTATTTTTTATTTTAAAGTACCCAGTAGAGTCATTGGAAAATAGAAAGCCCTCACTAAATATTGGTCAAATAATTATATGTATATGTATATGTATATATGTATATATATAATTACAAAGTACATATATACCTTTTTTCAATTTTTTTATTTTTAAAATTTTATTTATTTTGAGAGAGAGAGAGAGAGAGAGAGAAAGAATCCCAATGCATGGCTTGAACCCATGAACTGCAAGATCATGGCCTGAGCTGAAATCAAGAGTCAGACAGTTAACAAATTGAGCCACCAAGCACCCCACGTATATTCTGCTTTAAAAGGTTATTTACTTATTTTTGAGAGAGAAAGAGAGAATGAGTAGGGAAAGAGCAGAGAAAGTGGGAGACAGAGAATCCCAAGCAGGCTCCTCGCTGTCAGCACAGAGCCTGACCTAGGGCTCAACCCTACGAACCCCAGGATCATGACCTGAGCTGAAGTCATATGATTAATTGACTGAGCCATCCAAGCACCCCTAAAGTACATATATTCTTATACAAACATGTGATACACACATACATGTGTGTATAATAAAATATATTCCTAAAGTGTTAAAGTGAGGACATTTATTATAAAACTAACTTTATTTTCCCGGATCTTCAAGCATAGAAAGGATATTGACTCCTTTTGTCTAGAAGAAGGAAGCATGCTCATTTTTTATTTCTAATGAAAAAGTAAAGAGGGAAAAGTTTACTACTCTCTAAGAGGACTAGCATATAGTATATAGATTTTCCAGAAAAAGACACAGATATGAATTAGAGCATCTAAATCGCTCCACATTTTATTATTTTATAATTTGAATAAAGTGCCTTACAGTCCATATATGAAAACTAATTCTATTCAACCTTGGATTGTAGCTTTGATGAGTGATATACTGAGCCAAACACAAAGGAAAGATATCAGGAATAGATTTTGTAATTTTATATTCTTGAAAAATAATGCTTTATATATCATGACCTACTTTAATGATTCCACTTAAGATAATTCTTAAAATTTTTCTCATCAAACTAATCAGTTTTTAGTTAAATCTCAGTAACATTTGAAGACTGATCAAAATGAATTTCACTCATCATTCTTGTAATGCTCAGTATTCAATAATTCCCCTCCAGAGACTTCATGAATTTTAAAATTAAAAAAAAAAAGGTTCACAAGTAAAGATTAAAATACAGTAAGCAACAAAATATCCTACCATATTTTGGGAAAGAAATGTTTTTCTTTGGCAGTATAGAAATAAAGTTCCTTCTCATCTATGATTGTTTTCTCCAAATATTCTATATTCTAAATACACAGAGAAGAAGAAACTGTCCATTGCTTTCAATTCCTCCAAAAACACAAATATTTTTTATTTTGGCTTTAAATAATTTTATATCAGCAATTAAAATACATAATTTTTGTTCCTTGATCTGATACTCAAGAAATTGAGTGTTTAACTTTATTGTATTATATTTTATTTAATTGGAACAGAGGAAATAAAGCCCGTTTTAATCACACTTCAGTAGCCTAGTTGACTCAAGTGAACATTTGAAAACAGTTATAAAGAATATTTCTAAAATATATCAAACAACAGAAAATTCCAACCACAGGGATTTAAGTTGCTTTTTACTTGTAAAGTACTTGTAAGTACTTTATCCATAAAAGGAGGGGAATAGGCAATGGCTGATCCTTTTGTTTTCTGCTTCAGAAAAATCCCAGAGAACAACTGGTTTGTTTGATGTGCTCTGTTGTGGTGCTAATTTTAAGTTACTAGGTATACAAATCTCAATAGAATTTTGTTTACTTCACATGCTGCTTTCATCCCATCCACTCTATTTATTTTACAGTTGTTGGTTTTGAATGTGTGAGAAATTCAGTAGAACATTAATTATAAGTATACTATTTTGAATAGAATGATCATATAAAGATTACTCAAGTTGAGATGGCCCAAACTTAATTTATTAGAATGGCCTTACCCAATGTATTCCAAAAAATAATCATTCCCATCTAGGCCAGCTTTCAGACAGTGACCTAAGCCAGATTGAACCAGAAACCTAAAAATTATTTGTAGCTTCTCCATGCTTTACCTCTGATAGCAAATAACCCTCCTAACAATTCTGATAGCAGTGTCCACGCCTCATTTCATTCCTGCAGGCATAAGGTAGATCACATACAAACATGTTCACTGCATATTATGAAAGACCAAACACAGTGAGCAGTGCTGAAGGGTGAGGTGATATCTCCCCTGGGAAAAAGACTGAAATTGCTTAAAAGAGGTGGATTCCCCAAATTCAGGGCAACACTTCTGTAACTCATGGACATGTTTGTAGGTCCTCTGTAACTCTCCCATGGGAATGAGGGGCAAGGAGAAGGGGTGCAAACATGCTGATGCTGTTGCTGCGGTAGGGTTAATGACATCCTTTGTATCTGTTCCAGGAGTCGTGTCTTCTACCAAGATCTATGAATCAGTAACATGATATTTAAAAAATATATATTTATTTAAATTCAAGTTACTTAACATACAATGTAGTATTGGTTTCAGGAGCAGAACCCAGTGGTTCATCATTTAGATACAACACCCAGTGCTCATTCCAACAAATGCCCTCCTTAATGCCCATCACCCATGTAGTCCATCCCCCCCCCACCTCCCCTCCAGCAACCTTCAGTTTTTCCTCTGTATTTAAGAGTCACTTATAGTTTGTCCTCCTCTCTCTTTTTATCTTATTTTTACTTCCCTTCCCCTATGTTCATCTGTTGTGTTTTTCTTAAATTCCACATAAGAATGAAATCATATATTTGTCTTCCTCTGCTTGACTTATTTTGCTTAGCATAATACACTCTATTTCCATCCACATTGTTGCAAATGGCAAGATTTCATACTTTTTGATCACCAAGTAGTTTTCCGTTATATATATATACATACATATATATATATATATATATATATGTATGTATATATATATATGTATATATATATAGCCATTTGTTAGTTCATGGACATTTGAGCTCTTTCCATAATTGACTATTGTTGATAGTGCTGCTATAAACATTGGGGTGCATGAGACCCTTTGAATCAGCATTTTTGTATACTTTGGATAAATACCTAGGAGTACAATTGCTGGGTCATAAGGTAGATATATTTTTGTTTTATTTTTTTGAGGAAACTCCATACTGTTTTCCAGAGTAGCTGTACCAGTTTGGATTCCCACCAACACTGCAAAAGTGTTCTCCTTTCTCTACATCTTCACCAACATTTGTTGTTTCCTGAATTGTTCATTTTAACTATTCTGACAAGTGTGAGGTGGGATCTCATGGTGGGTTTGATTTGCAAATGATATATCAGATGAAAGGTTAGTATCCAAAATCTATAAAGAACTTATCAAACTCAACATCTAAAAAATGAATAATCCAGTGAAGAAATGGGAAGAAGACAAGAATAGACACTTTTCCAGAAAAGGTAGATGTCCAGATGGTTAACAGAGCTATGACAAGATGCTCAACATCACTTATTAGAGAAGTAATATATTGATTTGTGATGTGGTAAATACAGTAAAATCAGCCTTAGATCTGTTGTCAGTTTTTTAATGTTAAATGTTCACTTATATTATACAGCAATCCCATTCCTAGGTATTTATCCAAGGGAAATGACACCTATGTCCATATGAAGATCCTACATAAACCTTTGCTGTAGGTTTTTTTGTAATCATCCCAAACTAGAAACAAGCTAAATGGCATTAACTTTGAATGGACAAGGACAACTGTGATACTTTGATATAATACTACTCAGTAATAAAAAAGGTATAAACTAAGGAAAAATGCAATGTGATGAATCTCAAAAGTATAATGCTAAATGAAAGGAGCCATGACCAAGGCTCTATATTGTATGGTTCTATTTATAGAAGATTCTGGAAAAGGCAAAATTATAGGGACATAAGTCATATTAGAGATTGCAAAGGATGGATGAGGGTAATATGTGAGAACTGACTACAAAGGAGCATCATGAAACATTTTGGGATGATAAATAATCCATAACTTGAATGTGATGATGATTGCATAACTGTATATATTTGCCAAAACTCATAGAACTTTACACTTAAAAAGGGTGAATTTATTTTAACTATATTTCTATGAAAAAATGTTTGGAAGTTCAGTCAAATGTTTATTTTGTTTTTATTAAATCAATTTGCCTATCGGAAACTCAAATACTTGGCAGGTGAGGAGAAACGTAAAGTTTTCTACTATTAGAGAGTCAATTTGTTGTAAGGAAAGCACATGTTTCCAGAAGTAAGGATATCTGGGTTCAAGTCAGGGCTATTGTACAAACCCTGGGCCATGTTTTAGACTTCCAGGATCTGAGGTCACTTCAGAATTAAAATGAAAGGTAGACTTTGGAATATGGATTCTGAGGTGAGTTTCAATATTTACTCATTCCTGTTAGAGCTGGAAGAATCACCCCTACAAAGTTCCTCTATCCAATAGTGATTGCCTACACACCCACTAATATTCACTTCAGATAGGGCAAACTAGCCTGGGCATCATAACATGTTCAAGTAATTAATGATCAGTATTGAAGATAGTTTTTGCTAATTCTTTGGATGTGACCAGTGGATGTCCTAATATTTTCCTTTCTTAATTATAATTGTGGAGTTTGGCTCCCTGTGTGGATGAAGTTTGTTCCTTGTCTAACGAAGGAAGCTAAGCTCTTCTTTCAGCTATGGTAGTAAGAAAAGTCCAGTTAACTTCTCATCTCTCTTTTTTTTCATGTAAAATGAGACTCTTAATCAGGAATCACAGTTGCCAACTAATTCAGCTTGGCAGAAGATGTAAAGACACTCAAAACATAGTGGCAGCTAAAATTAAATTCAGCTGCTTACTCTAAAGACAGTTTTACCCTCAGACTTCTTTTGGTGGAGATTCATTTATTGAACTCTTGATGTATTTTCATTGAAAGCATTCACCCATTCTACTTCTAGTCTATATAACAGCATTTCCTACGTGTTAGAGTAAAAAAAAAGATTGGAGTGTGTTTTGATAGCTTAAATTTCATTTGTAGTAACTTCCACAAGAGGTCTACCAATTCCAACTCTTTGAAATATCGGATAAGAGCATGGATAGCAAACTTAAGTTTTTATAAAAATCACAAGGCGGGTGCCTGGGTCGCTCAGTTGGGTAGGCATCCTACTTAGACTCAGA
The DNA here is from genome assembly GCF_006229205.1 of Suricata suricatta. NCBI lineage: Eukaryota > Metazoa > Chordata > Mammalia > Carnivora > Herpestidae > Suricata > Suricata suricatta. The sequence continues at coordinate 112,945,004 of NC_043705.1, forward strand.
TCATGATCTCACAGGTAGTGGGTGCAAGCCCCGCATTGAGCTCTGTGATGACAGCTCAGGGCCTGGAGCTGCTTCAGATTCTGTGTTTCCCTCTTTCTCTCTACCCCTCCTCTGCTCTCTCTCTCTCTCTCTCTTTCTCTTTCTCTCAAAAATAAATGTTTAAAAACTCACAAGAAAGACTTATTTAAACATAATATTTGAACCTCATCCTCAGTAAGTCTGATGAAGTATTTTTCAGGTAAGATCTGAGAATCCTTTTTTAAGAAAAACAGGTGATCTACTTCTCAGTCTCTATATTAACAGGAGTTGTTTTGCATCTTCTTTGACTCCAACATATATCATCCAGTTCCATAGATGTCTGCTCTTTATAGATATTCATTCCCATTACTCTTTTTGTTTCTGCTGGTGCAGTGGTAGAACAAATATTCAAAGCTCCTCACTATGATCATTACAATAGCATGCTGAATCCTCTTGATTTTAATCTTGTCCTTCCAAAACATTCCATGTGTGATATACCTCCTATAAATGTTTCATGACACTTCTCCACTCAGAAACATTTCAAATCCTCTATTTCCATCTAGTAAAGTTAAAAACTGTCATTCAAGGTACTTTATCCTAAACATTCAGTGTTAGGCTGTAATATTCTCTTTGCCTGAAATGCCACTGTTTGTAATCTCTATCTGACAAGATCCTACTCAATCCTCTAATTTCTAACTCAGAAATCTATCATCTTCATGCAGTCTTTCTGATCCCCTAAAGCATAAATTAAAACTTCCACAGCATCTTATGCACATGTCTAGTATGTGTATTATACATAATAGATGCTCAATAAAGATTTAATAAATGAAAAAATGATTACATGTTTAACTTCAATTATTATGACACTTTCTCTTCTTATATCCAGTTAGTCATTCAGGATTTTTCATTTTTAAATGTAATACTTTTTGAGGAAAGCACACATAGAGAAAAGCACACTAAACATAAATGTACAACTAGATGAATTTTCACAAAGTAACCAGAAGCCAAATTGGGAAACAACACATGATCAGTAGCCTAGAAGCAGCCTCAATGCCCCTCCCCATTTCTGTTCTCTGCCAAAGGCAACCATTATCCTGATTTCTGGCACCATAGATTAAATGGCCTATTTACCTAACATGAATGAAATCATGCAACATGTACTGTGTTGTGTCTGGCTTCTGTTTCTGAGTATTGTGTTTGTGAAGTTCACCTATATTTTTGTATATTAGCAATAGTTCTATTTTAATTGTTACATAGTAATCCAATATATAAAAACACCATGATTTATTTACTCTATTTGTATGGGCATTAGAATTATTTCCAGTTTGGTACTGTTATAATTAGTTACAACTTGATAATATAACTATAAATTTTTTATACATGTCTACTGGTGATTGTATGCAAACATTTCTGTTGACCGTATAACTAGGAGTAGAATTTCTGTATCAAACACTGTTGATCTTTTTTTATAACCATTTCACTCATATATAGTATTCTACCTTACTTCAGTTGAATTCAGTATTTCAGGCTTAGGTAATTTCTTTTTTTTATGTTTATTTATTTTTGAGAGAGACAGAGGGTTAGCATGGGAGGGATAGAGAGAGAGGGAGACACAGAATCTAAAACAAGCTCTAGGCTCTGTGCTGTCAGCGCAGAGCCTAATGCGGGACTTGTACTAATGAACTGTGAGATCATTCCCTGAGATGAAGTCAGAGACTTAACTGACTGAACCACCCAGGCACCCCCAGGTTTAGGTAATTTCTGATTGGGATTAGTCGAGTGGCCTCAGATCTGGTCTTCCTGCCTTTATCCATCACTACCACCCGTTTACCCCAATTTTGGCAGAACAATCTGTATAAAACACAATTTTTATCATATCTTCAATTGCCTGAAAACATTTTACAGATACCCAGTAATTTATAGAAAAAAAACTGTTTTATATCTGGCATATGATTTAATTTATGATCTTGCCAGTGTTAATTTTTTGGCCTCATAAACTCCAATTCTTAATTATTATAGCATTTCATTTCAGTACTCTAAAATTTTATTACTCTACTTCATTACATTAGTCACCCTTCTAATGTAGTCAACAAGGACTTGAGCATAGAGGTATTTTCTTTTTGATGATTTTAGGGAAATTCTTAGAGGTCACTCATTTCCTGTTGAGTTCTGGCCTCATTGAGGCATTGGCTGACCCTTAGCTCATTAAAGGTTTGTGGTATTCTTTAAATTATTTAGCAAATACTGTTGGAGATCGTAGGCCTTCAGTTTGAATCATAGAAGGTTCTGGATGCTGTGTATACCCTTTGGATGTGGAACAATATTTACTGATAGAGGGGTCCTGGTGGGCTGAGTCACTTGGTGGGATTAAGTAGTACAGGCTATAAAACTACATACAGCTCCATGAAGCAAGCCTACCAAATAATTTTTAGAAATTTTATTAAGACAGTGGTGATTAGGGTTGAGTGATATAGAAGGCAACCAAAGACCTCGTGACTTTGTAGAACTTTTTCTCCATCTATAGGGCTTTTTTCCCCCCCAGGAAGTAGGGGCTAGAAAACAAAGTCGTGATTATTCATGATAGAAAGATTGCTTGATGGTAAGCTGCAATTTGGGCAGCAAGTGAATTGGAAAAATTAATATGAGCCAAGACTTGGAATTCATCTATGCAGTGGAGAAATAGCAATTACTGTAGATTAAGTGGACCACTCCAGTGAGGGCAATTAAGCCGGAAAGCAATAAGATAGCATAAATTCTGGCAAGCAGTTAATCAAATTTAGGGTGCTAGAAAAAATAAAAAAGGCACCAAGTTAAAAGATAAGAGAGCAAAGAGACATGGACCCAGCCTAAAAATAGCGGGACCATAGGAATTCAGATGTATTCAACTTGAATAAGCAAATAGAATTTTGTATAGCGCTAATGGCTGAATAAGAATTTTCTCAACATATTCTCCTGCCGGAGAACTCACCTAATCTTTAAAAAAAAGGAGGTTCTGAATCTGCCGATTAGGCAAACATAAAGAGCTGACTAGTTGATAGGTTATGTGGTGAGAAACCCTAAGACACATGTATATCACAACTCCTGGTGGTCAAAGGTACTCTGACTCCTCTTATTTTATAGGGTTAAATGCAAATTTTAATCTCTATGGTATTAGTGGCAGCTTTTTGCTTATTTTTGTGTGTGTATGTAGTGGAGAATAAGCTTAGTATTACATTACTGTAGGAACTGTTATTGGATTATCAGGCTGCTAGAATATGGTAGGATCTGTAGGTCATTGATGGGTAAATATTTATCCAACTCTAATACAAGAACCATATCGAATATTTAATAAAAGTCCAATATTCCGGGCCATTCCTTGATGATTGTCTTGAGAACTTCCAGATGGTGGAGGGGTAATAGCAACCAGAAACTACATTATAAAATAAGTAGTCCAGGTGATTGTTTTGTAAGAAAATACAGTAACTCTATTTAGACATGGCAGACTTGAATGCGTTTAAACTAAATTCTTAGGAGGGATTGAGAAATTGTGATCCTATGGGTCAAGAGAGATGACTGGTATACACATAGCTTAAATCAGAAGAGCAAATTAAAAGTAAAAAGAAAAAAATAGCATGAAGAGACCCGGTCCAATGTAATGGAGAAGTTGTCAGGGAGAGGCAGAATCATTTTCTGAAAGTTTATTCAACATGGGAATTTGGCTTGTAGGCTTCTCTTAATAATCGAGCACATTTTCAAGTTGGAGCTCCGTTTAATACAGTACTCTCACTCTTTTGTAATATTTGCTCTTATGGGGCTAAAGAACCTTCCTAATTTCCTCATCAAGTATTGTCTTCATAGCGAAGACTGTGTCTACAGCCGGGCTGGTACTTGTGAATATCTGTATTCCTGAGAATGACTATTTTGTTGCGGACTTAGTCTTCTGCTTCATAGTTTGATTAATTGTGTGTGTGTATGTGGCGCGTGTGTATTTCTAGCCACTCCCTTCCTTGTCCATAGTTATGAATCTTATCTGGGTTATAGACCCTGATGATAATATTCTATATTAAAGTTTATTCATATCAGTTGATTTTTTACAATGTTAAAAATCACCTTTCCTAAGGATTTATTGCATAATATGTAAAGAACAGCTAAAGATCTTAAAGAAGGGAGAATGTACCTTTATTTCTTCCAAAAAAACATCGGAGGGATTTTTCCAGTGTCTTTCCATTTTTGCTATTCCCTTTAAATCTCTGATGTTTTTCCATTGTCCCGTCTTTTCCAGCTTCTCTTTCCTTCTATTATATACTTTATAGTATTTTCTGTCATAAAAACTTTATGAGTGTTTGTGTACTGGAAACAAAGATTTAATCAGTGAATGATTAATAAGCCCTTACTTCTATTTTAATGAGGAAAGCATTAATTGTAATACATTTAAGAAATTACTCTGTTATCAGGAGATATAAAAGTCAGTTTACTTCCATAATTATTTCTTGTCCCAGTATCTCAACCCCCCTCAAATTTTATTATATCAACTGCAGTTCATCATAGGAGTTTCTAAAATGTTCACTTCTGAACAACTATTTTCCAAGAATATGAAATAAAATGATCTTCAACTTCCATTTTGCAAATGAAAAAGTAGTTCCTATCAATAACCACTGGGAGGTAGCACATGTATTGTTTTCCTTACATTTTTGTGTAAAGTTACAAACTAAGAGCTCACAGTGCCCAAAGTTAATGACAGTATTTTTATGATTTGCATTAAATTTGTGTTCAAATATGTAATTAACAACTATGGTCAAATTGGTGAATGACAGAAGCTAAACTATATAAACAACCAAATGTCATCCATGCTGCGTTAGGAAGTCAGGGTTTTCCCCAGAGAAAAGGATACATAATGCTGAATACTTGAATATTTGGTCATCTCCGGCAGCTTATGAAAAACTAGGTAACAGGAAGTCTTATGTTCAATTTGAGAATAGTTTACAAACAAAAATAGTAATGGTTACATGCCTGAGTTAGAAAATAGCATTCAATGTAGGAAGGTAATTTGAGGGCCTGCACATATCTCAGTGGAAATAGATCTCTGTTCTGCATAGATTTTTTTAATAGCCATTAAATTGTTACTGTTACTAAAATGTATTACTGGAAATTTGGACTTACCACAGTAAGTCGATTTCCTCTTTAAAACATGCTATTTTGAGCTTTATTAACGTGAAAGTTAACCTCAGAGCATTAGAGGACAATTCCTTTAAAAGTGTCAAATATTTTTAATGTTTGTGAATTTTAAATATGTCAAATAGAAAACTTTTTTGCTCAAAGAATTGAGGGTTAAGTTTGACGAATGTTGCATTCTAATTCAATTCTTTTTTAGTACAATTCTGTAATAGTGTGTAAAATGGAGAACATTTTTGTTATAAAATCCTAATTTATAAACTATATCAGAAAATCAGAAAATTCATCAAATGCAAGTAATTTACTATTTGTCACATATAGTCTTTATAAATAGTCTTAAAATAGATCCTTATTAATTTAATTATTGGGAATGTTTGTACTTTTACCAAGACAAACCACCCTCCAAGGGGGGGACAAAAGGAAATAAACAAGAAAAAAAATCATTTATTGCATTATTAGCAGAAGAAATATTTTCTATCAGCCATAGTTAGGAAATATGAGAATGCTTAAAATGACATTTAAAGACTCTTTTTCCTTGACATTGACTTGGCTTTTTAGAAAATCTAAAGAGTAATATTAATTATGTTTACAACATTAAATGCAAGAGCTACTGTATTTCTTTTTTAAATATGTTTCATTGTCAAGTTAACTAACATACAATGTATACAGTGTGCTCTTGGCTTCAGGAGTAGATTCTCAAGATTCATCACTTACATATAACACCCAGTGCTCATCCCAACAAGTGCCCTCCTCAATGCCCATCATCCATTTTCCTCTCTTGCCCATGCCCCCTCCCCCATCAGTTCTTAGTTTGTTCTCTGTATTTAAGAGTCTCTTATGGTTTGCCTCCCTCTCTGTTTGAAACTATTTTTCCCCTTCCCTTCCCTCAAGCTCTTCTGTTAAGTTTCTCAAATTCCACATGTGTGTGAGCACATGTGATATCTGTTTTTCTCTGGCTGATTTATTTCACTTAGCGTGATACCCTCCAGTTTCATTCACGTTGTTGCAAATGGCAAGATTTCATTCTTTCTCATTGCTAAGTAGTATTCCATTGTATATATAAACCACATCTTCTTTATCCATTCATCAGTTGATGGACATTGGACTTTTTCCACAATTTGGCTGTTGTTGATAGCATTGCCATAAACATTGGAGTGCATGTGTCTCTATGAATCAGCACTCCTGTATCATTTGGATAAATTCCTAGTTAGCTACCATTATTTCTATTGTGAATATTTATCTTGCACTTGTTATTATTCAAATATGTAAACTCTGTGACTATTATAATGAATCAATCTTTTAGAAAAGAGCTCTGGGATGCTGGTTTTTACTATATAATTTATAGTTATTTTGGGCCTTGCTAGACAGAGTAACAAAAAGTATTATCATTTGTATTTTAATATGATGATTTCTCCTCTCATTATACAAATCTGTCTGCAAAATTACCAGAGCATGTCCTCTTAGCTTTCCAGGTCAGACAGGGACATGATGTCAAATAATTAAAGCCCAAACATATGATAACCAGAAATAGAGTAGATGCTTTCTTAACCAACCATCACATTACTTACTCACTAGTTCATTTAGCCTCTTCCTTCCCCTTGGAATCAAAATGGACTGACGTTTCAGACACAGTGAAAATTCATAGGAAAGAGTTTTCCCACCAGTAAACCTACAGACTTTTATTCTAATATGCTGTTCATTGCTTCTCTAGTAGTCAGAGTTTAGTTTCCTATAATAGAGCATCCTTCAGATAGATTAAGCAGAAAAGTTACTTATCTAAAACATGCGATACCCCAGGAAATCCAGAATCACAGGCTCTAAGGCAGGATTTCTCCAACATGTGAGGAGATGGGACAATGGAATAAGAGTAGAAATCTGGGCATGACCTCCATTCTCTTCTCACAACTGACTCCATCTCACCCAAGAGGGGCCTCATGAATATTTGTGTGGATACCCCAGTCTACACTTTCAGCCTCTTGTGGTCTAGAGATATAAAACTATTGTAAAGTTAGCCTTTAGGAGGACTGGCCCAACAAGAAACTTGAAAAGGACCAACAAAAAGCCCCTTTGACTAGGAAATGTTGAGGTTTTGATTTGTCAAGATGTTCTAGAAGCACATGCTTCAGGTAGTTACTTCTTTTCCACATAGAGACTCCTTGTTTCTTAGGTTGGGGTATGGCAAAAACAATGCTCCATTTGCTAGGATCTAAATGTGGCACTGCTTGTAAGCAGTGCAGTCAGGCACCTGAGGCTATCGATGGTCAATGTTCATAACTGACAACTTCCTATCAGAGCTTCTGTCACTGCTGCTGGGAATCGTCACCACCCTTCTCATTAGGGAATCAATGCTTGTAGCTAGTTTCTCCATGTAAAGAGAATCTCAGTAGTCTACCTCCTTCCTAAGTCCACATCTAAACTGCTAGTGAGCTCGACCAAGAAAGTTTCCAGCTTCTGCTTCAGAGAAGCCTAACTCTAAGACTCTCCAAATCTAGGAATAATATTTAATATTTCTGCATGTCCCCAAAGACAAACTCAATGTTCACCAGCCTTTGGGTTAATTGCATTTTTTCTAAAGCAGTTTATGTTGATTGCATTTATACAGTTGCATAATTTAAACAAACATGTAAAACCATGAAAACATAAGTAAAAAAGAAAATTATGTCTTTGAAAGCTTTGGTGAGTAGTTTGGAAAAACTTGATGAAGGTGAGTTGCTTTTAAAATGCCATTAACTTAGGTGTAGGTGGAAAAAAATCATTAAACTCTAAAAAAGACTCAGCAGTTAGATCACTTTTCAGTGGTTTTAGGTTATGTCTTCATTTCACTTTATAGAAAGCAAAACTTGGAATCAACTGTAGATAGTCCATTATAGGTGTGGATAATGAAGGGAAAACAATAGGCTACTTCATTAGTGGAGGGATATTTAAAGTTGTTGGCCCTACATACAAAAGTTATTACCATAGTGTTTGTTAGCTAGTTTGAAAATTGGGAGGAAAAAAATCATGGTATTGAGTCCTAAGAAGAGAAGTTATCCATTTATCAACCTGACACTGAAAATAACTTCACAATATAGCAAACTCTATGATTCCTCACTTGAATTGACTTTTTTTTTTTTTTTTTGATTCACCAACTGATTAGCCCTGATCTCTTTGGAAAAGATGGCTTCTACAGGATATCCAGCCAAATAAAATTATGTCTGTAACTTGAATACTTGTGCTGGTTACTTTGTCTCAGATCTAAATTAGTTTCTTAGAGATTCAGTTCTACCATAATTAAGAAAATGGGTGAAACAAGAGCCTCATATTATTTTTGCCAAATTTGCACAGATAAAGTGAAATGAAGAATAGAAATTATAATGTATAATTAATTAATTAAATTGTACTTTAAAAAGGAGAGATTGGTGACTTTTACATGTCTGCATTGTTTTGTTACTATTCTTACGTAAAAGGCAACTGAAACAATTATGTTGCTAATTATCTTTTCTTTTTATCATATCCTACACTATCAGCAATTTGTTTGCTTTATATCTGCATATACCTTCTCAATTAGCTGTTACTCAAAAATTAATAAACATTTTGGATGTATTCTGCTTTAAAAATGTAGCTTTTCTGGCATAATTATTTTACACTGTTTCCCTTTGTACTATTAGTTCTGGTCTTAAATTGCCACTTCCAGTCCCCAATATTTACCTGGACTCAGGCTTCTGACATTTGATTTTTCCTAGATCATTTCTTATTCTTGCACTCTTTTGATGTCCTTAATTTGACTTAAGTATCTTTGCTAAGAATTGGTGATGCTCTAGAGGTCTGCTCATATATAGAACCCTCACTTTGTCCCGATGACTGGATTCTGGTGAGTGCAATTTACATTCGTAGCCATTCCCTGCTTTCCAAATCCTGCCCGGTTACAGATTTTCCAATTCTAGCTCCTCTTCTCTGCTTCATCTCTTGCTGAACCCAAATATCTCAAAATTTCAGAGAACTGAACTATGTCAAAATATAACTATTAATCCTTGTTGGTTCCTAGTATCATTTATCTTTCCTTTGTGCTGCTCTGCTGTATTTATTTTTCCAATTTGTTTTTATCAGCCCATGTTTCTGAGACAAATTGATTTTATCTTGTCATTTTTTTAAGCAGAGCTCTATCCATTATACCTCAACATTGTTATCATTCAGAATTGCATGCAGCTGCATATAATAACAACAACAATGAAACAACAACAGCTGCAACAACAACCCCAACAGCTAACAGTTGCTTAAATAATTTGTCATTTGTCATTATTTCTCCTCCATTACTACAAGTCTGGAGTTTAGAGGGCAGTGTATCGGCTGATCACTGCCAACAGGGATCAATCATCCTGTCTTTTTGGCTTCCTAAATAATTTAGCCTATTACTTTTGTCCATTTGGTGGTATGATGAACTCTTATTTTTGCCAATTTCCAGCATCTTCTTCCTTTCATAAAATATATCCTCTCTGCCTACGAATGTTAAAAAGGAAAACTTTATTGGGGTAGAATTGACATGAAATTAACTGGATATATTTAAAGTAAACAACGTAGTAGGTTTAGCCCTATGCATCCACACAGTCTTCACCATAATAAAAATAACTCACATGCCCATCGCCCCTCGGAGTCCCCCTGTCCCTTTGAGTTCCCTTCCTCCTGATCTCCTTTATCCCAAGGGAGCTGCTGATGTGCTCTCTCTCACTAAAAATTTGTTTTGATTTTATAGAACTTTATAAAAATGAAAGTATACAATATATATATTCTTTTTTGAATGGGTTCCTTCACTCAACATAATTATTTTGAGATTAATTCATGAGGTCACGTACATCAATAGTAAATTCTTTTTTATAATTGAATAGTATCTGATTTTATGGATACATCAACATTTTTTTTTATCCAGTCATCTGTTGATAGACTTTGGGTTGCTTTCAGTTTTGGATTATTACAAATAAGGTTACCATGAACATATGTGTGAGAGGCTTTAAATGGACATATACTTTCTTTCCAAGGTGGCCGGGTCATATGGTAAATTATTTTTGTAAAATTATTATTATAATTTATTTAATATTTTTATCATGTTTTTTATATTGCATTATGTATTATAATATGCAGTAAAATATATTGAAATATATTTATTATACATATTAATGTTTCATGAAACTTCTGTTTTCCAAAGTGACCGTACCAGATTACATTTCCACATGCAGTGTGTGAGACTTTTAATTTCTCTATATCCTCATTAGCACAGAAGCATGGTCCATCTTTGTAATTTAAATCTAGTGGTATATCATTATGATTTTAATTTGCTTTGACTTAATGACTAGTGATAGTGAACATCTTTTCATGTGCTCATATGCCATCTTTATATCTTCTTTGGTGAAGTGTCCATTCAGACATTTTACCCATTCTTTTGGTTTATTTATTTTCTTGAGTTTGTATTCTAAATGCAAGCCCTTAGATATGTGACTTCCAAGTATTTGCTCTCATCTATGGTCTATCTTGTCTTTCACTTAAAGGTGTGGTTTGCATATTAGAAATTTGAAAGGTTAATGAAGTTAATTTTATCAATTATTTTTTATATATTGTGCCTGTGGTCTCATAGGAAAAAAATTTTTTTTCCTAACCCAGGGTCACACAGATTTTGTCCTCTATTTTCTTTTAGAAAATTTTAATTTTAGGTTTTACATTTGCGTCTGATGTCTGTTGTTTAAAAAAAAATTTTTGCGATGCTTGGATGGCTCAGTCAATTAAGCATCGACTTTGGCTTAGGTCATGATCTTGCAGTTCGTGGGTTCAAGCCCCGTGTCGGACTCTGTGCTCACAGCTCAGAGCCAGGAACCAGCCTCAAGTTCTGTGTCTCCATCTCTCTCTCTGCCCCTTGCTCACTCATGTTATGTCTCTCTCTCTCTCAGAAATAAATATTTAAAACAATTTTTAAAAATATAACAACAGGTATGGGTTGAAACTCATTTTCTTATGTGGATATCCAAATTTTGGGGGTAAAATTTTTTTCAAGTTTATGCTTTGAGGGGGAATGGAAGGCAGAGAGAGAGAGAGAGAGAGAGAGAGAATCTCAAGAAGTCTCCATGGTGTCAAAACAGAGTCCTACACTGGGCTCGAACTCAGAAATCATGAGATCATGACCTGAGCTGAAATCAAGAGTTGTTTACTTAACTGACTGAACTATCCAGGTGCCCCCAAATTTGGAGGTTTTTGAAGTTGTTTTTTTTTCATTTGGTGAAAAGACTATCCTTTTCTCACTGAATTGCCTTTGTGCCTTTTTTTGAATCAATTGATCATGTACATGTGAGTCTTTATGTGGAACTGATTCTTTTTCATTGATATGTATGTTCATCTTTATATCAAAACCATACTGTATTAGATTGAAATCTAATTGCTTGAAATCAAGTTGTGCTAGTTCTTTTTATTTTTCAAAGTTGTTTTGAAATTCTAAACTTTGCATTCCCATGTAGATTTTAGCATCAGTTTATCTACTTCTAAGGGAAAGACCTGAGATTTTTTTTTAAATGTTTTATTTATTTTTGATACAGAGAGAGACAGAGCATGAGAGGGGGAGGGGCAGAGAGAGAAGGAGACACAGAACCGGAAGCAGACTCCAGGCCCCGAGCTAGCTGTCAGCACAGAGCCTGTCGCGGGGCTCGAACCCACGAACGTGAGATCTGACCTGAGCTGAAGCTGGAGGCTTAACCGACTGAGCCACCCAGGTGCCCCAAGACCTGAGATTTTTATTGGATTTTTTTTTTCATTGGGATTGCATCTATATAGACCAGTTTGGAGAGAACAGCGATCTTAAAAATTATAGTATTTTGATCCATGAATATGACATATCACTCCATTTATTTAAATCTTTTAAAATTTATCTGCTCAATAGTATGTACTGTACAGGTTTTATACAATAAGATGCTCACTTTTTTTTAAGCAGTGCATCTTCATTCTAAGTCAGAAGAATGAAGAAACTTTAAAAATCTCTTCAAGAGTTAGGTTTTATCTATCTATTTATTTATTATTTTTGTAAGAAAGCTTTACCGACAAACTTGAAATTTCATCTCATTGGCCGAAATTATTCATATAGTAGAATGTAGTTGCGAGAGTCTGAAAGTATACCTCCAGCCACTATATCAAGATATCAAGAGAAAATAGGGATGGGAATGATTTTCAAGTAGCTAATCCACAAAGATTTAAACTTAACTTCTGTCATTAGATTTTTCAAAACTTCCTAGTCATTTTACTGTATTTACTATGCCCTAGAATGGCATGAATATTTTCATCTTCTATACAGAGGAAGAACTTCTCTTTCACACTGGGTATTTCAGGATTTTAGCTTTAAAATATTGGATCTGAAGTTGTAGCTTTTCCAGGATTAAATGACGTTATTGATATTTAGCCTGAATTTAAAGATATGTTATTTTCTAACTGTAACTTTATTTCCTTTTTTGTAGAAAATATAGTCTGTCGAATTACAGGGAGGGTACAAGGTATTTATGTGACCTATTTGTGTTAGTTTTGATAGTGGGATTCAATTGTCAAGGTCTCCAATAACACCAGAATTTTGACATATATACCTTAGAACACCATTGACCCATAGATTGAAGATGGGAAGCAATACTCCTTAACAAAGGATAGTGTGTTTGCTCTAGCAACCAGCACATACTTCACCTGATATTCCTTGAGCATTTTGTCACACAATGTAGGTGATATTGGAGATTGAAGTTGAAAAAAATGTTAAATTTTGTGTTGAGAGTTTCCTGTTACCATGTAAGTATTGGTCAAAATTGGAGACTTTGGAGGCAGCCTTGATGATCATTTTGGTCATCTTTCTGTAAGTCTTCAACGTCAATATTTATTTATTGATGAGAGAGAGTGAGTGAGAGAGAGAGACAGAGAGACAGAGAGACAGAGAGACAGAGAGAGAGAGAGAGCCTGCAAGTAGGGGAAGAACAGAAAGAGAATCTTAAGCAGGTTCCACACCCAGCGCTGAGCCTGATACAGGTAGGGCACAGGGCCTGACCTGACGGGCCAGAACATGAGATCATGCCCTGAGTCGAAATTAAGAGTCAGGCACTTAAGCGTCTGAGCCATCTGGGCGCCCCAGCTTTATAAAGAAATAAAATCTTCCAAGTTACTGTAAATCAGATTGGTCTGTGTCTTCTTTAAATTACACTACAACTGCAATAACAGCAAATAAATGCCATAAAACTATCACTGAATGTCACAAATAAAATAATATATGATGAAATACTATTTTTAATTTCATCTTTTCCATTATATACTCTAATATAACTTATATCCAAAGCAGTGTGCAACAAGAAAAATCAGTGAGTAGAAATGAAGCTTTTCCAAGAATTATTTTCTTAAATGTACAGTTGTATAGTGATGATAGCACCTACCATTTTGGGATTCTAACACTAATTCTGATACTTAGTAGCAGAATGAATTTGGGCAGGTAGTTTGTTGTCTCCAGATTTTCCTAACCTTAAGATAGATATTTAAAAATTTACTTAATATGGTTGTTATAAATTTTGATAATGTATGTAGAATGTCTTATGTATAGTAAGTACTATTAAATAGGGGCTAAATGTAGAAACATATAAATGATAGAGATTGTATGAGGGAAATCCTAATTACTTTTTAATTGTTTCTCTTAAAAAAACCAAAATAAACATTGTACAGTCTATTTCCTTCTATTTTAGAAAAGATATTTACTCTTGATTTTCTATCCCTTTAATCCATCCTTTCTCCCAAGCATTAGTGCCTCCAATGCAATTTTTAAAACAATGATCATAAAAGAAAAACATAGTACAAAAAATAGATCCCTATGGAAACCAATTTGACAATAAACTATTAAAAAAATAGATCCCAAGCTATATTGACTTGTTGTGATTGAGTTTAATAAAATGACCTCTTTTTTTCCCTTTGTTTTGGGGTCAGAAACCTTAGACAAAAATGTGAGGTATGGAATCAACAAATTTAGTATATCTTCTCAAACATAAATAGAAATCCAGGTAAATAATGTGAAGTTACAAAATGGATTCGATCTATGAATGATATGAAAGCATTGCTGCTTCATGGAGTTTGCTCTGCTGAAACCTGTGTGTCTTTACATTCTTGGAGAGTTTCAAACATTTTCAGTACCTTGAGCTGTCAATGTGTCATTGCTCCAGTGGCAAATTTATCTCCAAATGTAAATCTAGCATATTAAGTGTCATTGGGGGATTTTTCTTGTAATAAAAACATTTGTAAGAAAAACAAAGAAAACTCTGGCAACCTATAATATAAGTAAAATAAGTAGACATCAAGAAAAATGGTATTTATGATTCCTGCCACATTATTGGAATCAGGCATAAACTAGAACTCATAGCATTAAATTAATTAAAATCACTTATTAACCAGTGCATGGACAATTAATTAAAATCTCTTATTCTTTGGTTGTTGGAAAGTATCACTGATCTGGTGACTGGGAGATAGAAAAGGTATACAAGTATCAGTGCCTCTAAATACTTGAGTTATCATTATAGTTCATCTTGGTGGGACCAAACAGTTCAGGCCTACATATGCCTTTTCTACTTTACATGCGGTCAAAAAGTTCTATGTTAGGATTTCTACATATTATTCTCTAAACATTGTTTTTCTCTTCATAAATGTATCTGATCATTGAAACCAGGCAGCAGCTACATCAAAAATGTAGGAAATGTGATAGAGCAAAAGGTAAGGGATGTAGAGTAAGACTAAACTGAATTCACATCTCAGCATCACAATGAATTTCCTCATCCTGATATCAGGGTTAGAGTTTCGGTCAGGGTCAGGATCAAGTAATTAACCATCTATGTTTCATCTCCCTTGTTTGTAAAATGTGAATAATACCATTTTTCCAACAGAGCAGTGGTGGGTAATAATGAAGTCCCTGACACAGGTCATCCTCAAAATTTAAGCTATTATATGTGGTATTCTCTGCCAGAGTGTGGTATCACTTAACAGGAGTGGGTTTGGGTAATGTAAAGTAGCTGATATTTTTCTCTTCCTATTTGCATATTCAGATGACATGAAATTATGCTTGATATGATGATCCTTTCTGTCACACTTTAAAAGGTTTCTGTTAAAGTAATCAAACTGTTAGGGGGTGAAGGGAGTTCAACGAATTCAGGATTGTAAAGGAATTTCTTTCCAGTGAGTTGAGCGGCTTACATGGTGGAGGAGAAAACAGGTTGAGTAAGGAAGCACAGAGCACTGAGAACATGAGGTCGAGAGAGAAAACAGGAGGATTTGCTGTAAGTTATTTACGTATTTATTTATTTATATTGCTCTTCCACCCCCTTCAGGACTGTAAATTCATATCATCAGAAGGATAAAGAATAAACCAATGCATTTGTGTTGTGCATACATATGTGTATGAGTGTGTGTGTGTTCATGTACTTGAAAAGCAAAAAGAGATCTTAATTTGTGTTTATTTGTATTTTTTTACTTGTTAATTATTTTTGACCCTCTCTCTCTCCTTTCTTGTTTTTATCTCTCCAAGAACTTGGTGCATAAAAAATATGTCCATATATGTAGTTATGGACATTAAAATTCAGCCCTACTTTAAAATAACAACCACCACCACAGCATCTTGGGGACATTTTAAACTCAAGAGGGTTTTTAGCTCTGATTAGAACTACTCTGACCATTTGCTGCCTAGATGAAGCTTTATTATGCTATCTTTGACTTACACTCCCAGGGAATTACACAAAATGCTGCTTTGGACAGTGTTTCCAGGAAGAAAACATCTTAGAGCTAATAATGATATGCACTTAGAAGTGGGAAATTGCTTATTCGGCTATAAATTTATTTCATATAAGATGTAATGTTTAAAGCTTCCTCTTCATTTTTAAAGTAGAGTGCATAGACATATACATTACAAAGCTATAAATCATATTTAATTTAAACATAACTGACTTTATTAATCCCTTCCATTTCTTAGAGCCTTTTTGTAATGTAAAGAAATGCAAGCATCCGTGCATGAAACTCGGATACAGTTCAATGATTTCACACATTTAGCCAAGATTCTAGCTTAAAAATTGCACAAAATAGATGAGCTTGAGGCCATAACACTCATAAGCATTCTACGAATATTTTTATCATGAACAAATTTGAGAACTCTTTTCTTCCTTTGAATCCAGGCAATCCAAATGCTATATTTGCCCATGAATATAATTTTAGAAATCATTAGAGTTAATGAAGCCATATTTTCAAACAATAGAAATATTCACTGCTGTGAAACTATTTATATATATGAAAATACATTTTAATATTTTTATTAAATACATTTAATAATATGTTATGAAATTCTCATCTTTTAAATTTTGGGACCTATTCTGATATCTTAAGTTCATGGCTTCCCCATTTGAAAGCTGACTTCCTCTTCATTTTCTGAATTGACTAAAAACTAGCTCTTTTTTGAAATACTATTTATGTGTTTACCAAAGTCATGTAAGACTTAAAGGCTTTGAGGGCAACACCTTTAGTAAACATTAGAAAACTGAGTTGCATGTGAGGTATGGCCTAACCTTTCTATGGGATGAACTGATCCCTACTTTTGCATTCCTGATTTTTGAAAGTCTAAAGTTGAATGGATCATCAACAGAAGGAAAAAAAACACTAAATGTTGCCTCTTTGGGTATTTCCCCCCACTTCTGTGGTTAATTTATACTTCTAACACTAAACTTGATGTTGGAAGTCTGAATTACTAATGACTAAGGCTGCAGAATGTTCAGTGGCTAATATGACCTCACCTTTAAGGCCAGACCTCCATTAATGATGGAGAACAGAAGAAAGTTTGAGAGAATTTCTATTAGCCTAACTGGTTTGTTTTTTAAATCTCTCTGTCTTGAGGACCCATTAGAGGTGAAAAGTGAAGACAACCACCTTCTTCTTCTTTGGCTGCAAAACTACAGAATATATAACCAATTATCTTCCTACTAAAGGAAGGGAACACAGCTAACCCATTTCAGTCCTATGAATAGAAGGAATTAGCTTAGACAAAAGAGTGTTTAGAGGCAAAGGGGTGCTATGATTTGCCTCCTTTCCTAGGGTTACTTCAAAAAGTTTTAGGGGGAGTCAGGCCAGACTGTCTTGCAGAAGAACATCCATTTGTTGTTTCTGTCTGCTGTTATTCTATGTAACCCATTTAAAATCATGATTGATACCATTATACAGTATTATTCCAGGCCACTGTGGCTGACGGAAGTTTAATGGTGTTGCCTGGGCAGCATTAGAGTTTAATGCAGTTAAAGATCTGTTCTTTTGTTCAACTTAAACA
The DNA here is from genome assembly GCF_006229205.1 of Suricata suricatta. NCBI lineage: Eukaryota > Metazoa > Chordata > Mammalia > Carnivora > Herpestidae > Suricata > Suricata suricatta. The sequence continues at coordinate 112,962,489 of NC_043705.1, forward strand.
GAAGGAAATGTTTCCCCCATCTCCAACACGGTATCCAGAGAATACAAAAGTCTCAGATTTAAAATTCAGAGCCATAGTACTATGCAAACATCCCATTGTTAATAAGGAAAAAACAGCCTACGAAGTGATGTTATATAATCCTTTTCCTGTTAGTAACCTCCTCCAGGAGACCGTAGACCTTTGACGCTCTCTGGTTCATCACTGTACCTGCAATGCTTAGAACAAAGCCTGGCACCATATAGTGGTTCAATGTTTGTTGGGTGAATGAATCAATACTAAGAGTCTTGTAGTAGGAAGTATGTATTCTGGTAAGATAACTCCAATGGGAGGAGAATGATATAGAATACTTAAGCGCACAAGGAATTCAAGCTCAGGACTGAGGCAGTTTTCTAAGCTGTGGATATATGGGAACGACTGAAGTGTGAGATCAGAACTTATGCCATATTCTTTATATACTCTATAGTTTGTTGAATATAAATAAGTGTAGTAAATTATATATAAGAGAGGAGAGAGAGAGAGAAAGGGAGAGATATTGAGAGAAAATTTGACCTGGGTTTATCCAATATAGTTAAAAGTAGGAGAGAATTGATTCATAATCCCTCTATACATATATACACACACCTCACATATACCATATACATGTATATATGTATCCATATCTACATACACACATACCATACACACACACACACACACACACACACACACACACACACACATTTCCACTCCAAGAGAATTATTCCATAAGAAAATCAGTGGAAACATAGATATCATTGAGTCACAGATAGAAAAATAGGATGTTAATTAGAGGAGGATTTATTTTTTAATTTTTTCTAATTGGCATAATGGATCCCATCCAATATGGAAATATTTCATATACAAGAGAGTAGGGTAAAATTGATAATGATAATAATGTAATTTCACTAAATTTCTTTTAGTGAAATTTTCTGGAGAAAATAGAATCCCCAGCATGAGGCTGACCTTAAATAAAAGGGTGATGAACTTCCTTATTGAGACAAGAGAGAAGAGCGTATAAAGGATGTAGATATCCTTTGTAGATACACCTAATAAAAGATGTAAACTTTTATTACTAGATGTGGAAAAATTAAACACTGGAATTAACTTGAAAATGTTTCAAAAATTGGATAGAGGAAAATGAGGTACAGAGCTAATGGGAAAAGTGAAATGCATGAAGATAAACATTCAGATTGCTATTCAATAGCAAATGTCCATTTAAACTTGTAAAATTGTATTTAATACTAGAAATAATGCATTCTGTTTTCTGCATTTTCCCAGCAGTCTGCTTCAGTGGATCAGGGATGGAAAAATGAAACATGCCTGAATCAGGATTTACCTTTGGAATGGAATCATACTCATACAGTCTTTCTCAAAGTGACTTACTGCCAACATATTTTAAATCTAATGGCTCCAAAAGTTTCCTAAGTCAAATAGTATCTATGTACATTTCTTTGAAGAAAGCTAAATAGGAAAACTAACTAGCAATTATCCTATTGATAAGAAACCTATGATACTTTTGTACGTCATCAACAATTACTTTTAGACCACAGTGCATGCTGTTCTCTATCGGTGGAAATATTAGCTTTGAATGTAGAAATAGCTACTGTATAATAAGATATTGTTAGAATTCTTTCTTAATACAAGTATAGCAAAGCAAAATGAATTTTGCTTGATTATAAAGCTAAGGATTGCTGTCTTGGGTAAGTAATGACCAAGCCAATTTTGTTTTTTGAATTCAGGATGTTACCAACTGTATCCCACTTAAGTGTGGAAAGGAGACAGCCTTTTTTTTTAAATTTTTTAATTTACATCCAAGTTAGTTACCATAAAGTGCAAAGACGATTTCAGGAGTAGATTCCAGTGATTCTTTCCCTATGTATAACGCCCAGTGCTCATCCCAACAAGTGTCTTCCTAATGCCCCTCACCCATTTAGCCCATCCCCCTTCCCAGCCCCTCCAGCAACCCTCTGTTCTCTATATTTAAGAGTTTCTTATGTTTTGTCCTCCTCCCTATTTTTATATTATTTTTGTTTCTTTCCCTTATGGTCATTTGTATTGTATCTTAAATTCCTCATATGAGTGAAGTCTATGATATTTGTGACTAATTACTGCAGCTTAGCATAGTATCCTTTAGTTCAATCCACATAGTTGCAAATGGCAAGATTTCATTGTTTTTGATTGCTGAGTAATACTCCATTGTGTGTGTGTGTGTGTGTGTGTGTGTGTGTATACACATATACATACATACCACTTCTTTATCCATTCATCTGTCGATGATGGGCTCTTTCCATACTTTAGTTATTGTCGATAGCACTGCTATAAACATAGGGGTACATGTGCCCATTCAAAACAGCACACCTGTGTCTCTTAAATAAATACCTAGTAGTGTAATTGCGGGGTCATATGGTAGTTCTATTTTTAATTTTTTGAGGAACCTTTATACTGCTTTCCAGAGTGACTGTACAAGTTTGCATTCCCACCAGAAGTGCAAAAGAGATCCTCTTTCTCCACATTGTCGCCAACATCTGCTGTTGTCTGTGTTGTTAATTTTAGCCATTCTGACTGGTATGAAGTGGTATTTCATTGTGGTTTTAATTTGTATTTCCTTGACGGTGAGTAATATTGAGCCTTTTTTTCATGTGTTGGTTGGCCATCTGGATATCTTTGGAAAAGTGTCTATTCATGTCTTTTGCCCATATCTTCACTGGATTATTTCTTTTTTGCAGGAGGAGTTGAGTTTGATAAATTCTTTATAGATTTTGGATACTAATCCTTTATCTCATGTGTCATTTGCAAATATCTTCTCCCATTCTGTCGGTTGCCTTTTAGTTTTGCTGATGGTTTCCTTCTCTGTACAGAAGCTTTTTAGTAGGTAGCCTTTTAATCACTTCCCCTGGTTTCACTAACTTCATGCTATCTGAATCCTTTTTTTGTTTTTTGGCAAACCAGTGGACATTTACTGATATTTCTTTTGATTTGTTTTGTTTTTGTTTGTTTGTTTTAACATTTCCCATGCTAAAAAAGAGAGAATAAGAAGATTAAATAATCTGAGTATAATTCATGTTGGGCACTGAGGTGTTTTTTAATCATCCATATGAGTATGGGTTTCTTTGCTCTCTTGATAATTCAAAAGAACAAATGATGCTGCCATACTTTGGAACTATGAAATTTAACTCCAACCTGCCATATTATTCATAATTTTCTCTTTTCTTTTGGTTTATGCTGGCTCTGGAAGTGTATGTTATCTCCTCTCATACAGATTCTAAACAACAATCTATACTTAAGTGCTCTTTTTAAAATTATGGAAACTCCGGATCATGTGGCCTTTGGCTGATATGGTAATTAACTCTTTATGTCCAAAGGATAACTACATGCTCTAAGATTGAATATAAACAAATAGAACCAACAAAAGATTTGTTAACTAATTTTTTAATTTTTATTTATTTCTGAGAGAGACAGAGACAGAGAATCCCAAGTAGGTTCCACGATGTCAGCACAGAGCCCAATGTAGGGCTCAAACTCATGACCTGTGAGATCATGACCTGAGCTGAAATAAAGAGTTGGGCACTTATCACACTGAGCTCCCCTGACACCCCATATTTGGTATCTACTTTTAATGGTTAATGTACTACTGGAAAATAAATCATTTTGTGCATGATATTTAAAGAATATAAAATAAGCTTTGGCTTGTCATGGAATATTCAAATTTTTATGGTTGAAGAGTTTTTAGCTTTCCATTCTTCTTCCATATTTTGGACTCAGCAGAAAAGCTAGCATCTCAACTCTAGGAATGAGTTGGTACATTGCCCTTGCCTTGTGAGACATCCGCTAAAACCTACCAGAGCTTTTGTCCCTTTCCATGCATAAAGCTGCACATAACAATGTGCTTTTGTGCTAGTGTTCATTCAGAAAGCATCTTTTGACTATCTTCCACACATGGCATGATACCAGAATAAAATATAACTTTTAGTAATGTGTAGAGGTAAAGTTCTTATAATCAATGTAAGGCAGCCTCTGAATGAATACTAAGATTTTGGAGACAATAGATGCTGAAGATTGGAAAGAAACTTTAAGTGGACAGTCTCACAGAAGAGACATCATTGAAGATAGATCATTAGTAATGAGTAGAAATAAAAATTGATACACTGAATAAAACGAATATTCAGGTTTCTAGATTAAATATTTTCAAATAGTTATAAATTCCCACTACTAAAAGGTTTTGAACAGAAGAGAGGCCATTCGATTTCACATACCACTGTATGATACACATGGCTAGGAATGTGTTCTGCATATTTATGTTGTATGTTTACTTGTGACCTTTAGAATGCTATGATGTATCTAGATTTGGAACTTTAGTTTATTTCTGTTATTCGTTAATTAGTTTATTTTAATACTGTGTTTGGAATGCCAAAAGAAAAGAGTTTTCTATTAATAAGTCCATGAGACAGAGAAATAGTTGGTCTTGTCTTAATATAGAACTGGGTTTGAATTCAAGCTCGATTACTTACAACTTTTTGGACTGTGGGCAAGTCATTTAAAGTCTTTGGTTCCAGTGTTCTTATCTCTCTGTGACAGATGGAATGAACATATTTGTGATTGAGAAAACTAGAAAAGCCTATAGAAGGTTTCAGAGTTGTCAGGGTAGAGAAATGGGAGATGGAGATACTGAGGATGGGGAAAGATCAAGTGAGTGGAGAAATATCTTGGCAGAATTGTCAGGAGGGTGGTAACAGTTAGGCGAGGAATAGCTGTGGGAAATGAAAGATTTCTAAATAAAGATTTGTACTATATTTTACTGTAGTATATGTACTGTAACATTCTGTTCTGTCTCGTTCATTTTTCTGGAAATAATTATTTATTCCTAATTTCTTATACAACTAATTTTCTTTGGGGGATGTAGAAGAGTTAGGTCCTGCTTCCAGGTTGGAAAAGTAGTGTAAATACTCACTGCTCTTCATGGAGGAGCCATATTTAAGACACATCTGTACTGGTGATAATAAAAATTACTTCCAGGCATGCTGTATGATGTTTTAGAACATTGAGCATGTTACCTGACATATAGCAGATGCTTAATGTATGGTAACTATTTATCATTCCTAGAGATAGTAGTATCAGCCACAGAAATATGTAAGGAAATTCAAAGGTAAGCAAAAATTGTATTCTAATGAAGTTCTAATGTATTCTTTAAAAAGTTCAAAATTTTCCTTCCAAAGTTTGCTTCTATAATGAATATGTCCTTGAATCTTGTCATAATAAACAATTTATCACTTTTCTCAAAATGGTTATTATCTACCTTTGACCAAGTAGTTAAATATGATGGCTCCAGTTTAGGATATATTTCTTCTTTGTCTTCAAGATGTGGATAACTAGGATATAGTATTAACAGTTTCTAAGATTAAGGTTCAAATAATTATATAAGTGCTTTAAAGATGCCCACTAACCCAAAGTCTGCTTGTTTTACAGGATTTATTTATTGTCCACTCAGACTATGTAGAATACAATAAATATTCATGACCCAAATAGTTCTGAATAGTTTGTTTGGGTGAAGCGATGAAAAGAGACATTGACTGAAGAGGCTCTATTGTGTGTAGGGCATGGAGATGGTCAGTCATTCTTTCATGAACTATCAGAGTCATCATTTAGGAAAATGTCTGTGTGAGGACACAAACCATGGCTCTTGGTACTTTACACCATCCTGGCTTCTCAGACACTGAGAGGAACCTAAGAATACATCAACTCTAGGAGAATTTACATTTCTCCAGAGAGGCACCTGTGTGGGGGGAGGCTAGTCTCCAAGTTCTTTCTGGTACTCTGTGGATTAAATCAGGCAGACATTCTGTCACCACAGTGTGACTTAGTAAAGTTGCATAACATCTTAGGGAAAAAATACCCTGAGGAGGTCAGTACTCCAAAGAGAAGGAAAAGATAAATGAGGAAGAGAAGGAGAAAAAATATCTATTTATGATACATATGTAGGTATTATATATATATACACACATATATATACATATATATACTTAATATAGATACCTTTTAAAGATTTTCTGAGTGTGTGAGAAAATCAGACAACAATATTGTACTGAATACTTCCCCTAACATATATGTATATACCTTGAATTGAGTAAAAATCACCTGTTTCTAGCTGTATTGGCAGTCAGAAGTTATAGAATGGGTGCCTATAATTAATCCTTTAATTAATTTGTCAAGACAAGACCTTTTGTAGTTGAATTATGTAGCAAATTCCTGGCAAGCTGAATAGAAGAGAATGGAAGCAGATCCAATAGTTCAGTTAAAAAAAAAAAAGACTTTCTAACAGAACCTGGAACCTTGAATTTCTATTATATAAAATCAATGAAGAGATGATGTTTCCTAATTTCACTTGTTTTTAAACATCATTTACAATAACACAAAAATAATTGTTTTTTCTACATAGTATTATGCTGCAGATTAATAGTTTCTAGACGTATTTTGCAAAACACCATTTCAGAGTATGCAAATAGGTATACAACAAAGTTGTAATTTGTGAGGTAGGTTTATATCTCAATTTAGAAACTTCTGTTCACATCACCTTGTAAATGGTAGTAAAAATTCTATAGTTAAAAACAGAATATTTTCTAATTGTTTTAACCACAAAGTGCTTTTTTAAAGCATACCTGTACCAGAACAATATAGAATTATCACCAATTTGAAGAAAAACTTTGTATATCTAAGAATTCTAGGAATGCAAAGATAAATAAGTGCCAGTACCTACCTTGAATAGTGGACAGGCAAATCTATCACAGTGAACTCTCCTATCTATACAGATACGTTCAATAATACTAGTAAAATTCATGTGTTCCAGAGCAGTAAGTAAGAGGGAATAATTGCTTTGCCACAGTTATGGCAAAGTGAGAGTAAAGGGAAAAAAAAGTTTTTTAGGGGAAAAAATGAAGAAATAAAAAATCTACATTTTTGATATTTTTTAAGCAAGAAAGATACAAATCAAATTTAATCTTTTAGATTAATTCAACAAATCAGAGATGAATAGGCGAGGGCAGTGATAGAATTCAGAAGACATAATCCAAGTGACTAAGGAAGTCACTAGATCTCTTCCCCATCACTTTACTAATGTAGTCCTCCCACCTTTGAGGCTGGGAGGAATTGGATTCACAAAATATCACTAATCCATCCATATTTGATTTTATGCCCTCTTTTAGAAAGTTGTCATTTGTGTCTGTGGCATCTTAAGTTCCATATAACTGGGGAACAAATGCTGTTTTCATAGGTCATAGGCTGCCTGTATCATCATATGTTTTTAGGGACTAGGATCTGATTTATTTGTTCCCAGGCAGCAGAATGTGTGGGAACTGCTTGAAAATTAGGAGAAAACCTAAGTAGGCCCTCATGCCTTCTGAGAGCTGGCAAAGAGAGAACAGTGCCATCAAGTTCCATTCCAAATTTAAGGGCAGCTGAGAGCTAACAAAGTCCAACTTTCCACATGATGGTGAAGCACGGATTTTCCACCCACATCACAGCTGGCTTCTCAAGTTGTCTCATCAGTGTCACCTACAAGGCATTCTTTGCCTGAGATAATTTGGCAGAATCTCCAACCCTGGGATATTGGAATGCAGCCAATCTACCAGCATGGTTTAGCTCCCAGGAAGCCCATGTGGTTATTGGATGTAGGGCTGATTGAGGGAGGGTGATTCTGAGCAGCTTGGATAGTAAAACCTCCTTATGGGCATCATAATTTATTACTCAGGATGTTGGAAGCAGCATGCACTATTTTTCAGGCAGTTTAAAGCTCCACAAGCAATCTGATTTTGTTTGCTTATTTTATTTTGTTTTGCTTTTCCTTTCATTGAATTAAAACTATTCAAAATAAGGGAATACCTATCAGCAAAGGAATCTGGCAGACCATAAAGCTGTCTGTCCCAAAAGACTCTGACTTAACAATAGGAGTAGTCTACTCACAAATCAGAGCACTCTGCCGTCTTGTTTCAACAGCAGGCTTATTGGGCAGAATTCATCGTATTTAATTTAGGAAAATCTGTGGAAACAGCTAGTCCGCTCCATTTACTTCTGCAGACACACCCTTATGATCACAAAGCAGATAGCTGTCATGACACATGCGTGTTTTTTGTTTGTTGGTTTGTTTTTTGCCTCCAGGTTAAAAAGAGAGAGTTATTTCTTAAAAAAACAAGAGGAACAACAAAACTTAAAAAAACTAGAACAACAACAACAACAAAAACAACCTAATACTATACTTAGAAAGGGCTGAGGTTGCAATTGTGAGTCTAGACCTTGTAGTATAAAGCAGGGCTTGTGGTGGTAATGGATGTTAGAGGAAGGGTTGATTCTTACCTGGTGATGTAGGAGGAAATAGCCATCAAAAACAGCCTTGCCCATAGAAAGAGTCTACCCAAATTTACAGAACAACATTCAGTACTACCATTTAAAGGAAGACCTATTAGAAAAAAAACAAAAAAAACAGAAAAACAAAGGCCTACCTAATGGCAGAAGACTTCCACACCAGCTACTCATTTTAGTTAAACAGGTCTTTTGCTTACAAACATGACCAGACAACCACTGATCATAAGACACTTGAAGAAAATCAACAGCAAAGGAGAAAAAAGCTAGATGAGGAAATGGAACAACGAATGTTAAAGAGAACAGAAATCACTTTCAAAATTAGAGTAAACCATAAAGCTAGTTTCCATATTCAAATTGCTTTGAATAAAGAGTACAACTATTAAAGAAGAATGGGCTGTTTTAAAAGAGAATTATGAGAGCACAGGAAAAAGTTGTTTCCAAAACAGAGGAATTAAAATAATTAATAGCTGTGTTAAAATGCATGGAGGAGGAAATTTAAAATGCAGAGCAAAGCAACATAAAGACAGAAGACAGAGGAAATGTAAGAAACATAGATAATCAAACTGAGAAGCTTAGCATTTATCTAATGATAGACTGAAAGGAAAGCGAGAACAGAGAAATGTTAAGGAGAAAAACAGTAAAGAAGGCATTTTAGTGAAATAAGAGAAAGATATAACCTGTAAAAAGATTTTTTAGCATATTTGCTTTTCCAAAAGAAAAAGAAGTAGAAAAGAAAAATAAAAAGCAAGTTGCAGAAGAGAAAAATAAAAAGCAAGGTACAACATGTTATCATGAGAAAATTATGCAATATTACAGTGTTGCAAAATTATCACCAGTGATATTACACTTCTGTAAAACCATAGCATGTATTCTTTAAGGGATGTATAGAGATTAAATAAACTCATAAAAATTTGCAAGGGGATGATAAACATAAAAAGTACAGAGGGGGAGAAGGTGAATGGGGAGGGATCCATACTGGGGTCTCAGATGCATCTGCAATTTTTAACACTACAAACAAAAGATAAGCAACTATGTCATTATTTTAAGATTTGATAAAACTTGGTGGTGAAGTCAAGGATATTTTATATATTTTACATGTTTTTATGAAACTTGATGGAATTCATAATTGTAAAAATAAACTTCTAACTACGCAGATATACCCAGGAACTTCCTGAGAAAATGCCTTTCAAAAATATACTCTTAGAAATAATGTTTCATCCTCTTTTCCTCTTTATTGCATACTGATGTGGTACATTTGAACCTAGAGAAATTATCTTGGGAAAAATTGAAAACAAAGTGGAATTGAGGAGATAGATGCAGTCACATTTATGAGCAGTAGCAAACACTGAGAAGCCTAGCAAATTTAATAGGCTCAATACGGGATTTTATCTACTTCCTTAGAGTGAGAAAACTTTTAAGGGCAAAGACAACCTGTGTATGTGTTGATGAAGCTTACTGGCTCAAAAGTAAACTGTTTAATGAATTGGGAAAAGGAGACTGTGATAATATACTCTAAAGAATTATGCACTTTCTGCCTAATTCACCTAGAATATTAAGGCTATTCCAAATTGCATTTAGTTTGAGCATGTAATAATGGAGAATTTCAATCATTTTGCCTATTGAAAGCATTGCAAAGTGTTTTAATTTTTTTCCATGTACATTTGGGACATTTTTTTCATATTAAATACCCATTACACATCTCTATTTGTTTTCAGGTCAGTGGAGGAAAGTGAAGGCAGGAAAGATGACAATACAAGTAAATGCTCTGAATTGAACAGTTGAATAAACTTCCTACATTCTCAAGAAGTCCTATGTAGAGTGCCCTGTCAAATCTGGAGACATCTACATGCTAAGTGAAATTCTCCAGTGATTCCACAAATATATATAGAGAGAAATAGATGATAAGTGGATAGACAGCCATGTTGACATGTACCTACATTTAGAGAACAGGCATGGAAATGGACAAAAATGTAGTCATGAATATATAGAGATGAACGGAGATGAAGTTAGCTAATGAATGGAACAAACACCCAAGTAACACTCTCAATGTATAGCTATAGTATAGCCTAGAAAGCCTACTTTGAGAAAGTAGTTACTCAAAAACATGGAACATGAATGGCAAAGTGAAATATGTCTGTACTTTTCAAGTCACTTTTCAGTTCATAAAGAGCTACCTTGGATGAGCCTCAGAATCCTTTCTCATCTGTCTTCTGTCTTTTTCTCAACCAGTCTTACTTGCTCCGCCTTTTCCATGCCCATCTCTTTCTACTGATCTGTCCTGAACATGGTCTCAAAATCTCAATAATCTCACACAGATTTTATGTTTCCAGGAAAGGTTGCAGTAGCTTCTTACAGTCTCACTGGAGGGGATTAACATTCATGTAATTTAGAATTAGGCCTCTATAACTTTGCTATTGTGTCCAGAGTGGAGTACTTACCTGTAGGCGTGCATGGAATGATCTACTGAAATTTTAACAATTCCCTTTATATTGTTTTATAAATTTTTGTAGTATATTTATAATGCCTTATATTATAATATATATGCATATTGTAGTATATAAAATATAATTCAGTATAAGTGCATAAATGTACATATACTGCAGGCTCAGTTTATTTAACTGAAAGAGGTATACTATCAAAGCCTACTCAGGAAAATAAAAAAACTATTGTTGCCATTTCTCAACTCAACATGTTAATTCTGTTGCATTTTGAACAATAACAATAGTAATAGAAAACACCATTTTAACAGATTTGCTTTCCCCAGTAGGAATAAAGAGAAGGAAAGAAGGGGCAAGAATTAATACCTCATTCTCTTGTTAAGGGGGATAGCAAATAAACAAATTTAAATATAGTCAAGAGTTATGATTTTTTAAAGAATGTCAACTCTCCTAGGAGGAAGTTAGGCATGCAGAAAAAAACACTGGGTGACCAGATGGCCTTTAATATGTTCTGCTCGGTCTCCCTACTGCTCTCTTGCCTCTTTTAGTCTCTGCCACACATCAGCCACTGGGATCCTTCATCCTTATAATATAAATCAGAGCATATCATTCTCCTGGTCCCCAACTTCCATTTCTGCCCAGACCCCTCAGTGTAAAAATCTAAACTCCTTGTGCACAGAGCCCTCATGAAATGGCCCAGGTTACCTGTGTGATTCCATTTCTCCCTGCTCCTCTACCTTTGCTCGCTGTCTCAATACAATAAACACATTTCCTTCTACTTCAGCAATTTGCATTCTTGGTTCTCTCTGTGTTCAATAATCTTCTTTTATGTACTCCTAGGGTTCCTTTTCTCTCCTTTATTCCTATCCCCTTTCTAATGGTACCACCCTTTCAAATGACCACTGGAACTGACCTACAATCCCTGTGTCACTTTACATTCCTTATTTTGCTTTAACCAACCCTTTTAGTACTTACTACCTGGCACAATCTACAGATGTTGAATAAAAAAGAATGAACAGAGAAAATTCCTCTGGACTTAAATTTCTCATCTAAAAGTAAGATAGAGCCAAACGAGTCAACTTCTAGGAACCTGCAAATACCCATGTACATTCATAATGAAAGTGCATTTTGTCAGATTTAGTTTGGTTTCGTGGCATTACTGTTAGCTTACTCAATAATCACATTTCTTGGAAGCTTCTTGGTAGATTGGTATTTTTCCCCAACATTGAACAATACTAATGTTCTCTGAAATGAACAATACTTTGAAACAGGTTTCTTCTCCGAATTAGAGGAAGGGGGTTAGTGAGATGATGTGGAAAGCTACAGGCCCTCTCCCTGTACTTGCAAAGCCTATGACAGGAGGCCCACTAACATGTCTCTAAATATGTAAAAGTTGTAAATCAAACTGTTTGCATGGTCCAGACTATATCCCTCAGGTCCTCCACTCTCATCAAAAACTGTTCTTTGGATATAGACTTGGGATCCATGGTCCGAAGGGCAGTGGTTTTCCTCAACAAGCCCTGCCATCTAGAAGCTGAAATGATAGCAGGGACCTGATGTGACAAGGCAGGGTCTTGGTGGTGACAGAACCTGCCAGAACCTGTGATGGAGACAGATCGAGCCGGAAAAAGTGGTTTTCTTCCCCCATCATATCACTTACCTGACTCAGAATTTCTAGGCAGTTGCAAGAGCCATGCCACCCACCTTCAAAGATTTAGGATAGTTACTAAAAATAGTCAATCTTTTTCTGTTTTTTCCAGTCAAAGTCTACAATTACAGGCACACACAGACACACACACAGACACACACACACACACACACACACACACACACACACACACACACACACACCTTCTGCCGCGAGTGGTTTAGTTCAAGTGTTCATCTTGCGGGTTTCATTATAGTCCAAATTGTTCTTTCCAAAACTTTTCTTAGGTTCCCCCAAACAAAACAGAATAATTTTTCTTGTGTGTCAGGAAAAAATCTTGTATGTCACTATTTATAAGATATGGGGTACTGTCAGGGTTGGGGTCCAAAGCAACTATTCCTCTTGCCCAGGTCTGAGCGCAGGACCAGTGAGCTCTGTCACCAGAGCTCAGTTATCTGAAGAATTACTCAATTCTCAGAGGTTCATTGACTCATTTTGGCCTTTGGTCACACTACTTAACATATCAGTAATATTATGTCTCTTCTGATAATTTTTTAACAAGAACTCCTTCTATCACTATCATGAGAATACACATAAATGTTAGTTTTAACACTTAGAGATCACTTTTTGAGAAATCCAAAAATAATTCAGAAACATTTGGTATCATAGATAATGTGCTTTCAGGATATTTTATAGAAAGTGCTAACAATTTATGTCTAAACGTTTTGTTATTGAACAAATAACAAGTAACAAAACCTTTAAATAATGTGTAATTTGAATTCTATTATATAGCAAAAAGACTCTTTCCTTTGGTCAATCTAAGTTTAATCACAGGTAGTCAATCTAAGTTTAATCACAGCTGCTTAATTGATAAAATATAATATAAAACATAGAACAGTTTTTACTAATTGAATTATCATTTAGAATAATTAGACTTTAAAGAACACAGACTGGACCATTGTATGTACCTATGTTGAGAGAATGTGAAGGGAGTTGGGTAAGATAATCACCTTGAAAAATAATAATAGGTGTAATAATGATAATGCTATTGAAAAGGCTGTAAGCATATTTCTTACAAGTGTCAGATATATTATATTTTCATTTAAAATTACATGATAGCACATATGCTAATTTTGGCTTTATTGAAAGATTGAATCTAAATGATAAAAATTTCAACTTATTTACTGAGTTCTTATTTAGTGTAAGGCATAATACTGGGTGCCATTGGAGATATAAAGATGAGAAGATAGTTTTGGATCCTTAGAGGAATATACAGAGACAAATATATAAATTAGTACAGCATGACCCAAAATACGGTTGATGTGTATATAAAATCTTCAAAAACCTTTTTATATGCATTGTCATAAACACCCTGAAAGATCGATAGCCATCTCAGATATTATTAATCATATTCAAATACGGTTATGATTTGACTGCTATCATGAGTTAGTAAAATAGGAGATTGGCTTTGGAACCATAAATCTTTGGACTCCAAAGTGAGTGTTTTCAATCACATGATGCTTTCTTTTTCTGATGAGACATCAGAATTTTACAGGGCAAATATTTTGTTTCTGGCTAAATCTCTGTCTTCAGCTGATGACAGTTCATGTCAGAGAAATCAAATTTAAGATAAGTCTAAGCAATGTATTATTAAATAATACTGTCATAAATAAGTTATGGATCCCATAAGCGGGATAGAGATGAGATTATCCACACTGCTTTCTACGTGAGAGTTTGTGAGTCTTAGGACATTTCTCAAGGCATGAGTCAAGGGTCGATGAGAGTTTTACTTGTGCCCCCATTCCATTACATAAATGATTAAAATGGGGTTTGCACTTTACAAGTGCTTGATATATATTAGCTATTATTATCTTTTGGCTCTTTTTGAGTTCATTGGAGAGCCAAGTAAACTTTTGACTCAAACAGAAATCCTAGGCAGCAGTCACCAAGCTCCCTGCCCAGCAGGGGAGAATGACAGATATCTCACAAAGCGCCTGTCACCCGGAGCCAGGGACATTTGCCAGGGAGATTGCTGGCGAGAGACTCGTTGCAGCAATTGGCTTCATAGGTTCTAATTCATCATAAGTTCTTGACTGTCAAAAGGGAGAAAGACAAAAGAAGGAAGAGGAGGAGGAACACTTGACATACTGCGCTAATAACTGTCTGATTCTGCCTAGCATCACCCCCCAAACCTTATGTGAGGAAAGTTTAAAAATTGGCACTAAGCTCACACAAAGTATACCTGGAATGCCAGGAATCCTCCAGCTCTGGCCAGTGAAGAGGAAAATCAAGCTCAAGGAATCACATTATTATCTTAAAAGTATGTTTTTTGGTGGATGTAGTTATATTTTTCCCTTTTTCTATTGTATTTCTGCAGGGAATACTCAGCTTTGCTCACAGTAAAAAAAGCTTGCTTATATTTGATTTAGTCAGTCTTCACCCTAGATTGTGACCTTCCAAGACAGGGATCAATGCGGTTTTTTTTTTTTTTCCATTTCAAAAATTTTCTAGTCCTGTAATAATGCTGGGCACATAACAGTTAACAAATGAATAATTAATAATATTAAGCAGGTCATATACAATGAGTACAAGTGACAATCTCATGAATTATCTAGACACTTTCTTAAAATAATTGAGTGAATGTGGTTCTGTTATATAATACAAATGTAAATACTGTAACAGACACAGAGAAACAATCCACTGAAAACAGGAGAGACCTTGATATACATGTAGTTTTTAATTTGTAGATTCTATAAAGATCTGAAGTTTATTAGATAAAACAATTAGGTTTTTGTTTTGATAAATAGTCTTCAAAACATAGAATCAAGGGGCGCCTGGGTTGCTCAGTCGGTTAAGTGTCTGCCTTCACCTCAGGTCATGATCTCACCGTTTGTGGGTTCGAGCCCTGCATCGGGCTCTGTGCTGACAGCTCAGAGCCTGGAGCCTGCTTCAGATTCTGTGTCTTCTTCTCGCTCTGCCCCTCCCCTGCTCGCTCTGTCTCTCTCTGTCTCTCAAAAATAAATTAAAAAACATTAAAAATTTTTAAATTAAAACAAAGAAACAAGACATCTTCTTCAATGAAATTATCAAAAATTTAAGGATCCTTAAATTATCCTTAAATTATCAAATAGATAATTTAGGCTCAAACACTTAAGTTTATTAGTGTAAGATTTAATAGATGGAGGCAGAGACAGAGGAAAGAAAGAGACCAAGTTATGGAGCCAAGAAAGCCTTTATTGGGATCTGCGATTCCCTGGCGAAGTTCCATGACCCCGGGAGTGGGGAGTCAGGGAAGTCACGCCTGATAGGCGATGGGCGGGGGTTTTTATGGGTGAGGGGGTTCTGGGTTTGATCTTGGGAGGGCAGATTATCAAATAAGGGCATTTCAGGGACGTGGCAGGATGGAATTGGTTGCCTCCTTTGTCAGGCTGATGGGAAGCTGGAGCTTCATGATTGGTTGTTTTCAAACTGGAGTGGGACATCCCAGGTCTGCAGGTGAGGGGGGTGGGGGTGGTTGGTGCACGGAGTTCTCCGACCTACAGCAAAATGTCTGCTGGGTCGCCACCTTAAGGTGACTCTTACAATTAGGCTCTTTATTATGTTGTTATATTAATATTGGTTTTGACAACTTGGATAAATGATTGAAGAGCAATCATTTAAAATGATCATTTAAGTTAAACATTAAAAATTAATTGAATAATTCATTTCAAACTTTAAATTTCAAAGTTATATCAATGTTGCAAGGAGTGGTACAAAGAGTAATACCCATATGCCCTTAACTCAGACTTATCTCTTTTTTTTTAATGTTTAATTTTTTTTTATTTTGAGAGAGACTGAATGTCCAGGAGAGGGACATAGAGAGAGGGAGAGAGAGAATCCCAAGCAGGCTTTACGCACCAGCACAGAGCTAGATCTAAGCTCCATCCCGTGACCTGAGATCATGAGCAGAAATCAAGAGTCGGACACTCAACTGACTGAGCCATCCAGGTGCTCCCAGACTTACCTGATTTTAACGTTTTATTTCATTTGTGTCTGTCTCTCTCTCTATACACACATATATATGCATATAGGTATATACTTATTTGTGTGTATATGTATATATACACACACACACATATGCACATACACACATATATATACATACACACTCATACATACATACACCAACACACATATATATCCATACATATACATATGCACACATATTTTGGACATTAGGGGTTTGCACAGAAACCTACAATTTCAATTCATCCCAGAGGTTTATTCCTTGCTTTTCTCCACTTCATATTTGGTGTGTCTTTTCTTCCCCAAAGAGAACTCTAAAAAACATTAACACATTTTTCTTGCAATCTTATAACATGCCTAAAAGAGTTTTAGTATGGCTTCATCTGTAATTATTAATCAGGTAACTCTCACATGACTATACTTCTAATCCAGCAGAAGTTATTGTCTTTGTATTTTCATTTGCAAATGAGCTTGCTTTTTTATCTCGTGAAGAGGATATATGCTAGCAAACATTTATTATTGTTGGCTTTATATTTACTTCTGTAATAAAAGAAAAAAGGGTCTTGTTCCCCATTTACCAGAATTTGTATCAAGCATTTCTTCCTTAAGTTACTATGAGGAATTTGTGGAAAGAAGCCTTAGATATATTTAAATCATAATGCAAATTAGAAACAGTAGCACCTCCCCAATTGATCCTCTTCAGTTTTTTTTGCCACATTCTCAAACCACTACCTCCCTACATGTTCTTTCAGCACTTGGACTATCTTTTCAGAGTCAGTTGTGAAGAAATAGAGACTACTGCAGTGTTAAGGGTAAAGACTTTGCAGTCAGAGAAGTCTAGTTTTGAGACCCACACTCATCACTTACTAGATGAGTGACTTCTCTAAGTGCTGGGAGCCATCTCTGAAGGATGGCAGGTTTGCAAGGCCTCCCACCACCAGATGGCGACAGGCATCTATACCCATTCAACCCCCACTCAAGTTCTGCTTGAGCACCGACCCCCAAGGTGCCTTACTGACTGATATTTGCCCTGTAAAATTCTGATGTCTCATCAGAAAAAGAAAGCATCATGTGATTGAAAACACTCACTTTGGAGTCCAAAGATTTATGGTTCCAAAGCCAATCTCCTATTTTACTAACTCATGATAGCAGTCAAATCATAACCGTATTTGAATATGATTAATAATATCTGAGATGGCTATCGATCTTTCAGGGTGTTTATGACAATGCATATAAATATGTCAATTGTACCTTGTGAAAAAGCTTGTTATAGGAGTTTCTTATTTTGTGATTATAGGAGCAAATGTTACATTTCCTGAGAAAACCTGTTTTCTTCCCCTTTAAAACAGACTATTGACCCCTGCTCACAAAGACCTAACTCTTGCCTTTGCTGTGCTAAAAAATTTGCCTTGTATTTGAATGCTAAAGATCTCTTCCTTCCCCATATGATAAACATCTAGTCACCTACTTCAATCTCTATTGGTAAAGATTACGCATGAGTCTTCTACATGCTATGCTCTGGGAAATTTTTACATACCAAAGAATTTGTTATCAGAAATTATTGTCTAAGGCAATTGCCATTTCTATTCTGTACCCCATACATTTTTTCAATAAATAAAGCTGACTCTCAGGGTCAGAGCAGAGATGCCTGCCTGGTGAGCAGAAAGAAGTCGAGGCTCTCTCACTCCTTTTAGCTGACATTGTCTATCCTTCTGGGGAACCCTAGACCTGCTGGAGCTGGACTCCTGCATCTAACCAACCATATATAAAAACCTAGTTGAATAACTTGCTTTGTGAATTAAAAGAGTAATTTATGTAACAATGCTTGGCATAGGGTCTGGTATTTTGATAGTCATTGGTTTTGTTGTTATGTACAGTATATGATAGGTACACAATTTAATTCACAAATAATATTAGTACTTTATTCTAAATTATAGCTCAGGAGTTCCCATTTTAAGTGTATTTTAGAGTGGAGATCCACTTAACAAATTAATTGCTGTATGTTTTTAGTCACATAGCCTTCCCTAAACACTTAAGTGATAAGTCAATTTTTAATTTCTTTCTTCCATTGGTTTATTATGAAATAAACCCATCATTTGCAATTGCTTAAAGTCATAAGATTGCCTTGTTCCTAACTAGCATATAGATTCGTGTTTCTTCAAGTACATCTAATAAAGGCCTGATCTTAAAAATAAAAAGGTTGTAAAGTCTAAAAAAAGAAAGGCATTTGAAAGGTATAGCTGAAAGGAAGTCAGTCCATAAAATGCTGACCTTTCATCAAGTACTGATTTTTCTGCTTTCCTGTGGGGGCATTAAAGGGAGAGTGATCTCATAGATTTCCACTAATGTCATGACCTATAGCTTCCGCCCAACATTTCTGCCAATTATGGAGACTTCCCTATTGCCTTCTTGATGTGCTTACCTGTTTTCTTATGCTAGGTTGACAGCTTGTTCATTTCCCATGGCCTTAACCTTGGCTTTGACATCCACAGGAGGTACTCAGCCTGTCAATACTAATATCAGAATAGTGTAAAGACCGTCTGGCAGCTAGAATCTGGGACAACTTTGGCAGCTCCTGCAGATTTGTATTTCCCATGTGATTATTCAGCTGGCTCCCCCCATCCCAAAATGTTAGAAGGCATCCCAATGCTAGAGGGCTAATACATGTAATTAGAGAGGCGTGGTTTTTGCTATTCCCATCCCATCTGCAACAGCTTGAGTACCACTGCATTACTCATTAGGAGTCATAAGCCCTGACCTACTGGATATCCAAAGGGGTGGACACCTTGGAAGGGAGCCAACATTGCTTCTGACCTTGGGTGGTCAAATCAGCCCAAAAAAGATTTATATTCTGCATCTCACATTAAAAAAAAAAACATTTTAAAAGATTCCACTTTTATGTGTTTCCATGAGACCCATTATTTTTAGCTATGTTTATTTTTTTTAATTTTTTTTTACATTTTTAAATTTAAGGAGCAGTATAAGTATAGCAATATAGCATAGCAAATTAACAGTTTCCAAAAAGGATTCAAAAAAGTAAAAATATGAAAATGTATATTGGAAAAATACTCTTTAGTTGTCATTTCCATACTAATAATAGAATATATTAATGTTCATTGTTAATAATTAGGAGTAGCACAAGTAAAAAATATTCAGAAGAACTGAATTTGCAACTCTTTTGTGTCCTTCTGGAAATAGCTCCTATCTATTTGGCTTTATAATTTAGGCAACCTGTGATTCTAAACAAATCAGGTGGCATATATGAAAACAGATGTAGAAAGATCTTTGTCTTTTTGAAATTACTACTATCTATTTAACAAAAGCAAGAAAATTGACTTGAATTACAAAAATCAAATGATGAATGAAAGCTCCCCAATAATGCCTCTCCTCATATTCCTGATACTGAAGGGAGTCTTTCAGAATATTTTCCCAAAAGTTATGTTATACATGAATGCAGTCCAGAACTCTGTCCCTCACAGACCTGACCACAGTGATGCCTGAAAGTAGAGAAAAGTTGTGGAGGGAAAGAAAGAAGGAGGGAAAAGGAGAGAAGGAAGAGGGGATGGAGTGAGGGAGGGAGAGAGAGAGACAGAAAGAAAAAAAGACAAGAAGGCAAGACAGAATGAAAGCATAACAATGGAATAGGGGAAGAATACAACAAAGTAGTTTTACTTATTTATTTTGTACTCATCACGAATGTTTTTCTAAAAAAATGTAAAGCCATGTCGCAAATAATTATCAATGAAATTAGCTGTCCTCTGCACTATTACATTCCATTCCCCAACATAACTCCTGATTTTGCAATTACTTATCTTAATCATTCACAACCTCATTCTTCCAGGCTGTACAGTTGGGAAACCTGGGCATCATTCTTGACTCCTTTCTGTCTCTTCCATCCCACATCTGCAAATCCTGCTGGTTCTACATTCAGAACAATATGTAGAATCTTACGGTGACTTTTTATCAGTCACTCCAAGTTAAAAGAAAAGTACTATTATTTTATGCTTGGATTTTTGCTTTAGCTTCCTAACTGGTTTCATGCTTCTATCCTTACCATTCAGTAGTCAAAATGTCAGTGAAGGTGTAGGAGACATCCTTTTAAACATATCATGCCACTCTTTTGCTTAAAAAAACAATCTAATGGCTTCCCATCTTAGAGTAAAAATCAAAGCCTTTCTGGCTTGTGAGGTGCTATCTATTCAACTTCTCTACCTCCACTCTCTGCAGTTACATCACAACTACCTTTCTGAACTCAGCTGCTACTGTTCTTCCTTTCACCCTTGTTCGCGCCACTCAGCCTTCCTGATCGTAACAAATATGTTCTTGCTTCAGGCACTTTGCACCTTACTATGATCTAAACCTCTCTTTGAAAATATGCATCAATTTTTCTCAGTTAATTTCATATTTGTGAAGTCTCTCCTGATCAATCTATCCCCTCAACAGGTAATATATACGTTTTACTTAATTACTTGTTCTACCCCCCTCCACTAGAAAAATATAAGCTACATGAGAGCAGAATTTTGCAGGTTTTATTCATTCCTTAATTTCCAGGGCCTAAAAGTGACTGGATTCAAGATATAGGTAGCATATAGCAGGGTTGGCAATTATTCATTGAATGACTTAGTGAATGATTAGACAGAAGAAGTGATTTATTTATATTAGAACAGGAAAAGCTGGACATAGGAAAAATTGTAAAGGTAGCTTAGTTCAATTATTCTCTCCCTCAATCCCTTTTGTACTTTCTTATTTCTTTCCTGAGAGGCTGATAGTGGTGTGATAGAAGGAACATGGGAGCTTAAGGTCAGAAAAATAGTTTTGTGACATTTGGCAAGTTACTTATCTTTCTGAGACTTGGCTGCTCTTTTCTGCAAAATGGGAATGATAATTTTACCCGTAGAATTGTTGTAAGTATTAAATGATATTAAGAATATAAATTGCCTAGCACAGTTTTTGGCACAGTAAGGCATTCAGTTAATTCCCTTTTCTTCTTTTTTCTTTCAGCACTCTTTCTTCTTTTCTATTTAATGCCACTGTAGAGTCCATGGAACTACATGCTTTGTGCTTCAGGGTCTGGAGCTAACTAAAGACTAATGATGTCTTATAGCATTGAGTAGTTTTAAAACAGTCTTTAAATTGAAGTACTAGAGATGTGTATACCAACTCCATAGTGAACAGACCTTGTCAGATATCCTAGTCAAGCTTCCTTGGATGACTTTCATTACTGTGCGTACCTTCCCAGGTTTCTGGGTGCTTCTGCTTGTGGCCAGCATCTGCTTTTCTTTTGAGAAGACTTCCTTCATTCAGCTACTAAAGCTGTTGCTTCTTTGATGCTAGGAAGCCAGAAGTACCTAGGAATTTATATGTACCCATTCTCGCCTCAGGTGTCAGAACATTAAAGTTCAATTTCCTTGCCTCTGAGATTTCCAGAATCAGGCTTCACCTTCCCTCCATGGGATTTTTGCCTGAAACTTTTCTTATTTTCTTTCACTTCTCTATCTTGCTTCCACCACTCACTCGTGTTTTTCCTGGGAGCACTTCCTCAATAAATGACTTAAATACAAATCTTGATCTCAGGGCTGCTTTTAGGGAGCCAGATCTAGTTCCCTAAAATATATGTATTCCCATATTCCCATAAATATATGTCAGGAGAAATTATTAATAAATAAGCCTAGTTGTTTCTAATATGAAGACTACTTTTTTGACCCTAAAGCATTAAGTAATTTAGATTCTCTAAATTGTATTTATATTTAAAAAAGGGTATGACACCCACCAAAGGGAGTTGAATTGTCAGAATAGGGGCTGTTTTTCCTTATTTCCCATTTTATTTTTTATTAAAATTTTTTGTTTTATTTTATATTTGAGAGAGAGAGAGGGAGAGAGAGAACATGAACAAAAGAGTGGCAGAGAGACAGAGACAGAATCTGGAACAGGCTCCAGACTCCAAGCTGTCAGCACAGAACCTGACATGAGGCTCGAACTCACAAGCCATGAGATCATGACCTGAGTTGAAGATGGATTCTTAACCAACTGAGCCACCCAGGTACCCCTCCTATTCTCCATTTAAAATATAAGGTTGAGGTAGATACTAGTGAATTGTGTGTTTGTTTGCTTGTTCTGTTTGTTTGCTTGTATCAGTGTAATTTTAAGAAGCAATTTTCTGATATTCAGTTGATTGCTTAATTTCTTAGTTTTGCTGTTCTCCCCTTCTGAGAACATCTTTACAACACAGCCCACTCATTCCTCAAGCTCCAGCCATTCCTTCCACTGTGTAAACTCAGATAAATTCAGCTGATATACTTCTTTCCTAGTTCTTTTAGTACTAATCTGTGTGATGTGATGTAGTATATTTTTCAAACATTTTTCTTTATCTTTTAATTTTTAAATTTAGTTTCTTTCCTATGCCCTAACCAGGTGATAGCTTCATTTGAAAAGGGACTTTTTGATTCCATTTTTTAAAAACTTAATTTTTTACTTTGAGGTACTGGTAGATTCACAAGCATGAATTAGTACAGACATCACATATATACCTTTACCATTTCCCCCAGTAGTAACATCCTTGTAAAACATCTTGTAAAATAGTTCAGTAACACAACGTGATATTGGCAGTGATGTGACTGACAGAGCATTCGCATCACCACAAAGAGTCCCTCACATTGCTCTTTTATAAACAGACCCACTTCTCTCCCACACCCATTTCCTCTTTAACCACTGACAATCAGTAATCTAGTCTCCATTTCTGTAATTTTTTCATTTCAGGAATGTGATATAAATTAAATTATAATTTGGGGGACTTTTTGTTCACTCAGTATAATTCTCTGGAGACTCATTTGTATGTTTTTTTTTTCTTTCTTCTCCTCCTCCTCCTCCTCCTTCTCTTCCTTCTCGTTTTTTCTTCTTCTTTTTCATAGCCTTTGTGCTGGCTAGAAGTTCCGGCAGTGTGTTGAGTGAAAGAGTTGACAAGCTTGCCTTCTATCTAGTTGTAGAGGAAAAACATTCAGTCTTTCATCAAGTACGATGTGAGCTGTATTTTTAGTTTTTATTTTATTTCCTTTTTATCAACTGAGAAAGCTCTTTGGTATTTCTAATTTTCCAAGAGTTTCTATTTCGAACGGTCATTGGATTTTTTTTTCTCATGCTTTTGAGTTGATATGATCCTGTGATTTTTCTTTTGTATCCTGTTAATATGAGAAATTATATTGATAGTTTCAAATACTGAACCAACTATCATTTGTAGAATGAACCCCACTTGGTCATGCTGTATAATTTTTTATATATTAAATAATTGAAATTGTTAGAATTTTGTTAAGGATTTTTGTTGCCATATTTATGATGGATATTTGTCTGTATTTTTCTTTCTTGTACTGTCTTTGACTGATTTTGGTATTGGGGTAATATTAGCTTTATGAATGAATTGAATTTCCCTTCTCATCTATTTTTCTAGAAGAGATTGTATAGAATTGATATTAATTATTTAAACATTTGATGGGCTTCTTCAGTGTAACCATCTGGGTTTGGAGATTTCTTTTTTGGAGGTGTTTTATAATTATGAATTTAGTTTCTTTCCTAGTTATAGAGTTACTGAAAAAACATATCTCATATTTCATGAGTTGTGGTAGTTTATTTGGGGGGAAGTAGTCCATTTCATCCATGTTGTTAAATTTATGTGTGTAGAGTTATTCCTAGCATCCTATGATTATTCTTTTTATATCTCCAAGGACTTGTAGTGATATTGCCTGTCTCATTCATGATATTAGTGATGTATGTCTTTTTTATTTCAGAGAGATGTGTCAATGTTGTTATTCTCTCAAAGAACTAGTTTTTGTCTGTTTTTTCTATTATTTTTCTGTTTTTAATTTCACTGATTTCTCTTCATATTTTTATTATTTCTTTCCTTTTACTTGCTGAGGGTTTAGTTTGCATTTACTTTTCTAGGTTTTCTGATGGGAGCTTGAATTATTGATTGGAGACTGTTCCTCTTCTCTCTTTTCTTTTTTAATTTTTTAATGTTTACTTATTTTTGAGAGAGAGAGAGAGAGACAGAGCATGAGAGAGGGAAAGGCAGAGAGAGAGAGAGACACACACACACAGAATCCAAAGCAGGCTCCAGGCTCCAAGCTGTCAGCACAAATTTTGACGTGGGGCTCAAACTCAGGAACTGTGAGATCATGACCCAAGCCAAAACTGGATGCTTAACTGACTGAGCCACCCAGGCACCCCATAATGTATACAGTTATTATTAGATATTTCCCTCTCCAGACTGCTTTAGTTGTGTCCCACAAATGCTTTTTTCTAAATACTTAGCCAATGTAATATACTAAAAAAATTTTTAAGTCTCCCTCTTTGAGCTATGAATTATTTAAAGATACGTTGTTTAAGCCCAGTATTTGCAGATTCTGTTATTTTTCTATTATTGGTTTCCAGTTTATTTCCATTGTGGTCAGTAAAACTACTTTATGTGATTTCAATTATTTAAGCTCATTGATGTTTATCTTATGGTCATGAATAGTCTAACTTGGTATATACCTGTGGGCCCAGGAAAAAAATATAAATTCTATTGTTGTTGGATCAACTATTTTATAAATGTCAATTATGTTCTCTCGGTTGGTGGTCTTTTGAGTTCTATATCCTTCATGATTTTATCTCTAGTTATTCTTCTTTTCAATTTTGCAGAAACAGGAATTGAAATCTCCATATTGAATTGTGGATTTATTTCCACACATCTATTAGTTTTTGATTCACATATTTCGCTTGGTGCATATGTATTTAGGATTGCTGTGTCTTTGTAGAATTACCTTTTATCATCACATAACATCTTTCTCTGTCTCTGGTAATTTGTTTCAATGTCTAATTTGATACTAATATAGCTACTCATACTTTATTACTGTTTGCACAATGTAGCCTTTTCTATTTCTTTACTTTCAATATGACTGTATCATTATATTTGAAATGAGTTTCTTGTAGACAGCATATAGTTGGGTAATATTTTTTAATATACTCTGTCAATCTGTCTTTTAAAATTTTGTTTATGTTTATTTATTTTTGAGAAACAGACACAGAACACAAGCGGGGAAGGGACAGAGAGAAAGAGAAGGAGACACAGAATCCAAGCAGGCTCCAGGCTCTGAGCTCTCAGCAGAGCCCGAATGAGGGCTCAAACTCATGAACTGTGAGATCATGACCTGAGCTAAAGTCAGATGCTTAATCGACTAAGCCACCTAGGCCCCTCAATCTCTGTCTTTTAATTAGCTTATGTAAACTTTATTTTTAATCTAATTGTTGATATGTTAGGCCTTAGATTTACATTTTACTTTAGGTTTTGGGTTTTTTTTCTATCTTTTTTCATTTTTTAATTTTAATTTTCAGACATCTGAATCTACAGATGTATGTCTTTTGTTAAATTTTGGAAGTTTTCAGCTATTACTACTTCCAGTACTTTTTAGCCTTTCTCTCTTTTCCCTCTCCTTCTGGGATTTTGATAACATGAATGTTTCATCTTTGATGATAGTCCTGCAAGTCCCTGAAGCTCTGTTCATGTTTTTTTTTTTCTCAGTCTATGTTTTCTCTGATGCTCAGATTGGGTAGTTCTGTTTTTCTATGTTCTAGTTCACTGATTCTTTCCACTTCTCCCTCCATCCTGCTGTGATCCCATCCATTAATTTTTATTTCTGTTATTTTATTTTTCACTTATAAAATTTCTATTTGCTTCTTTTTTTTATATCTTCTGGTTTTTATTTTCCAAAGACTTCCTATTCACATGCTAGGTCTTTCTTTTCTTCATTTATTTCAGGCATGTTTATAATTACTTGTTAAAGCATTTTTTATTATGGCTGCTTCAAAACATTTGTTAGATAGTTTCAAGTTTTCTGTCATCTCATATTGGCATCTCTTGACTTCTGAAAAATTCATTTTATGTCTTCCTGGCATTTGATATGACAAATGATTCTCAATTGACATTTTTATATTTTTGTATTATGCTATAAGACTTTGAAACTTATTTAGTTTTAGTTAGCTTTCTTTGACACTACTCCAGTAGGAGAAGGTGGGGACATCTCATTACTACAAAGTAGCAGAAGTCCAAATTCCCCACTCATCCTTATTTGATACAGGAGGAGGTTGGGTTTCTCCTTGTGGGACAGTGGTAGGAGTTCTAGATTTCATGTGTTTTCCCCTGACAACCCGATGAAGGTGTCCTTATTCCCATTAGTGATGATGGAAGTTCTAACTCTCCATCAGGTTTTTTTTCTGAAATTATCCCACTGGGGAGGAAGAGAGACATCTTGTTAGTTCTGGATGGGTATAGAATCCAGAAGCCCCACATGATCTCCATGGACACTGCAATATTCCATTATTAGTCAATGAGAACTAATCAACTGTCAGCTATGTGTTTGATCTGACATCATTTTGGCAACAGTGCTTAGGAGATTTGCTACAGCTAACAAGGGGGGAAGGTCTAGATTCCCCAGTTTGCCTTTGTTGTGCAGGAGGCATTTTTTTTTTTCTGTGGTGTTTTCCTGGAGTAGAGTTGTTATGGCCTACAAGTTTTCCTAGACTGTCTCTTTGGCTAGACAGAGAGCATGCTTTTGCTAAGGCTCTTTCTGTGTACACCTGTTGTTGTTTTCTTGTTGCCAGTCTCTGTAATTCTCAGTCTGAGAGATGTAAAGTAAAAAGAAAACCCAGGGAAGTACTTTGATCCTGTCTTTGGGTCCCAAAGTGTCTAGTCAGTCTGCCTTTTCTCTACCTTTCAGAGTCTCTTTATGTTGTTTTGTATGGAGTATCAAGGTTTGTTTAGTCATACTGAGGAAGGAATAGGGAAAATAGGTCATGCTATCATCCTGAGATCAGAAATCTGAAGAGATTTTTTTTTGTTGTTGTTAAATATTTTGTATCACAATTTTAAGGATATGTGAAGAATTTAATAACTGTTGATTTCTTTATTGACTGGTTGAAGTAAATACAGTAAAAATTAGAAATAAACTGTTATCTAGTATGTAGGTAAGTGTTTTGGGGCCATAGTTTTGGTAAATCATGGGCTTAAAACAAAATTGGTCATAGCCATAATCTTTTAGAGTTAGGGGTGCCTGGGTGGCTCAGTCGGTTAAGCCTCTGACTTTGGCTCAGGTCAGATCTCATGTTCGTGGGTTCGAGCCCCACATCAGGTTCTGTGCTGACAGCTAGCTCAGAGCTTGGAGGTCCTGTGTCTCCTTCTCTCTCTGACTCTCCTCCTCTCATGCTCTGTCTCTCTCTGTATCAAAAATTAAAAATATATATATTTTAGAGTTATCTATAGAACAAATTATACTCTGAGATATCCTTTATGTCTTTGTTTTGAAATAGTAGATATAATGATTTTTACCCCTTAAAAATATTACGTCTTTCCACTACAGAATCCATACCTTCTGCCAAGCCATAGAATTCTTCCCTATGCCCTGAGGAAAATTTATTATGTGACAGTTCTTATTAAGGTAACTGAGCTCTAGCCTCAGAAAAGCTATTTAGGGGCAAGAAAGAGCTTTGCCAAGGTATCCAGTAAAAATTTGTTCTTGTAATTTTATGTGGGACAAGCATTTGGTACCTAGGTCACATTAGGGTTTATTTTAAACTCTCAGAATGACTGGAAGGGAATTCTGTCACTTCAGCATACACTTAGATAAGATGAACATTCCCAGGTAACAAACTTTATATTTGTGTATATAATATTTGGAAATTGATTTAATGTAGTTTTAAAATAAGTTCTGTTCTTATCCTTGTCATTCTGAGTAAATGAGCCACCTCATAAATTGGTTTTATTTCCAGAAAACTGTCTAATAATTATTTATAAATGTAGCATGTACAAGAAAGAGAGACTAAATAGTTATCAGAAAGAGAAGACTCCTTCCTAATTATGTTCAAAAAGTGATGCTGTGAGATTCAGCTATAGATAAAAAATCTGAGCTCTTTGTTTAAAAGCTTCTCCCTCCACGAATCTGTGATCTGTGAGGCATAAAAGTATAACACAAGGAAAAGGAAGAGGGTCAGGTTTTGAGCCAACTACATTCCTTAACCAAAGTCTGGTATTATGCTTTAAGTGACTTAAAAGGCAATGGCTGTCACAAGTGTTTCCTTGAGTTCTTACAAGAACCATAAATTTAACTGTGTTAATCATCATCTGGTCAATAAATGATTCCTTGATAGTGATACAGTGTTCAGCCTTAGCTGGAGCAGTATTGATACTTCGTGACTTGTACAGAAGCTGCAAAAGAGATTTAATTTTCCAATATGTTTTATATTTATTAACCAATTAGAGCATATAAAAATATCGCTCAAGTGAAGAAGGAATATTCATATTTACTTGTAAGTTAAAAATGATCCTTTGAGGTACATAGTTAAAAGTTGCCAATAACTGGGTTAACAATAAAAGAATCTAGGATGCAGGCCTAGATACCTTTAACCCGGAGTTCTCTTACTCTAGGACAAAGAGCTTAAATTTATGATAACCAGTCTCCTCAACCATGAAACACAAAAGTTGCCACAGATCAGTGATATTCAACTTCTTGTCCTGGAGCCCTAAATTTCACAGAGACACCTCAGGGCTGCTTTAGGAGAGGGGCATGGGCTTCTTGCTTTAATTAAAGCAGCCTTAATTCTCTTGGGTTATATATCAGTACTTTCTATAAAATTGACTTTAATAATAGGTTCTACTTTTAAAAAGCAAAGTTCTAAAACTCTGTACATGTTCTTCTGGTTCCCCCCTGCCCTGTGGTCAGCTGTTTTGTCAAAGATTACAGAGGGAGATAGTGGTGGGACATGAAACACTTGTATCAGAAAACAACAGTCTAGATTTTCTATTGTACACTTAGAACCATAAACTGAGGTGCTTTTTTTGTTTTTATTTTTAAGTGATAGGAAAACTGTAGTTTGTTTTTTTTTTCTTTCATTTTAACAATGAACAGAATTAGGGCCAAACAATTCATATGACTTGATCTTACTTTCATTTTAAGTCAAGTTCAAGTATGCACTCAGGTCACTTTTTCTTAAAATATGCTTTCGTTAAAAAAAAATCTTGGATTTAGGATGGTTTTAATCAAGAAGTAAGTAAAAACTTTTGAAGGAATTACCCAGTACTTAGCATTGTATCTTTTTTTAAAAGAAGCAGTATGCCTCTAAATGTAATTCCTTCTTAAAGGGGATCAGGGCTTTCTAGAGAAGTGCCTGATTCCAGGAATGGCTCAGGAGGTATAAGGGGTTAACCGGAAACATCCTGTCACATCAGAAAGCAAGCACACAACCCATCAAAGACTGTTGAAGGCATGAAAAAAGACTTCAGAGTTATTCTGAAGAAGTGTACTCTGGCCAGTGATGGCACACCTAAACAACAACAAATAACAAGTTTTAATGAATTGAAACACATCACACACTTTCAAGTCTATGAACTCATCAAGCTATCATTAATAATACTGTATTGCAGAGGTGCCTGGGTGGCTCAGTTGGTTAAGTGTGTGTCTCTTGATTTTGGTTCAGGTCAAGATCTCACAGTTAATGAGTTCGAGCCCTGCATTAGGCTCTGCACTGACAGTGTGCAGAGCCTGCTTGGGATTCCTTCTCTAGCCCTCTCTCTACCCCTTCCCCATGCTTGCTCTCTCTTAAAATAAATACATAGGCCATCTGGATGTCCTCTTTGGAAAAGTGTCTATTTATGTCTTCTGCCCATTTCTTCACTGGGTTATTTGTTTTTTGGGTGTGGAGTTTGGTGAGTTCCTTGTAGATTTTGGATACTAGTCTTTTATCTGAAATGTCATTTGCAACTATCTTTTCCCATTCTGTTAGTTGCCTATTAGTTTTCTTGATTGTTTCCTGTGCAGTGCAGAAGGCTTTTATCTTGATGAGGTCCCAAGAGTTCAGTTTTGCTTTCATTTCCCTTGCCTTTGGGGATGTGTCAAGTAGGAAATTGCTGCGGTGGAGTTCAAGGAGGTTGCTTCCTACTTTCTCCTCGAGGGTTTTGATGGTTTCCTGTCTCACATTCAGGTCCTTCAGCCATTTTGAGTTTCTTTTCTGTTTGGTGTAAGAAGGTGGTCTAGTTTCATTCTTCTGCAGGTTGCTGTCCAGTCCTACCAGCACCACCTGCTAAAGAGGCAGTCTTTTTTCCTTTGGATACTCTTTCCTGCTTTGTCAAAAATTAATTGGCCTTACATTTGTGGGCCCAGTTCTGGGCTCTCTATTCTATTCC
>NC_043705.1:112993252-113017188 GCF_006229205.1 Suricata suricatta
TGAGAGACTATTGAAAACTGAAAACGAACTGAGGGTTGAAGGGGGAGGGGGGAAAAGAGGTGGTGGTGATGGAGGAGGGCACTTGTGGGGAAGAGCACTGGGTGTTGTATGGAAACTAATTTGACAATAAACTACTTAAAAAAATAAATACATAAACTTAAAAAAACTATATTTGAAAGTAGCCCAGAGAATGGATCTTGAATATAAAAAGTTTTAAGAAACAATTGAGGAAATTTGACTGTTGATCAGATGTTTTGAGATATTAACAAGTGAGTGTTAAAATTTTAGGTGAGATAGAAGTATTGTAATTATGGTTAGTAAAAGTAAATCTTTCTTTTAAAATATGTAATGAGACATTTATAAATGGCTTTTTTTGATGTCTGGGATTTTATTCAAATAATCGTGGTTAGGGGAGTGAATGGCAGTATGAATGTAACACAATTGCCCACACATTGACAATTGTTGAACCTGGATGATGCTGGAGGCATGACATATTACACAATTCTCTATACTCTGGACACTTACTGCAGTATACATTTAAAAGGCAGCATTAAAATGTAAAAGTAAAATGTAAAGAAGTAAGACTTTGTTCTTACTTTGCTGATGCTGAGTTATCTTGTCAGTACAGTCTTTGCATGTAGGTGATTCTTAGGACCATCTGGCTATCTCCAAACTGTGAGTTAAGCTGCTGAAACAATACTAACAGATGCAAAGATATCCTCAGGCTGGCAGTGGACCTTTTCCCGCATTGCCTCTGCTCTTCTGGATGCAAAGATTCTTACCTTCTGCTTGCAGAGGAAGAGATTATGACTGCCTGGGAAAAACTTGAAGTGGTGACCACACAAGCCGATTCAATCATATAATCTCAGAAGCAGGAAGTCATCTTTTTTTTTTTCCAGATTAAACAGTCCATTGTATTTTTGTTTTTATTTTTTTGAAAATTCTTAATATATTTTATTTATTCCAGGATATCCAAGATGGTATTTTAAAATATGATTAATGTGAGCATTATTAATGAGATTTTTAATGTATTTTTCCTAGTCTTTGTAATTTGGTTTGTATTTTTTACATTTAAATTTAATTTAATTTTTGTTTTTTAAATATGATTTATTGTCAAGTTCGCTAACATACAGTGTATATGGTGTACTCTTGGCTTTAGAAGTCATCTTATTTCTGGACCATACAGAGGCTCATGTACATGAAGTTGTCCAGGGTCCCCACAGTGAGAGGCCAACATGGCCCCAGCGTGAATAAGCTATGGCCTTCTCTCATACGCTAAGGATAAACTGTAGCACTGGCTTTTGTCCTCTTCAGTGCTACTCCCTTAAACTACTCGGCAGTCCCCAGAGGCTGGCCCGGACTTTCTATACCGAATTACACATACCAGAACCCTGTTCCCCACCTCTCATTGTGCCCTGAGATAAACATCGTTCTGAATCTCTGTCCACATCTAAACTGACAACCTGTTTAGATGACAGGAGAAAGGGGAGTCATTTGTCCTCAGTTTTCTTTGGTATCCTTTCAGCCTGGCCCCAATTCTGTGCCTAACTTTCCTTGAATATTTTGTTTAATTCTTCAAAGCCTGGTTTGGAACTTAAAAAAAAAAAACCCCAACAAACTGAATATGGATCTTTCATTGCTTCCCCCCCCCCCCCCGCACTTCTCATTCCTTTGTGACAATTCTGCATCTCTTTGGAACAATGTAGTTGGAACTGATGGACTAAAGATTTGGAGAAAAGATCCTTGGTTAGGTTTACTCCTAGGTATTTGATAGTTTTTCGTGCAATAGTGAATGGGATCAGTTTCTTGGTTTCTCTTTCAGCTGCCTCATTTTTGGTGTATAGGAATGCAACTGATTTCTGTACATTGATTTTGTATCCTGCAACTTTACTGAATTCATTAATCAGTTCTAAAAGGCTTCTGGTGGAGTCAATTGGGTTTTCCATGTAGAGTATCATGTCATCTGCGAAAAGTGAAAGTTTGACTTCTTCTTTGCCAATTCTGATGCCTTTTATCTCCTTTTGTTGTCGGATTGCTGATGCTAGGACTTCCAACACAAGTGAAACTGCAATACAATCTAAGTTTATTTTGGGAGTGTTTGTTGTATCATTGGACTTAATGAAACGTTTAGAGGTGCAGTGGGCATGACTTTGAGTAGATAATGAAAGAAAATGCAAAATGCTAATTGATTCATGATGTGGTTTCATCTTAGCTTGGGCAAACCATGCAGTATTTAATATATGGTAGCAGAATATTTACTATTGAAAAAAAAAAGATTTGGAGAAAAGAAAGTAAGAAAAATTTATATTTCAAAATAGTTTCTCATCATCTTGGAGTCAACCCAAAGAAACTGCATTCCAGGCCACAAAGCAGGACTAGCAGGGTTTCACTGTAGCCTATTTATTTTTATGGTTGTGCTCTCCGAGTGTTAGATGAATAATATGTGGTCCTTGGCCTTGGGGATCCAACAGCCCATGATACCATACAAAAGATGTGTGCAGAGGGACATGGTAGCTCTGAGAGGCAGGGCTGTAACTCAGCTTCTTGAAAAGCATGTTGGAAGTGAGGACAGTGAAGCTGTGGCTTAAAAGATGGGAAAGATTTATTCTGGTTAGAAAAGGAGAAAGGGCATTTCGGATTGAGAGAGCGGCAGGAAAAATAGCATGTAGGGCTTACTTCTGGGCACTAAGAGCAGGCTTGTGTTATTTGAACATAAAATATTAGCCAGGAACAAGGGACAGGTTGTGTGCTTATGATTTTTGACCAAGAAGTGTTTAGAGCAGGATTTTGTAACATGGCCAGATTTGGTTTTTGGGTAGTTCTCTGATTGGGTGAAAAAATGAACTCTGAGAAATGAGATAAAAGTCCTGCCATGGCTGTTATGGGCCTGAACTGGAACAGGGCTAAGGAGAGGTAGAGAGGAAGAAATAGTGGTGAAGAAGAAAGTGCACTGGCTAAAGTCCAGAAAGAGTCTAGGAATCTGCAGACTCTCACCCATGCCTTTCCCTGGCCTCTACTTTACTACTGGAAAGAATGGATAGGAAGTCTTATTTCTCTTGCCCCTGGAAAGAAATGCCCTGCTCTTAACCCCGGCCCCACCCCACACAGCACTCTTAGCCTCACCATCATTATCTGTGGTGACACCCTCAGTAAAAATCTCATTATGCCTTTATCCCCGTTTACATCAGCCATCACTAGAAGCAGGGGACTCCCAGGTCATTCTTTATCCCTAGATTTTAATCCCCATCTGGCTCTTTGAGCAGCAGAACACTGCTCTTCCTTCTGGCACTTCCTATACTCTTTCCCTTAAATTAACTTTTTCTTGAAGCATTTCTGACAAGTTTACTTACTTGCTTAATTGTCCTGCTCCCTGACTTCCCCTCTCCAACCCTCCACTGATGCACACACTAGCGTATAATCTCTATGATGTGTTTGTTAATGTATGTTTATGTATTTGTTAATGGCTACTTCCCCAGTGTTTAGCCCGGTATTGGGCCTTTGTTGAATTAGTAAATTTAAAAGTAAAACGAATAACATGCCTTATCTATCAAATTGTACTCAAGGGTCAGGGAAAGAAAATAGTTGAGACTGATTTTAGAGTGTTTGGCTTAGATGACCTGATAGTATGATTACAAATATTTGCTAAAATCAAAGGTGGTTTCCTTACATTTGCTGTGCTTATTTTGGTTCTTTTGATTTTGCTCAGGGAGTTTCTCCCATAGCACTTTGCAAGCAGTGATATTTGTTTGTTGCAACCAGTGAAATTTATTTTGGGCAAAAAACTTCCCAGAGATTTAAATCGCTATTTTCAATACAATAGTGAACAGAAACAGTGTTCTAATCCTATTTCCAAAGAATGTGGAAAATCATTAATTGTACTTGAGATATCTGAGGGCTTTAGGTATAAAGATAAATTTGTCCAAATGCTGTCCTGGAACATTGTTATGCATCAAGAGAGCAAATGAAGGAAGAGGAAAAGAGGTTTAGAGCTGGGAGGAAAGGTAATTCCTTTCACTCCCATATACATATTGTGTTGGCAGTATACACATGACCCAAACATTCATACACAAAATTTTCTATGAAAGATTTTACATTTTGGCTTGTGGCTTATTTTGGTTATTGCAGAATCATTATATAAAATTATATATAAATGGCTAGGAAGAGAGAATGACTTTAAAAATGTGTATCCAGTCAGGAAAGGAAGCTATGAGGGAAAATGGAGATAGAGCTCTCATTTATTGTCAAATGCAACATTTACATGCCTTAAACATTATTCTCATTTAGTCATTACCACCATCCTGGAAAATATGTATTACTTTCCCAATTTACAAATGAAGATAAAGCATAAAGTCCCTCAGCTGTGTGCTGAGGGAATAGAAATCTAATCCTTGTCTGACTTCAAATACACTGTTCTTTACATATATTTCATACGATATCTCAAAAGAAAAAAATAATCCCTGTGTATTGGGTTCTAAAAGCCTTCTGTACAAAATGAAGAACATGATAATCATGTTTGGATTGCCAGCCCTCCCATGCATTGTTGGCATTTATAAAATTCTACTAAATTTGGCTTGGAAGCAACACACACACTACAAGGAAGCAGTTGTTTTGTGAGTGTTTGGGGAAGGAGGAGAGAAAGCAGGAATGCATTGTGGGAGTACAAACAAAGAGCAGTTCTTAATGTGCGGCAGTGACTAAGAAAGATTTCAAGCTTCAGAAAAAGAGTGGGAGAAATAAAGCAATACATAAGCTTAACCTTGGTTATAATAAAATGTAAAGACTAGGGGTTTTCACTGCATTTGTCATGCTCAAACACTTTTAAGAAAATATTTCATATTAGTGTATATACCCCTTATTCAGAGACATCAACACATGTATTCACTACCTAAAATTAAGAAAGGATAAAAAAGAAAAGAAATTTAAAAAGTGCTTTTCCACAGAAGAAAAAATAATGGATTTATCACATAGATCTACCAGTTAGGAGAATGGAATGGTGTTATTGAGGTGTCCAGTAAAGACATTGCTAATATCATCCCTCTGTTGAATTGTAAGAGCTACCTGATGCTTATTTTGGCATGGCTTACATAGCCTTATTTTATTTTCTAAGTTGTAAACTAATGGCTTGACCAATGAGCTTTTATTTATTTATTTATTTACTTACTTACTTATTTAATATAATGTATTGTCAGGTTAGCTAACATACAATGTATACAGTGTGCTCTTGGTTTCAGGGGTAGATTCCTGTGATTCATCACATACAATACCCAGGGTTCATCCCAACAAGTGCCCTCCTAATGCCCATCACCCTTTCCCCATCTCTCCCCCATCAACCCTCAGTTTGTTTTCTGTATTTAAGAGTCTCTTATGGTTTGCCTCCCTCTCTGAAACTATTTTTCCTATTCCTTTCCCCCATGATCTTCTGTTAAGTTGCTGAAGTTCCACATCTGAGTGTGAAAGCATCTGATATCGGTCTTTCTCTGAGTGACTTATTTCCGTGTTACCTTATGTGGTCTTCGCAGGCATCCTGCACCAGGGACACAGCTCAGAGTCCATTTAATTACCTGGTCAACCAGGTATTGCAAAGCTCCGAATCAACTTCTTTCTCCGAGAAGTAGAAAGGATGTTAATCTTGTTTCTGCTACATCTTGCAATTTGAGGTAATTTAATAAACTCTCAGCTTTGTCTCTAATGCAGAATGATTGCAAAGACTAACTGAGATAACATAGAAAAACTCTGGTTGAGATATGGTAGGCATTTCATAATGACCGTTGTTCTTGCCTTTTTGCTGTTAATTGGGAGTCAAGGGATGAGCGTGCAGGAAAAGGAGAATATGAAGAGGAAAAAAAAATGGAAGAGCAAAAATAAGTATGTGTAGTGTTATTATAATACTTTAGATTAGGAAATCGTTGAATTTCATCAGAAAGAATCACTGAATTCAAATCTTGGAGTGATTTAACAGATCATGAGATTAAAAAAAAATGTACCAGATACAATGTGTCAGTTAAGTGCCATTATTCTTCAGAGATGATCAGTGTTTATCAAGCTCCCCAGGTGGAAATGATCTTGTAATCTTATTATATGCGGAGAAATGCTTTATAATTAGAGTGTTTTTATAAATAAATCAACAAATATTGCTGATATTTTAATGAAAGACTCTTAAAGGAGTAGGATAAAATTTTGTTTTTAACTATATTTTGCTATTAGAGTTTACATCAATACCATCTTACATTCTTCAGGAAGGCTAATATCTGCAAAGTCCCAACTATTGAAAGTCTGTGCATAACAAAGAAATACGTGCCTGATTTATGGATCACATATTCCCAAAAATGTACACATAAAGTTCATTTTTCTTTGTATTGATCACTTATTGAAATAATTCAGTTTTACATTAAGTACCTGGCTTTTCAAATAAGTTTGGTAAAATGGTGTCAATTTTTAAAAATATAATAAAGCCATAAATAATTTTTAAAATGACATATTTTTCTATTACTAAAAAATAAAATCAGAAGCATGATTATGTATCTACTCTAAGACCTTCTGTGGATTTTTCCCAAAGAAAATTTGGCACAGAGTCTGCTACAGTAGATATATTGGAAATGTAAGAAATAATTTAATATTCCTGAATTTTGTTTCTTTGGGAAGTAGCTATAAGGTTTTTAGCAGATTACTCACAGTATCTTCTGATGGGCTGTAATTTATTAAATGTGTTCCCTAGTCAACATACAATTAAAAACATTAGCTTCCTTTGATAAGTCAGGCAGGTTTGTATGTTTAATGTGCATACTATATTCAATGAAATTACTTTTTACATGTTGTACAGGGTTTCTATATACTGGATTGTGGTTGTTTCTCATCTTTCTTCAGCATTTTGAGTCTTTCGTCATGAAATACAAAAAGAATGAATAGAATACTTTGCAGTTTTAGAGATATTGATCCCTTAAGAATGCCAGAAACAATGCATACCACAGGAAAGGCAGACTTCTGCAGGGGAAGTAAGCTTTGGAGAAAGTTTCACAAACAGATGTAGAATCATGTTTTGAAATGACCTAGTTCTTTCATGATTGTTATAGGAAGATCAAAGCCTCTAAGCCTTTTTTTTTAATGAATAGGAGGTGAGAAATGGAAACAGTACATTTCCTGTGATGTAGGAGTTGTGTGCTGTGCTACAAGTGGGAGTGTTTACCATAAATTACTTTGATTTCTAAAGTACAAAACTTAACTCAATGCTTATAAGAGTGTTCAGATGAGCTTTGTGAAAAATCCTCTTTCTTTTTCATGGGTGTCTCGTTTCCCCCCCACTGTGAATTCATGGCAAACGTATTGAAGATGTTGGGGATGGGGGGGACATAGTGTAGATGAAAGGAAACAATGCGTTCTGTATTCCATATCTCAGCCAGAAGGAGAGAAGTGTTATATTGTTTGAAACATAAAACCAGGGGGTGGTCTTCCCTGTGTGCTATTAAAAAAGTTATCTAGGACTCCTCCGGGTTCAGTGAAGCATAATGCTATGATCTGTTAGTAATGTCCAAAGATACGAGTGAAAGGAGTGACATTTTTTCTGCTAAGTATTTGCCATTCCTGACCTAGACATGGCTGGTTTTTAATGAATGTTGAAACTTTCATGGGACAATCTATTTGTTATTAATAGTTGTCTACAGTGTCCAAACATGGGGTTTGGAAAAAATTCAATTTTTAGAATTTCTTGTTATATTGTAACTATTGATTCTCATGTCCAAAGATTGTGATTTTGGTAATGCCATAGAATGGTGAAATGGGGTTGAAAAATCCCAACAATGGGGTCTTGATAGAAAAAGAAAAAAATCCCTCTGGAATTTCTCTCTTTTTACCCTGCTATGACCCCCCCCTACTTCCCGTCTTCTTTGATCAGTCTTCCTTTCTGAACAGTATTATTTTAAAACGTCCTTTGAAGCAGCTAAATTTGAATTGATGTATGCAGTGTATCAGTTCCAAGTTTATCAGCAAATACTCGGCAGGAAGCTACCCCTCAGGAGTGCACTTCGGGTTACTGGCAGTCACTGTGTTCTGAGAGCCAGCCTTCCTTATTTCTTAGTTAAATGATGCCACTTGAAAAGACAAATACCACTATCATTGCTGTTGCGTTGGGACAGCAGTCTTCATCTAGCACACTATGATTTCGTGAAAGCATCAATCAGGCTTACAAGATAAATATCTGAGTCAGCTGTTCTACTTTTGTATTGAATCTAATTAAAAGCATGAAACAAATGCTCGTCACACATTCTGTCTCATTGAAAAATAAATATATAAATAAATATCAGGACAAAGACTGGAAAGATAGGGCAATTGGAATGACAATAGGTAATTTTACCCAGAGGGGACTCAGTCAGCTATCTAACATTCAGAAAATCAGTTTAGCTAAAAATAGTGTGAAATATGTCAAATACTGGGGCGCCAGGGTGGCTTAGTCAGTTGACTGTCCGACTCCTGATTTCAGCTTCCAGGGTCTTGGTATTGAGCCTGGTGTTGGGGTCCATGCTGCACTGAAGTGGAGCCTGCTTGGGATTCTCTTTCTCTCTCTCTCTCTCCCTCTCACTCTCTGTCTCTCTCTCCTGCCTTCCCTCCATCTGCCCTTCTCCCTTGCTTGCACTCTCTCTTTTTCTCTCTATAAAATAAAATGAAAAAATATGTCAAGCACTGAAAGATTCAAGTTAGTACTATGAGAAGATATTAGGATGGATGGCTGTCAAATAAATCATAGATGTATCTAATGTTACAGATGTGTGAAGATAATATCTCATGTTTTTCTTAGTTCAGGATACAAGTGAATGTTGAAAAGTGCTCCTGTGTGATGGAGATTGTGTCAGAACACAGGGAAATATGTGATCAAAAACTGCATGAACTCATTTTGGAAGTTTCATGACTTTTAAAAATCGAACCTAGGAAAGAAATGCCCACTAGGCTAACAGCTGCATATCAGATGCCAGGGGGTCTAATGACTTCCTCCAGCAGGGAGACCACACCTGAAACAGCAGCACAATGGGAATCTTCAAAGCTGGTTAAGTCTATAGTAGCCACCTGTGTTCTCCAAGACACCCCCGCCCCCCACCCCGCTTCTTTTTTTCTGAACTTGACAAACTAGAGAGGGAAATTGGGATATTCTAGAAATCAACAGCTCTGCATCTTTCCAATTTTATTAGCGGCACAATATTCCTATGACATTTTTATTTTATTTTATTTTAAAAAATATTTTAATATTAATTTATTTTTGAGACAGAGAGAGACAGGGTATGAGCAGGGGAGGGGCAGAGAGAGAGGGAGGCACAGAATCCGAATCAGGCTTCAGGCTCTGAGCTGTCAACACAGAGCCCGATGCGGGGCTTTAACTCACAAACCGTGAGATCAGGACCTGAGCTGAAGTTTGACACTTCACCGACTGAGCCACCCAGGTGCCCCTTGATTTTAAATACAGTACTGTTTGTTTGTTTGTTTCAAGTTTTTATTAAAATCTAGCTAGTTAACGTATAGGTTAATATTGGTTTCAGAAGTAGAATTTAGTGATTCATCACTTATAAACAACACACAGTGCTCATCTTAACAAGTGAGCTCCTTAATACCCATCACCCACTTAGCCCTTTTTGATTTAAATTTTTGATTGGGAGAAGGACTTTCTAGGGCTAGACGTGGCTCTTCTTGCCAGAACAACTTATTGGTTAGGAGTCTACTGAGGTACTTCTGCCTATTGCCCAGGTGGTCTGGTTCTAGTCAACGATACAGTCAAAATACAAACTGGACACTTTTCACAGAGAAAAGGAACGCTAAGAAGTTACAAGTTAAAATTATGTATTTTTGAGCATAATTAACTAACAAATTCATTTTATGATATTACTGGACTTAACAGTTCTTTTCTAAAACATTTTTTCAAAAATACAATTATTTGTATAAATTTAAAACTCTGTATCAGTGCATAGTATCAATTACTTAGGTTGATTATATAAATTTTAAAAAGAAATCAAGAATAATAATTATTTGGGGGGAATTTTATCCATTTGATAGGTCAGCATTTCTGCCCAAGTATTTTCAAAAGTATGTACTATATTTTGCTATAACAGGGTACCATTTTAAATTCAGATTTTACAAGTTAAAATTCATCCATGTTGTTTCTATGACTTACACTTTATGATTTTGTTATGTTCTCTCTGTGTTGCCAAGTTTTAGGTACTACAGCATCATAGAACCTCACAATTTCATCTCATTTGTTTTCAACTTCATGACAGAAATTTTGCATGTTATTACTTTGACTTCACCAAATGCTCCTTGGTGGTTGTGTGCATGCAGCAGGTTCCAGCATGGACCAGTATATCAAGATACTGATATTAGCAGCATCGTTGCATGTTTCTTCCAGTTTCACGGGAGGCTTGAAGGCACTAGGTGTTCCTAGCTTCTCCTGTCCAAGCAAATTTGTTTTATCAGTGAATGCCTTCATGCTGTCCTTGGATGCATCGTCTCTGAAATACAGTGGGGAGAAATATGCAAGTTGTTTCTGGCCATCTGGCGGATTAACCAGGCACTAGAGTAAGAACTCAATTTACTGCATGCGCTTCACATACTACTACTGGATGAGGCAGACTTCTCAAACACTTCCTGATTTATCCTACTGCAAATATTTATAATGTGCTCCACACCTTTTTAAAAAGAGAAAAATTCAGGACAAATTCTGAATCTAAGAACATACTGGGGCAGTAAGTGTGAGCCAGCATGTTGGGCCAATAGGGATTTCTGAAAACAGATAGGAAGTGGGTAAAAAATCTCAGGTGTGGTTCCATTGGGCCTACTGTTAAATGGATTTGTTTAAAACTTCATTTGCCATCTTTTCAGAAGAAGATCCAAGTTTGATGGAACTTATACAGTATGAAGGGTCTTCTTAAAAAGAAAAAATGCTTTATGTTTACAATTAAGTAAAAAAGTAACATACTACTGGATCTTCCCAGTGCTCCAAAAGGTAAGGACCCTGAAATTTGTCAAGATCATCTACTTGTGATTCCTTTACTCTTACCCACCCCATGCTGACCAGTTGACAGCAGGGGCTGTCTGAGTCCCCATGAATTGGGCATGTTTAGAAATGGTGGGTGCAAGAGAAGAAAGGGGATCATTGAAGGACAAAGTAGAGAAATAAAAGGAGAACAATTCTGTGGGTGAAGAGGAAAGCAAGCTGAAAAATCCAGAGGCTTAAACATTAAACCATCTAATTTAGTGTCATAATTTAGTCCTTCCTAAAATGTAAGCATTCTCTTCATCAAGTTGGTCATGGTCTATAATTTACTCATTTATAGGAATTGCATGTGAGGCCTAGATTCCTTACTGTATTGGCTAAAATCATGTCTCTGTTCATCAGACCTGTAGTTTTGCTGCTATAACTAAGCTTCATACATATTGGAATTGTGTAAAGCAAGGACTGAAGTTCTCCCTCCTCACTCATCCTCCTTGGCCCCCAGGCTCTGACCCCTGAGGAAGGGGTCCTTCTCAATTGGCTCTTGGAGCTCTGAGAGAAATTACCTCGGAGGCCATAGGGTATGAAAGATTTACAAACTAGCACAGACTGCTGCTACTAGAAACAGCAAAGAACCAGTGCTATGTGAAGGGGGCAGGAAGAGGAAACAAACAGGAGAAACGTGTTCCTTTTCTCTCTTCTAACTTTCTGGTCCCTTCCCACACTCCCTATTGGAAGAACCTAACCATAGGGCAAAAGAGAAATATGGTTTGTGTAGTCCCAGATTTAAGTATAGAAAGGCCAGTTTATGGCCGAGAGATACTGTCTTAATGATGAACACACTGTCAGAAGCAGACATTCTATGTCACTGTTCTGAAATTTATTTCTCGAACGTATGTTCTTTTTTTTTTTTTTCATGTTTATCTTTAAGAGAGAGAAAGAGTGCTAGTGGGAGAGGGGCAGAGAAAATAGGAGACACAGCATCCGAAGCAGGTTCTAGGCCACAAGGTGTTAGCATAGAGCCCAATGTCAGGCTCGAACTCACAAACTGCAAAATCATGACCTGAGCCGAAGTCGAATGCTCAACCGACTGAGTCACCCAGGTGCCCCTTACACATATGTTCTTTAATACCTACCAAAAACCAGAAACTCTAGAATGAACAAAATGGACTAAGTCTCTGCCTTTATGGAGTTTATAGCCTACTGGCAAAAGGAGAAAAATAGCAATTTTAACAAATAAAAATATTTCAGATAGTCATAAGGTAAGTGCAATAACTAGAAATTCTTTATGCTATTTATGTTTCATAGCAGTTTTGTTACCTGGTTCTCCAGTTTTGCTCCCAAGGGGCAAGAGGTGCTGGGTGTCCACAGGTAGGCACTTAGCTATTTTGCCACTTTGTCTGGTATTGTGAGTTTCTAGATCCATTACGAGAATATGAATGAGAGTTTTGCTGCTTTTCGTTCTGTCTCAGCAATATAACCAATTTCAAATACCCCATGTCTCCCTGATGGTCTGTCTTACTCTGTTCGACTGCTGTAACAAATTACCGCAGACTTGGTGGTTTATGAACAACAGATGTTTCTCCCTCACAGTTGGAAGCTGGGAGTCTAAGATCAGGGTGCAAGCACCGTCAAGTTTGGGTGAAGGCTCTCTTCCAGGTTACAGACGGCTGACTTTTCACTGCGTCCTCACATGGAGGAAGGGCGAGCTAGGGAGCTTCACCAGGCTCTTTTTGTAAGGCACGGATCTCATTTTAAGGCTCACCCTCATTACTAGTCACCTCTCAAAGGCCACTTCTTCATGCTGTTACCATCGGGTTACGGTTTCAACATATGAATTGTGAAGGCCACAAACATAGAGACCACGGTAGTTTATATTTGTACCAGCCACTTCTGGCACTACCCGGTATCTGTATTAAGATGTTTGGTTACAAGCCACAGAAATGAACTTTAGTGAAAAGAAAATCCACAAGATTGAAGAGAAAGCTGAAGAAATCAGTTTGGAGAGTACAGAAACCAAGTATATCCAGGTTATTTTTGAGGCAGGAAGAGCTTAAAAGCCTCATTCATGTGCCATTGCTGGAATACGTAAGCAAAATCATATGTATTTTTTTTTTTGTCCTTATGGCAACTCTAATCAGGATTCAAAGTCCCAGGAGAGAAAGAGCTCAGACTGTGTGTTCCTCCATTGGCTCTCCTTGAATGAGAAGAAGAGATCTGTTTTTTTTTTTTTAATATTTTTTATTTATTTTTGAGACAGAGAGACAGAGCATGAGCCGGGAGGGGCAGAGAGAGAGGGAGACACAGAATCAGAAGCAGGCTCCAGGCTCTAAGCTGTTAGCACAGAGCCCGATGCGGGGCTTGAACCCACAAACGTGAAATCATGACCTGAGCCGAAGTCAGAGGCTTAACGGACTGAGCCACCCAGGCGCCCCGAGATCTGGTTTTTAAGACCACCTCATTTGACATTTTGTAGAAGAGGACAGCCTTACTGCAGTGTTCACCAAGATAGCTCAGCTGGCGAGAGGACTACTCAAAGTGAAATTGGAAGGTTGTTAGGTGAGAAGCGGATGCCAAGAAATAAATCACTAAAGTGAACTTCATTAACTGCTGGTTCTCGTTAACCCAAAGAAACTAGAACTCATCATTAAGCACTTAACGGGTTTTAAATTCATACACACACATTTGAAGGAGAGTTGTTTTTATCATCCTAATTAAGTAAAGCAATGGAAGGGTAGGATCATTATGCTGTCTTGTCATCCGGATTTTTCTTACACGACTATACTTACGCACATGGGATAGAAGATACGTCTATGTTCAATAATGTTAGTGATAACAACAGATCTTGGCAGGTCTTGACGTGGAGAAGTATTTTCATGGTAGGCCTGGTTTTGAGAGGAGGGAAAGCTACTTATCTAACCCGAATCTCCACATTATTTAACAGCCAGTGAGTGAGTTGGAGGTTATCTTTAGAAATAACCTACATTTTCTCTGTATCCACTTCTCTCTTGACTACACTTTCCTGAGGGCCCACAGGGTTGGTTGCCTTTGTGTTCGCAAGGAAATCCCGTCTCTGTAGTCCTGCTGCTCCGTGGAGTATGGAAGGACTTGCGGTGAGCTGCCTCTGCATGGCAGGACCTCTCCTTTTGGGCTCCAGGACCTCTACTTCCTCTCAGAGGGCACAGTTCCGATGCTGGGTAGCCATTAGGTTGTTACAGCTGCCTGGTGTTATTCGTGTGGCAATTGCAT
Source organism: Suricata suricatta (assembly GCF_006229205.1). Classification (NCBI taxonomy): domain Eukaryota; kingdom Metazoa; phylum Chordata; class Mammalia; order Carnivora; family Herpestidae; genus Suricata; species Suricata suricatta. The sequence goes on from NC_043705.1 coordinate 113,007,468, forward strand.
ATTTGAGGATTTTTGAGTAGGCGTGGCCTAGGAAGGATAATCCTCTCCCCTAGAGCATGACACTGTTATAAAGATGCCAGTAATCCATTTCCCTTATGCTTCATATATGTTAGCGAAACAGTTCTTTTATTTCCTTTCTACGCTGGATACTCAGACATCCATGATGTGTGCAAGGCTGCTGCCAAGTAACAGGCAGTAATGCCGTCTCAAAATCACTGCATCTTTCTTTATCTTACAGCTGTTTTTACAGCTGTTTTAGTGGTTCAGGCTCACGTACCTGGCTTCTTTTTTTAGTATGAGTTTTCCTAAGAAGCTTCTGTCTTTATACAAGTAGACTTCTGATAGCTCATTCATCAATTTTCCAGTCACTGCTTACCAATACTCTCGATTTATGTTAGTGTATCCAAAGTCAACCTATGGAGATTTAAAAAACAAGTGTTTTTCATTAATTCATGATACGTAGTACCAGTTATTTGAACTAAACTCTAGGATAAGGACTCTAGTTGCCTGAAGCTACTTTAGGCTCTGGCAATTTGTGAATCTGTGAGTTTCTGACTTTTTAGACTGCCCTTGGGATGACTAATTTGCCTTATTTCCAAGCCTTGTTTTTCCTGAGCAGTTTGATCAAGTGATGGCCTTGGATGAGTAACTTGATTTGTATCATTTAACTACCTCCAAGGCTTCTGATGAACAAAGACCTTTCATTAATCTTCTGCACATTTAAATACCTAAATATATTCTATTATTAATTTCATCAACTTCTAATACCTAATAAACTGCCACTTCAGTTTTCTACTAAAAAGTTATGTGTTTAAACATACTGCTCATAGTGGGACTTTTCTTACCCAGATTTTATTTAGTGTCCATGTAATATACCAACATCTCTTCTCTCCTTTCTTCTAGAAAAAATAGTTACTACCAAACCTAAAATTTAGGATCATTTCTCTTTTGCGTTATGTCATCTATATAATTTTCATTTATAACATTGACTCAGTAATTTCATTCCTATTCTATGATTTGACATGAAATTACCCTGATTTTATAATGCAGTATTTCCACAGAAAATGTAGATAGATAAATTTTTTCACCTGTTAAGAATATCTCCTTAAGGGGCGCCTGGGTGACTCAGTTGGTTAAGCGTCCAGCTTCGGCTCAGGTCATGATCTTGCAGTTTGTGGGTTCAAGCCCCGCATCAGGCTCTGTGCTGACAGCTCAGAGCCTGGAGCCTGCTTCAGATTCTGTGTCTCCCTCTATCTCTCTGACCCTCCCCTGCTTGTACTGTCTCTCTCTGTCTCTCAAAAAAAAAAATATCTCCTTAAGCCTGGAGTTAGTTGTATTAAAAAAGGATTTGAAGTAATTATGTAATTACATAATTAATTATCTTTTATTAGATATTTCTTAACTCAAAGGGAGAAATTATATCTATTTTATTTATTCATGAACCATTTACTGAATAAGACTAGATGTCAGTTATAATTCTAAGTCATGAAGACACAGCAGTGAATAAAGCCTTATGGACGCACATCCTAGTAGGAGAGATAGATATCAACAAATAAGTAAAATATTGAGCTTGTCACTTAGTGTCAGGAGCGGTGGAGAAAATAGAAGAATTAGTAGTGGTTGCCTTTTATTCAAAATAATCAGGGAAGGCTTTACTGAGAAGATCACTAAAGTAAAACATTTATGTGAGGCATGACTAAAACTTTGAAGGTGCTGGGACAGCATTTGCCAGGGCCTGAGACAGAAGTGTCCCTAGTGGGCTTTAAGAAGAATAAGAAGGTCTGTAAATCTGGAGCAGAGTTTGGGGGAGAGGCATGTAGGCAATGGGAGCAGAGAGTCAACAGAGTTTCTGTCAAGATTGTGGCTTTTACTAGGAGAATCATCCCCTGAGGGGATTGGGATTAGAGGAATGACCTGGCCTGGCTTCTGTTGTAAAATGCTCAGGAGCTGTAGAGTTTGAATTGAAATTATATGGAAGCAGTCCTGAGAGGTGGTCAGATACAGAATGTAGAGAAAATAAGAATTGTTGACAGATTAGATGTCAGTTGGAAGTGAAACAGAGAAATCAAAGATAAAACCATGTTGTTGTTGTTATTTTATCTGATTAGGAAGAATGTATTTTATAGCTATAGTTGGTTTCATAACGATTGTTAAAAAAAGAAATGGGTTAAAGTTTCTAAATGAAAACAAGTGTGACTGAATAATATTTAGACAGCACTATTGACGTGTACATATACATGTAGTTAATAGTTTCCACATATACACATAATGAAAAATAGAAGTTTTGATGACTCCAGATAGAAAGATTGATGTACCTATGAGTCCTTTGATGTGGGAAACAGATGCCAACTCTGACAAAGGAATCTATTAGACATCTATTTGGAAGTTTTACTGGTCAAGATCTTGGCATGCAAAAGGTGGCACACTCAACAGATTTAATTGAAGATATTTTAATGGAAGGAGATGTGGCATACAGAGATATGGACAAAGTAAAGAGGAACCCCAAGGAGGGTAAAGCTGCCATATTAGAAGTAAGCACACCAGGAAGGCACTCCTAAAGAGGCAAAATGAAGAAATTTACTACTGAATGGGCATAAACTATAGCCAGTGATGAAAAAGTAGGAGGTGTGGCCATGGAAGAAGGCAGTCTAGAACACAACCTGGTGAAGAAGAGAGGAAGTGCGACAATGGGAGTAAAAACCTTATTCTTTTTCTCCTCCTAAACTTCATCTTTTACTGGTCCTTCCTATTGGCCTTGAGAGAGGGCAGAGCATAGAGGATACTTGCTCATACAGTCCATGGTTTTCAGTCTGTGGGAGACAGAGAGGGAAGAGAAGGTTAGGTATTGAATCTGGAAGGACAAATAAAGAATACAGAGCACAACATTTCATGTTATTGAAGGAAGATCGAACACCAAGACATATGAGGGCAGCTCTGTGGAATTCCTGTAGGAGAAACAAGGGATTGCACCTCTATCCTGTTACCATGGAAAACCATTCCACCTGCCCAGGTTCTTGCTTAGTCTGTGCCGAAGAGTTCAGATTCTGGGAGAATAAATTCTGTGACCTGGCTTGAATCAAATGCCCACACTTGTGATGGGAGGAAGGGGTAGTAGGATCCTGTGACGGGGGTCCAATTCTAATTATGTGGAGCTAGGAAAAGGATCTAACTCAAAGAAAAGGATTATAGACAAATCAATAAAAATATTTATTTCATATATAATATATATACATGTTTTACCAAAAGGAAAGATAAGTTTCTCTAAACGGACACCAATATTTCAAAGTATAGGAATGTCTTTTAATTCATTTCTCAATTCCAGGAAGATCAAAGTTTGTCCTTTGGTATGATTCTTTGCCCTCCTTTTACAGTTAAAAATGTACCCCTAATGCCAGGTCATTTATTTTAAAATGAAAATCTTTGTTTGCAAATTAATAAAATAAAAGTCTATTAGTGCTAATAAATAAAAATAAAATCTTTGTTTGCAACAATCTTAAGAAAAGGGGGTGTGCCTGGATCAGTATAAAGTAATTGCCACTATGGGCCTGGGCGGGTGGGAGAACAAAACCTTGCAATGTAAGGTTTTGTCAATCACCAGGGAAAACCAGAATCACAAAACTTAACCTCCTTGAACCTAGTTTATACACGCTAATTGATTCAGAGACAAAAACAATAATAGTCTCATTTATAATACTATGCAACTTCATTTCCAGACTTTCCCTGAAAGTTCTTGCTAAAGAGGTAGAGAAAGTTAGCTCTGAGTCTCAAAGTCCATCAATGGCCTCTTTGTTGGTGAGGGTACCGCCTCCTCTCTCTCAGACAATGGGTCATGCGCCTTGGAAGTGAAAGGTCAAGGAGAACATGACTTTAAGAAGGAAAGTCACTTAAGAGTTGGCAAATTATTAATCCCAGTTTGTTTAATTCATTCATTCATTCATTCATTCATTCATTTGTTCATTCCATCATCTGGTAATGAAACATTTAATGATTTTCAATGCCAAGAAACATGTGAATTTGAAAAAAATATATATATGCTTTGTACTAAAATAAGAGGTACATTATTTCAGTCGGGAACATAGCATTAGAGTCAGATAGATCATGGTGAAGAGGTAGGTCTGCCACATAAAAGCTATGTCAAATTTCTATGTTAATAAGTTCTCCATCCTAGTCTACAAAATGGAGACAATATTCGCCTTGCAGACTTAAATGCGGTACCTGTGGAGCATGGGGCCCAGCACAGAGTAAGCTGGTATTAATGGAGAATATGCTTTTTTTAATTTAATCTAAATTACCATGTGAAATTTCCCCTTCATTTTGTTACTGTGGTATAACGCATTGAATGAGTTTTTTGTATGTTGAATGAGTCTTTAGGAATAAATCACACTTGGTCATGGTGTAGAATTCTTTTAAAATGGCACTGAATTTGTGCTATTATTTTGTTGAGGATTTTGCACCAATGTTGATAAGGGATCAGTATAAGTTTTCTCTTCTTTTGATATGTTTATTTGTCTGGCTCTGGTATCAGGATCATGCTAGTCTCATAGAATGAGTCAGGAAATATTCTGTCCTCTGGGTTTTTTTTTTTTTTTTTGAAAACTATAAGCAGTATTGGTATTCATTGTTCTTTAAGTGTTTGGTACAATTCACCAGTGAACCCATCAGGTCCAGGGTATTTCTTCCTTGGGAGATTTTCTATTCAGTTCCCGTACTAGTTCTAGGTTCAGGTCTATTTAGATTTTCTGTTTCTTCATGATTTAGGTTTTGTTTCTAGAAATGTGTCCATTTCATTTAGGCATATGATTGCTCATGGTACTCTATCAGAATCAGTAGTAAATAATGTTTAGTAGCTTAAATCTTTTTTCTCCCCTATTCCATCCAGCTCAAGGTTTGCTGACTCTGTTGATCTTTTTAAAGAACTAACTTTTGATTTTGTTATTTATTTCCATTGTTTTTGTTCTCTATTGCATATTTCTTTGCTTTAATTTATATCATTTCCTTCTTCCTGATAGCTTTGGGTTGAATTTATTCTTTTTTTCCTAGTTCCTTATGTTGTAAAGTTAGGTTGTTGATTTATGATCTTTCTTGTCTTTTTTAAAATGTAAGCATTTATGGCTATAAATTTGCCCCCTCAGCACTGCTTTTGCTGTGTCCCATAAGTATGTTCTGTTTTCGTCTGAATTTATCCCAGGCATTTTAAAACTTCCCTTATGATTACTACTTTGATCCATTGGTTGGGAGCATCTTGCTTAACTTCTACAAATTTGTGAATTTTCCATTTTCATTTTTATTACAAATTGCTTCTTCCCATTGTGGTCAGATAAGATACTTTGTATGATATCTATCTTTTAAAATCTATTGAGGCTGATTTGTGGCCTACCATAGCATTTATTCTGTGAGCTGGAGAAGAATACTTATGTTTCTGTTGTATATGGTTTCCATATATCTAGTAGATTTAGTTGGTTTATTGTGTTGTTTACATCCTCTCTACTTATCTGCCATCTGGGTGTTCCGTCCATTATGAGAGTGGGGTATGGAAGTGTCCAGCTATTATTATAGAACTACCCATTTCTCTTTTCAATTCTGTCAGTTTCTGCTTCATATAAATTGACGGTCTTGACATCAAGTGTGTAAGTGTTTATAAATGTTATATCCTGTTGCTATATTGAAATTTATTTTAATATGTAATATCCTCCATTGTCTCATAACTTTTTGATTTAAAGTCTATTTTTCCTGATATTAATATAGCAAAGCTGTTCTGTTTGATTACTATTATATGGGATATCTTTCTCCATGTCACTTTCTATCTAATTTTTCCATGTTTACTTTGTTGTAAGCTTCTCAATATCTATGATTAATTATGACAGTTAAACAGTTGACTCTTCTGGGTTTTCAAAAGGGAGACAATATTATCAACTGAAAAAACTACGCATGACAGACATGCTGGGTGTGAGTGTTTTGTTCTGACATTAATAGAAACATAAATAGTGTTTCACATTAAGCATCATCTTGCAATTGCTTTCCAGAGAGATAGATGAGTACGCCTGGGCATGAGACACAGAGAGACTGTGAGGTTGCCCGTGTTGGACTATTCTTTTCCCCGTTCCTTACCGGGGCCTTCTTCAACAGAGACGGCTCTGACTTCATTTTCCTATGTGTGAAATATGTGCTTAACATATTCTTCTATCTTACTAAGAGGACTAAAATGTTTTATCTTTGAAATCTTTAAGTGTCACTGAGAATTTTCCAATAAGCTGTCAAACTTCAAGTCGCCCATCTATCTTTTTTGTCTCATTTCACATGTACTTGCGTCTGCTGCATGAAGATTTTATTTTAGTTTCATATTAATCTGCTGCTGCTGTCTGCAATTTGATCTTAAGCAGAGTATTAAAGGAAACGGAGAACATTTTAAAAGATGCATGATCCTTGTATGTACTGAATAGCACCCATTACAACCACTGTTGGGATATTCTCATGAAATGAATTCATAACTCATATGCTCTCATGAGTCCTCAGCCATCAGATTCCTCTGAAATACAAGGCAGTTTGACATGGACATCTGATGATATAGAGTCAAACATGATGGCAGTCCTATTTATAAGATGACTGAAAAAAAAATCCTTCTATGTTAGTGCAGTAGATTTCAGCCTGAGACAGTTTATCATTGAACAGACATGGAAACTAGCTAGAAGGCATTATCCTCAACATTTAGGCCTGTCCTGGGGGCACACATATGTCTGGAGTGAATTAGGAGAAGGATAGGATGATAAAGAAAAGCAAGTGACAAGAGGAAAGTAAAATTTAGGTCTGGGGCTAGGGAATGGGAAGATAAAGATTTGCAGAGCCTAACTTGCTCTTATCTATAATTCTTATATACCCAATCGGGCTGTGAGCAAATAGTCCCTAATTTCTAACTTGGTCAAAAAACTTTTCTAACTCATGCAGTGAATTCAGATATAAAAGTGAATATTAAACAATGGAAGAAATTTATCCATTTTAGCCACAGAAGCCTAATTTCATGATTGGTTCACATTTTTAAATATATTTGCTGATTCTGTCTGTCTGTCTCTCTCAGTACTTTCATTCTGTTATCATCTTCTTGCAAGTTCTTCCTTGTTGCTAAGGAAGCTTTTTACTTATGCCTGCATTTTAAACAATTTTAATCAACAGTTTGAAAGTAAAATGAAGAAACTTGACTTTTTCCCTTGTTGACAACTAAATTTTTTACTTCTATTATTTTTGAAAAAAATTTTGTTTGATAGAGAAAGCACATGCAAGTTGGGGAAAAGTAGAAGAAGAAGAGAGAAAGAATTTCAAGCAGTCTCCATTCCCAGTGCAGTGCCGTGACCATGAGATCATGGCCTGAGTCGAAATCAAGAGTTAAACACTTCATTAATTGACTGAGCCACCCAGGAGCCCCTTTGGGTGACAACCTCAAGTTAATTAATCGATCTAACATACACATTCTCAAAATTTAAAAAAATAGCGTATTTTTTTTGAGATTTTAAATGAATGACAAGTGGCCTGAAAGCTGTACCTGAAGCAAACCGTGATTTGTGAATTTAGACATTTTTTTGTTGTATTTTGGAAACATGTTAAGTAATTCTGTCATATTAATTTAGAACAGACATTGGAACTGAGAAAAATTCTGACTTAAAATAACTGCCTGGTCATGATTAAGATTAAGTTGAAATAGAACAAATAAAAGGATTGGCTAGAAGAAAAGAGAAACTGACTTAAACTCAGTTAGCATAACATTTCAGATGGTATATTTTTAAATTATTATAAAATTTAAAATTTATGTTAAAATATACATTGTCATACCCATGACTGAAAATAGAGTGATTGGAGAAGCATGCAGAATGGGAGAAGACGAAGGAACATCTTTAGTCTAATAAAGAAAAGCTGCCTGAGTAATCGGGCCTTTCTTAGGAAGAACTGTGCGTTAGGCAGTGTTTGTTTTTATCCATCCCCTTGGCTTCCTTCTGTCGTTGGCACCTGGTGTCCTCACATAACCCCTTGGATTTCCAAAGTCCCCACTTTGCTAGATCAGAGCACTATATGGTTCATATTTTCCCTATTTTTTACCATTGAAATTTGGCCACCTATACTTATTTCTTAGGGCTCTGGTTTTTGATTAGTTGAAAACAGATGGTGTCTGAGTCAGGATGGAGCTCACTGAAAAAGGAGATTTAGCACAGACTACGGGAAGTAGAATGGTAGGGGTTATCTTACAGATTAGAACACAGTTAGGCCTAATGGCTTTTTGGTTTCGCTTCTTTCAACTTTTTTCTGTTCTCTGCTTCCTTTCTCAGGTTGTTAACCCCTCATGGGGGCATCCAGTTGTCTTCTTTTGTCTTTATCCTTGCTTCTCGTTGTTAATTGGCTTCACTGCTGCTTAGATTTTGAGGAGAGCACCTTTATTGACCACATGCATTTTTTCATGCTAGGCCATGGGTTGACCCTGCCATAGATTTCCTCCCGGAGGGGTTTCCTCTTCTCCCTCCAAAATGTGGCTGTGACTGACAGGAACCCATTAGACCAGAGACTCTTAGCAGGGCAGGATTTCCTTTAAAGAGGCTGTGGGCAGGAAGGCAATCCTCGTGTCTGGAACAGATGCTTTGGGACACTGGGAGTCTTGAAGCTCTTCAGACTCTGGGGCTGCCCTACTGAGTGACGGGCAAGTTTGGCAGCACGTCCTTCCTTTAACTAATTTGGTGTGTTTGGGAGACGCTGCGGGGCCAGGAGGAATCTGAGAATGCTTTCTTCAGCATCAGCAGCACCTTCTAAGTCTCACTTGAGAATACTTTCCCTCATCTGAAATGGTGATTACGTTCTGCCTAAATTCCAACACATCTTGGCTTCCTGGTGAGGTGTAGGTGAACACTGACCAACATGCATGCCTCTTAGTGTGTTTTATTGATTACATAACTTATCTAAAAAGATAGGTCAGCTCTGGCGAGTTTTCCCTAACACGTTTTTTCTTAGTGTTAGCAGCTGGAAGACTTGCTCGCATGTGTGTTGATGTGAGCAGCCTTGGGAAGAAAGAAATCCCATCCTCTGCTTAAGGAGCTCTGAGAGAATAAACAAGGATAAGTGTAAGGAGGTCAGCTGTTTGTCCCTTGGTGCCACATCTTCATCACAGCCTTAAGCAGCTGATTGCTCCTGGTTACCCAGATCTAGTCCCTTTCGCTGTCTGCCTCTTTCCTACACACACACACACACACACACACACACACACACACACACACACACCCTTCCTTTTACTCATGCAATTTATTATCCAGTGTCAAATCTTACTTCCTTATGTACATCTAGCTTTACACGTGAATTTTCTGCATGCAGAGCCAAGCTCTCTCCCTTTGCCAATCTGTAACATCATTCAAACAGGCGTTCAGACAATGTGACAATGCCTCAGTGAGTTTCAGGATGTTTATTTCTTTTGGACGAACACACACCCGCTAGTTCAGTCTTTCTCTGTCTCTTTGGCTCTCTGCCCCCCCCCCCACTCCCCTCCACCTCTCTCCCCTCTTAGGTGCACACATACACCGACTCTCTTACAACATGTACAAATAAATATCTCGGAGGGCTCCCGAGTTCAATGTCACGCTGGGCAGAAGTGGAGCAAGAGTGGAGGGAGAGTGCGCGCTGTGCGGGCGGGGAGACAGCCTTTCCGGCCAGCAGAGGGCAGCCGAGGGGAGGCGCTGGCGCGCGAGGGCTGAGC
>NC_043705.1:113017288-113052288 GCF_006229205.1 Suricata suricatta
GGGCCGGCGCGAAGGAGCACGGCAACTCGGTGTGCTTCAAGGTGGACGGCGGCGGCGGCGGCGAGGAGTCGGCCGGGGGCTTCGAGGACTCCGAGGGCCCCCGGCGGCAGTACGGCTTCATGCAGAGGCAGTTCACCTCCATGCTGCAGCCCGGGGTCAACAAATTCTCCCTCCGCATGTTTGGGAGCCAGAAGGCGGTGGAAAAGGAGCAGGAAAGGGTTAAAACTGCAGGCTTCTGGATTATCCACCCTTACAGCGACTTCAGGTGAGGACTCCCTGCCGCCGCCCCACCCTCCCTGCCGGGCGCGCCCTCCAACACGCTTCCCCGCGCCGGGGAGGGGGCGCCCGGGGACTCGGAGGGAGGGGTTGCGGGGCGGGCGGGGGGTGGCGCTGCCGGCGGCTTCCGCTCGGACTGCTCGGGCTCGACTCTTCAACTAGTTTCCGCTGAGGAGGGGGTGCGATGAGGAGCTCCTGTTGCCCGGGAATCCCAGGGAGGTTTCGCTTCCTTAGCCTCGTGAACTTTGGGGACACATCGGGGAAGAAGTCCACGGTGACCCCCCCACCCCCACCCCTCCGGATGGGAGGATGCTAAGTTGTGCAAAAAAAACTTTGACTTCGGAGTTGGGAGTGTAAGGAAGCGGCCAGAAAGTCGTCTTTGGGGTGACACCCATCCTCGCGCTGCTCCCCCAGAAGTGGGTCCCTCCCAAAGGGGAAAAAGGCGCTCCTGGGCTCGAGGAGAGGATGGGGCAAGCGGAGACAGTGACTCACAAGTCCTAGCTCTTCCAGCCGCTCTCACCCCTGGGGAATGTTAATCTGCTTATAGGCACTGGGCATCCTCAGTGCATTTCTTCAGAATAGTGGCTGGCAGACTCAGGAAGGGCAATTTGCGCTTGGATAGTCCCTGACTTGAGATTTCAGCGGAGCAGGCGCTGCCAGGTTGGGCAGCAGCGTGGCAGGAAGCTTCGAGTTCCAGAAACAGAGACAGGGGGCGTTTCCAGAGCCCCCTTCCTGAAACCAAGAGACAGCCTTTCTTGACCTTGACTACAAGTCTGTTTGGGAAATCCCTTTCCCCTTTCCCAGCTGGGAAACAAGGGCAGGCGGAGAGCTGTCAGCCGTCAGGGAAACTGCTTTGGAGAATTAAAATTAAGACGTTTCCTGATCTTATTTGTCGCCCAAGTATTTGCTCGGTTATAAGCATGTTTAGAGATTATCAAATGAAGGTCGTGAAGTAGATCCTCTTATTTATTAGCGTGCGTACACGTTGCAGCTCCCGAATAAGGTTGGGCTTTCCGTTTAAATTCTAAAACTCAGGGTGACTGGCTTTCTTTATCTTTCTTTCTTTCTTTCAACTAAACTCTTTCGAAAAAGAAAAAGAATCAGTCAAAAGACTATATGTGCAAACTAAGCCGTTTTAATAGGCGTCTATTAAACAGCAAACAAAGGTAGCAATAAAAAAGCAGCATTACTTTGAGTTAACGTTTAAGGGAAATTGCCATCAACTCTATGCCTCAGTAGGAGCTGTCCACAGTTCTGAATGACGTTAGCTTTGGAAAACTCAAACTCCTGACACATAAAGCCTGGGAGTGACTGTCTTCACCTTCTTTGAAATTTACATATTGTCTCAGAAATCAGTTGCCTCTATTATTTATGCATAGAGTGAATGGATTTAGGAAATCTAGCATTTTAGAGTTCTTATTTACAAAAACATGTAACAAAGTCTAAATGGGGACTTATAGAATGTAATGATATCTATAGTCTATAGCAAATTAAGAGTTGGACTGAAAGAATGTTTACATTTAAAAGGATTTAAATAATCAACCATGGTTGCTGTTTATCCTGTTATCAGTAAGATAAGCAGACTTATAAATGACCTTGTTTTAAGGCACATTAGACTGTCATTTTCTTTAAAATTTTAAAGGTTGAAATCAAATGTAGAATACAATCTCTCCTTCAGTCCTCCATGGAGGTATGTTGCAACCTAGTATCTTTTTTTTCTTTCATGAGAAAAACTTCACATGGAAACAGCCTTCAGTCTTAATAACAAAAGTAAGCCTGGTATTTCCAACAATATATGTGGTTCACTGTTTACATGCAAAGAAAATGCTACACCTTATTTAATTTTACCTCAATTGAGTGATCCTTTTTGATAACTTATGACACTTTTATTTCTTGAACAATGTAAAAAGAGACTACACTTTTCAAAATGGTGGCATGTAGTATGTAATTAAACTTTTACCACCTACTGGATAAAAACATAGGACCACCTTTCAGGAATTGGAATAGTGTGCCAAAACCTTTTGAATGAATGAAATTCATGAAATTAAAGATTCTCCACATTTTCCAGGCGAATCATCTGAGACAAAATATCTCTTTAAAAACAACAAAAAAGTTACTAAATAAGAAATAAGTTGAGATCAGATGGTGGTTTACTTTTACTGTGTGTTTCAAATAAATGAGAAGTGATTAAAAAGTGAGGTAATACTCTAAACAAAATCCAACGTGGAGAAGTTTGCACTACTGGATTTTATCTTGCATGACTGGAAAAAGGAAATGGCAGACATAAATTAAACAATTACAAGGTTTAGGTTTTTAGCTGGAAGATTTTGAAAAAGATGTTAAAACTCATAATTACAATATATGCCAGTTTTCTAAAACAAAAGCTAAGGAAGTAATGATGTAAATACTTATTTGCCTATGTGAAGACATTTAAATCTTATTATTATTTCATTAATATTTTTATATGACCTCAATAAGATTTCTCAAAACCTATAACATGTCAGGATAATATAATGGAAAAAGAAGAAATAAGAAAGACAAAATTCTGGCAGTACTCTTTTCCTAATGGAAAAGAAATATGGGAGAACTCTCTTAACATAGTAGAAATGTTATGGTTCTGATCTGTTCGCCTTTTGTCTCTGCTGAAGAAGACACTTTAAGGCCAGGGCTTTGCTGTGATTCCTATAATGCCAAACTGATGTTCAGTAATAATTTAGCAACTGAGAAAGTGACACTTGAGAATCAATTTCCATGGAGGGTTGGGAGATACTGGAAATAAGGATTTTTTTTTTAACTTGATGCTTTCATAAGCTTTTTCATGGCCAAGGAAGTTTACTCATAGTGCTTTTAGGTCACCCCCATCCTGCTGAATATAGGGGAGCCTGCCACTCCTGGGCAGGCCAGGACTTTACCACTCTGCTGGTGATGTAGTATCCCTTTTCAGGATGACTTCTGAGGCAAGGCCTTTTCCACTTCCCAGGCTTTGCTCCCACTGAGACTCCCACAGAGCCAACTAGGTGCTTCTCTCACATGCCCAAGAGAGATACTGCTGTGTCTGGCACGTAGTTTTCTCCTATCTCCGGTGTAAGTAGGGCAGGGGCTCTGTATTTCCCTTCTTTCTCAGGAGAGGATGATGTTAGAAACCTTCAGGGACTAAAGAAGAGTCAAATACTACCAAAACTGTTAGAAATAACTGGGTGGCAGAAAGGGAGATGTGACGATGGAAGCAAAGATCACGGTGACGTCCCACGAGTCAAGGAATGCTTTCAGCGTCTGAAAGCTGGAAACGGCAAGGAGTGGATTCTCCCCTAGAGACTCCACAAGGAACATAGCCTTTGATTTTAGTCTTGTAAGACTTGTTTTTTTGTTTGTTTGTTTTCTTTTTGTTTTTGGTTGTTTATTTAAGAAAAAACTGGATGGGAGCTAGAGAGAGAGTTTAGTAAGAAAACAAACAAACAAACAAAACTATGTTTTTGTCCATACCATGTATATAATCACCCAAACTAGGAAAAATATAATTACTTAAAAAGTAAAAGTAGGGGTGCCTAGGTGTCTTGGTCAGTTAAGTGGCGGCCGCCTTTTGATCTTGGCTCAGGTCATGATCTCACTGTTTGTGACTTTGAACCCTGCATCAGGGTCTGCGCTGACAGTGTGGAGCCTGCTTGAAATTCTCTCTTCCCCCTCTCTCTGCCCCTCCCCAACTTGTTCATGCATCTTTTCTCTCTCTCTCTCTCTCTCTCTCTCCCTCTTGCTCTCAAAATAAATAAGTAAACTTAAAATAAGAAAAAAGAAAAAAGTAAAATTATACTGGCCTTTGTGTAGTAAGGACATGCTCTCAGTGTTACTGAGTTTCATGTGTACCAGACACACAAAAACAAATATCTAATTAGGTTAAATGTGATTTCTTTTTGAGATTACTAACAGTGATTATGTATTTATTAGCTAAAAATTTACCTTTAAAAAACTTTTAACATTTATTTATTTTTGAGAGATAGAGAGAGACAGTGTGATCAGTGGAGGGGCAGAGAGCGAGAGGGAGACACAGCTGAGCTGTCAGCACAGAGCCTAATGCGGGGCTTGAACCCACAAACCGTGAGATCATGACCTGAGCCAAAGTCAGATGCTTAACCGACTGAACCACCCAGGCACCTCTAAAAATTTACTTTTTATTTATTTAATAAAAAAAGTGGCACTGGCCTAGCCCTGTGCTTTCACAGCTAATCCATAGTTATGATATAATCATTCAAATGGATTGAAGGAATAGAAGACTTTTCTGGATGGTTTTTATTATCTGAGTAATTTACCTTGGAAGAATTTATCCCCAGATTCTTTGCCATTTCATGGATTCTGACATTATTTTCCTGGATCACACTTATATACAGGGTGCGTTTATAGATAATGTTCCCATTCCATATATATTGTCAGCCAACATCTCGCCTCTGGTAAAGGAGGAGATTTTATATCTTGGCTTGTTACTTCTTCCACTGCTTTTCACAATGTGAACAACTGTACGAGAAGCTTATTATGTCATAAGAACACAAGGACTCTAGAGACGGGAGTCACTTTCTGAAGCTGTTGCCATTTCTGGCCTTCCATCTCTGCCTCGTGTTGCAGCCACAGTGGTAGTGATGTCAGAGGTCACTGACATGTTCATTAGTGAAGGGAGGCTTCGCCCATATTACCCAGTAAGTCGGAGAGAGACCTTTGTTTCCAAGAGCTTCTTACGAAAAAAACAATTCAACCTTCTGGGGTTTAAGGACTAATTAGCCTACTGTTCTGTTATCTTTGTGTTAAATGCAATCTGTACGCTCCCAGCAATGCTTCTTTTATTTGTTTTCCATATCGACACAGCCACAATTAACCATAAGAATTTATTTATTTTCTCTGTTAGGTAAAACTTTTTATATCTTATATTTCAATTAAGTTTTTCCTGGTGACTCTACCAACTGTTAGGCCCAATTAAAGTGAAATGATTTGAAAGTATGAATTTATTCCATTACTTTTTCTTAGTATCCATTTAAGATGCAAAATTTTAAAATCTATTTGATGTTTCACTATTTAATTGAATTTGATAGATATCAGTGTGATATTATTATCATTAAAAATTTTTTTTTTGTTTATTTTTAAGAGAGGGAGAGAGAGATAGAGCATGAGTGGGAGAGGGGCAAAGAGAGAAGGAAACACAGAATCTGAAGCAGGCTCTAGGCTCTGAGCTGTCAGCACGGAGCCAGATGCAGGGCTCGAACTCACTGACTGGGAGATAATGACCTGAGCTAAGTTGGACACTTAACCAACTGAGCCTTCCAGGCGCCCCAATATTAGTGTGAGATTATACTATTAAAATGTTACAAGATGTTTTGCATTTTTTTTTCTGAGCAACTTTCCCTTTAAACCTACTTTTGGGACTTGATATAAATTGAGAATCTTTGGGCAGATGCGTTTTTACCAATTCACACTTAATTATGTCAACTTGTATTTATGAACTTGAATGTTGATGAGTAATGCAAGAATTTTAAATACATTGGAATAATATATGACTCATTATCAAAAGGTTATTTAACAAAATCTAAATAAACTATATCTACTTGATCAAAAACCACAAACTAAAACAACATCAACACCATAAAGCAATTTAAGTAGTATTTGCAATTCTGCATTATTCATTATTCAGTGAGCCTATAACCCAAAGTGACTAAGAGTCAAGCAAAATATATCTGATGTGATGCTCATGTGAACATTTTGCCATTTGAAGTGTAATTCTGTTCTTTAGCAGATAATTCACTTCATTATTTAGAGACAAGTAAGTAATGGGTTAATATAATTTCATATATAGTTTCTTGTAATTAAAATGCAAAATTATGGCAGACCATAGCACCACAATGAAGGATGCTCAATGTTTTCAGAGTCTGTGACAAATTTTTATCTTATAATGTTGTATAAAGAAGTAACAAACTACAAGTTAGGCAGAAAAGGTGGTGGTAATGAAGAAAAATTCTGCATACACTAGGAAAAAAGACTTTTTACGTAGACTGAATGCTTTTCTTCTGCAAATAATTTTCTTTGTGAAGGCATCTTGATATACAACTTGCCATTTTTTTTTTTCAAAAAAAATCAAGGGAATATGGTGATACTCCCTGGTACATCCTGGAGTTATCTGTGGTATTGCAAAATAAATCATCGTGATGCTATTAATTCTCTGTGTTGTGTGTGTGTGTGTGTGTGCGTGCACACGTTGTGCATGTGCATAGAAACTATTTAAGGGACATCTGTATACGATTATATGCACATAGGATATATATTGTGTTGATTATTTTTGAGTTGAACATTTATCTGATATATTTCACCCAAGTTTGAATGACAAAAAAGGATGTCATGACTTTTTTCACATTGATTAGTTAATTTCCTCATAATACTCTTTAGCCATTTCACATAGTAACTACTCGGTTAAAGCAAAGTAACAAAATTATACATGTTTGGGATGTATAATTGGACTATCTTATTTATAGACCTGTTTTTATTTTTAAGACATTAGCTACAATTCTAAAGAAGTCAGGCTAATTACACATCTACAGAATTAGCAACTGTTTACAGATTTTGTACTTTCAGGCTAAATAGTGCTACAGTGAACATCTTTGTATATTACTCTTCATTATATTTTGGACAGTCCAGGGAATGGAATTACTGGCTGTGAACATTTTAGAGATTCTATACATATTGACTTTACCAATTAATACTGCCACTGGTTGAGACACTTTTTAAATAATGTTTATTGATTTTGAGAGAGGGGAGGGAAGAGCAGAAAGATAGATAGAGAAAGAGAGAATCTCAAGCAGACTCTGTGCTGTCAGTGCAGAGCCCAATGCAGGGTTCAATCCCAGGAACCGTGAGATCATGACCTTAGTGGAGATCAAGAGTTGGATGCTCCTCTGACAGAGCCACCCAGGCGCCCAGAGACACTTTTCAAAATTATGAGTGACATAGGTTTATCAGTGTTGTTGATATTTCTGCTTAGATGTGCACAAGTAGTTTTAGGAGAGAAAGTCAGAACTATATTCATCATAGAGTAGCAAGAGCGATCTTAAAAAGCAAATATTACTTAATATCTAATAATATCATGTGGCCTAAAACCCTTTAGAGGCTTCCCATTAGTCTTACAATACATTTGAGCTACAAGATGAGCTACAAGATCATGAATAATTTCAGTTTATCTATGCAACCTCTTCACCCACAACTTACTCCCCCACTGTATTCTGGCCTCCTGCGTAAAATTTCAACCCCTACAGTAAGCTGAGTTCTCTCCCGCCCAGAGATTTTGATGTGAAATTTAACCCCACTGCCTAAAATTCTCTTTTTACTTTCTGTCACTGTGCATCACACCTAGTTTCTCCTTGTTGTTTGGATTTCTGTTTAATTGTTCTGATCACCCTCTGCTTCCAAACCCCCCCCCATTTAGTTTTCTATCTGGGTCTCTTCTTTCATCGGAACTTACAGTTATATTATATTTATGTCCCTGCACTAGAGTCAAAGTTCCATGACCTCATCTATACTACTCAATTTTATATTTCTTTTCTTTTTTTAAAAAATATTTAAAATGTTTTTATTTATTTTTGAGAGACAGAGAGAGACAGCATGAGCAGGGGAGGGTCAGAGAGAGAGGGAAAATCCAAAGACAGGCTCCAGGCTCTGAGCTAGCTGTCAGCACAGAGCTGGACGTGGGGCTCGAACCCACAAACCCTGAGATCATGACCTGAGCTGAAGTCGAATGTCCAACCCACTGAACCACCCAGGCACTCCTCAGTTTTATTTTTTATGTTATAAAAGTACACATAAAAGATTGTTTTCATGCTTAAATTTTCACAGATGCTTTATTTTTAACACCTTTTTTTGAGCTATAATTCAGTTACAGTATAAATTCACTCATGTAAAGTGTGTGATTGAATTTTTTTCTAGTATATTCACAGAGTTGTCCAGCCATTACCCAGATCAATTTGAGAAATTTTATCACTCCATGTAGGAACCCATACACATTAGGATGCATTTCTATCTTCTCCATTTCCTCTCCCCATTGCTGTAAGGAGCCATCAGTCTACTTTCTGCCTCCAGAGATTGTTTATGGAATATATAATGTGTGGTCTTCTGTTACTGGCTTCTTTCACTTAGCATATTTTCAAGTCTCATCCACGTTGTAGCATGTTTTAGAACTTCTTTTTTACGGAATGCTGTTCTGTTGTATGGTTACAGCAGATTTGTTTATCCATTCATCAGGTGATGCAGATCTGCATTGTTTCTGCCTTTCGGCCATTATGACTACTGCTGATATGAATGTTCTTGTACAGTTTCTTGTGCAGAGATATATTTTCACTTATCTTAGAGTTGAAATCACTGGGTCAACATACAGCCTTTTAACAAATAGTGAATACATGTACAAAGAATTAGTCTGCAACCAGGATGTGCAGACATTTAATCTTACAGCTAGTAAATCCAGTTAAAGAAAGCTCTTCCTTTCCCTATAGCAACACCTAGCACCCACTCCCCGCTGCTACCTGCAAGGACATGTCACAACCATTACATTTCCCTAGCCAGTGTACAGATGACTAAATGAAACTGCAGGAACATTAAGCAGCATGAACATGGTGACATAGATAGTAAGAACTGGGCCAGGAATTCAGCTCTTCTGAATCTTAATTCTGTCACTCCAACTCTTTTCACTGAAAGGAAGCAACTAGGATAAGTCATTCTCCTAACCTGCAAGGAAACATTATAGACTAAACCTAATCATTTATTCTTCCCACCTCATGAAACCATTCCAAAACAATATGAGAAAACACACAGATACGATGATAAGTAAAGAAAGAGGAGAAAATAGAGAGCCAGAGATCTCAAAAACATTTTGGAAAATACAAAGCTAATGGAAAAATATTTAATTTTCACAATTCTTCATCAGTGAGCCACTTAGGTGCTTAAGATGTGAGGTACCAGTTAAGAAGCAGTTTCCAGGAAAGCCAGGCCGAAATGAGGAGGATTAAATAGGGGTCTTCATAGTGAATGTAGAACTTTCAGGCTTAACATTAGAATGCTTGGAGCCAGGTCAGTTCTTCCCCAGCAGAACATTGGAGAAAAAACACATCTAATGGGAGACATTTGAAGACCTTCCACTACAAATTCTTATTCATTACCTAAGGATTTTTCAAAAAGCCTTACATACGTACATAGAAACTGTAATTATACATTGATATTTTATCATTTCATATGATCTTTAAGCAAAACATGAGTCCATCATAAAAGAGAAAGACTAAATCAAACAACAAATGAAAGTTCAGAGAACAGAGAGGAATTTGGGGTTAAGGGAAAATTACAACATTATTAAAAAAAGTCTATAAGTTATATCTTCAGGAAGATATTTTATACATACAATAAGAAAAACATGCTATGAAAAGAATACCCAGAAAATTAAAAGAAAATGCTCACATGTAAGAAGTTGGCACATAAAGTTTCAGAAACCTCTCAGAATTAAGGCAAAAAGAAATAAAAAAGAACATGTAGTAAAGGATAATTCATAAGGTCAAAATCTTTAAAAAACAGTTTCAAAATGAGAACAGGTGTGAAAATGGACATGTGGAATTAACAGACATTTTAAACAAAAATTTCCAGATAGGAGGAAATGAGATTTCCGAGAGTGCTCAGCATCAGGAAAGGAAGAGACCCCACAAAGGGTCTTAACAGAAGCTTCAGAACACCACTAAGTCAGAAAAAAAGGCAAAAATTTTTCAAAGAGAAATGTACATATCAAGAAGTTGGAAAACACTGTAAACTAAATGATAATATAACAGTCTCCAAAATTCTTGACTTTTGTTATAAAATAAGGAAACTAATGTATGTATCTTATCAGGTTGTTAGAATGATACATATTTTATGTTGATATAAATATTTTTATAGTGTCTAGATACATAGTACTTAGAAATTACACTCTGCACTTAATGCTATGTAATTGTTAGCTATTATTGTGAAAGTCAAATTGAAACAGAATTAAGGAATGTAAACTATTTGAGAAAAGAAAATACTCTCTTCATACATACTTGACAGTCTTGAGAATTCTTTAAACCAAATGTGTCTGTGAAGACATATAAGGATTAGGCTGTTCTGATTTCTTTTTATCTTGGAGGTCTGGGCAGCAGAAATCCTGACGTACAATGGCAGGTTTTGTATGTGCTGTATGAAACAGCTTCACTCCTGAGGCAATTAGCACTGGAAAACTTCTAATGCATCCTCTATCTGTAAAACTTTCCAGATACACCTTTAGGATCTTCTAAGGTGGTATAGAATGCTATAGTATTGAATATTAGAATAGCTTTTAGGGAAAATTCTAATGGCATTGAGTTGCATGCGCTCCTTCCTGTTAATCTTTATTTTCATTAAACCATTTGGTATCTTATTTCAAATCAGTTAAATGTTATATAGGAGCCAAATAAGGTGATTCATAACTTGCTAAATTCTTTCATTTTTTTTATTGTCAAATTTAATAGTCTACGAAAATGGTTATTTGGAAATATAATTTAAGAAAGATTGCAAATTTAAAAGAATGATTTTTAATGTTTTTTTACATCATTACTTGGCAGATGTCACTTATTAGCCTTGCATAATGTGTTAACCTTGTTTTTTATTTTAAGATAATATACCTTATTTAAAAATATACCATCTTAGTTGAGAGATGTGAGTAGAAGCTGAGAAAATGTATATTGAATGTTATATTAGTAGTACTTACAAGGAAAATCAGTACTCCTTACTTTTTCTATAGAGGAGTTATTAATTATTTAAATAATTATTTTTAGAGAGGTTCTTTGTTCTGAGCAATAAATTTGGTATTTGTTTTGAGTAATCATGTAAGTGAATTAGGTTGAAGATTAGAGACAGATATATTGTCTGGGATTCAGATGTAATTTTTTGGTTTATAAAATAGCAGAGGTACATGCTGAAATCATCTAGTTATGGTTGTATATGTAATGAACAATATAAATAATATAGGAATTCTGTAGTTATAATTATTGATTAAGCTGATCATTCATGCTTGTCCATTTAGTGACTCTTAGGCTGTCAGGGTCACTAAATGAATAAGAATAAGAATCAAAAGAAAGCTGTGAATCTCCTTCCTAGAAAAGTGCATATATGTATAAAATTTTATCTCTGATTTCAGGAGGTTTGTGGTTCCCTGCAAGCACATTTATTTCTAGACTCCAGCTTAAGACTTCCTGAACTATCTGATATTTTTACACAGAAATATGATCCTAAAAACAATGGGTGGAAGATAGCTTGAGACAGAGTTCTATTTGGACAAGCCATTGAAGAATTAAAACTGTGGTTAGAAAGATTTGTCTCAAGATGGAGAGAATTTCCTGTCAACCAAGTAGTTTAGTTCTGAGGCTGGATTCCTGGTCAGCAGGGATCAAATAGATATTTGTTCTTGATGAGTCAGTCCATGCAGTAAGGCACAAAGTTATAGCTAGAAACATTTGGGATGAGAGGACACTGAGTGATGTTTTGCAGATGATGTTTACCTGCTTTAAAAAACTGATTGAGGGGCGCATGGGTGGCTCCATCAGTTAAACGTCTGACTCTTGATTTCAGTTTGGGTCATGATCTCAAGGTTGGTGGATTTGAGTCCTGTGTTGGGCTCTGTATTTATAGCACAGAACCTGCTTGGGATTCTCTTTCTCCCTGTCTCTCTGCCCCTCCCCTCACTCACTCTCTGTCTCAAAATAAATAAATAAACTAAAAAAAAAAAAAAGCTGATCAAATCAACTGAGAGATGATCAAGTTAACTATGAAGTTCATAGGATGACTGATTTTAAGATAAATATATTAAAATATATTAGTAACTTTTCTACATATTAACAACCATGATTGAGGACATATAATAGAAAAGAATCACCAGCTATAAAAGCCAAAAAATATAAACTGCCCAAATTTGAAATTTGAAAAAAATTGAAAAAAATTCATATCTATATGTTAAAGTATAAATGATATGGTAAATACTCTGAATCAACTTAAAGAGTTGAGTAAAACCAATTCTCATCAGTCTGCAGTAAAATTAAATCCAAATAAATTTAAATGTATAAAAGATAAAAAACAAGTGGAAACAGAGTTCCTAGAAAAATATTAGCAAATTATTTAATCCTGTTGTCATGGGGCAGTGCTTTCCAATGCAGAAGTCCGGGGACTCTGTAAAAGCTGCAGCATTTCTGAAGGTCTATTTGACCCTTATAAAAAGTTCTTGAAAATTTATAGGCTGGTAAATTATCTTTCAGAAAAATTATGATATATTTGCAAATAGGATGATCCGTGCAATACTTTTCATGATAGGAGAAAGATGTAAACAGATCTAACCTGGGTCACCTGGATGGCTCAGTCAGTTAAGTGCCCAGCTTCAGCTCAGGTCACGATCTCAAGTTCACAAGTTCAAGCCCCTCACTGGGCTCTTTGTGGAGCCTGCTTCAGATTCTCTGTCTCCCTCTCTCTCTGCCCTTCCCTTGTTTTTTCTCTTTCTCCCTCTCTCTCAAAAATAATAAACATTAAAACAATTTAAACAGATATAACATCAGTCAAATTTCAACCCTGTCTGAAACCCCTGCTTATCAGTTATTCCCCATATCTCTGCCCTGACTTTTCTTCACAGAAGTTATTACAATTTATTATACTAAATGTTGTGTTTATCTAATTGGATTATTATCTTTCCTAATCTATAATTAAGCCTCACTTAAGGGCTTAAATATAATGCCTATATAAAGTACTATATTTCTAAGGCTAGATCCATGTGTGGCAAAAGTCGGCATTCAGTGAATATGAGTGAATGAAGAAATTTTAGCAACATTATGCCAAATCTTGGTTTATATATAAAACTTTCAACAACCAGATGGTCTTTTCCCTATATTTCCTACAAAAAAAGGAATATTTTAATGCAGTGCAGATAGCGTAACCTAATACACAGAAACATATATTGAGAAATAAAGATTGAAGCTATTTAAAATAATATGTTTCCACACTTACATGAATTCTGTTTATTGTAGTGTTTGTTTCTATGTAGTTTAAAAAATTGGGGATATATTTTGTGGACATCTTGGGATGACTCTTATTTTACAGCCCCATAAATGCTCTTTAAATGTTATTGCCTTTGGAATCAATGCTATTTTCATCAAAATAGAGCTGAAAATATATCTCTTTGGGCAATGACATTAAGAAAGAATGACACTACTTTTTTTACGTATCATGTTTTTATATTTTTCTTTTACCAAATTGTGTTGCCTTGGTATAAGAGTATACATGTCAAGTTTTATTGTGCAAGGGTTGGAAATTGGAACTGTCTCTATAGGTTTAGTTAATAAAACATTCAGTTTTGAAAGAGGATTAATTTTGAACTTTGACTCTGTGGTAAGTAGGTTCTTTTACTGTGTTCATCAATCCTAGAAAAATTCCAACCCCAACACATCTGAATCAGCACTATTAAATTGATCCTTGTGTAATGTTAATGGAAAGGATACCGTAGATCTTGATACAAGAAAATTGAAGTTGCCATAACTTTTGAAAGGAAAGGGAACTTGAGTCTTAGAAGATAGTGGTAGCTTAGTGTTTGTGCATAAAAAAATAGAGCAGATAGATAGCAAAAACAAAACACATGCATAACATTTATAGCAAAAGTATCCCCATGAGCCTAAAAAATAAATAGATTGGAAAAGACTTGTACCAGTTGCAAGATCTATGTCTTTTGAACTTCCATGTAGATTGAAAAGAAGTAATGAGAATCAAGGTCATCTGCTAAACCAGAGAATGGGCAGACCTCCCCCATACCCAATAGGAGAAACAGTCAAAACTGGGATGGGATTCACACACTCCAATAGCAAGAGGTCTGCAGTAATTTCAAGAGAAAGATGGCGGATCCTAGGTCTGGGGCTGGAAGTACATATTAAGGGCCTGGAACAACTTGACAGACAAGACAGTAAGGAAATTATCAAAGACAACCAGGGTAATATAAAAAAGAATCAGGAGTCAACTTGAAAAAGCCAAGATGAGCTTCAAAAAGATGAGAATTTTAACAGATTCAAACTCAGAAGATGTCTGAGTTCATAATGATACCAAAAATGCTTAACCTCTGAAACTCAATTCCTTACCTTGAAACTTTAGTAAATAAAAAGGAAGAAATCAAGCATTCACCCTGATTTTCCTGTATTATCTGAACCAATATGTAACCAAATAGCAGAGGAGGAAACGAGTATCTTTATAAAATTGTTAAAGTTAATAAATGAAAAGGTAAAGATATTATTAGAAGATTGCCATTTTACCATCCTCATTCAATTCATACATCTGGATGTTGAGCATCAGTGGCCAGTAATAACAAAAAAGAGCAAAACCAGATATTGCATTTTCTTGATAAAGGAACACACACAACCGATAGTTTTGCCAGTGGAATGGAATCTGATGTCAGGAAACCTAAGGGCGGAGGAATGTGCTGAACTTGTACCTTGAGCATGTAATTAGCAAAATCTAGTATTGGGGAATTGATGGGCCTGTCACCCCGTTTCTTCAGCAAATAGGTGGTAAAGAAAAGAATGGGATGGAAGGGAAGGTGGAGGTTTGAGGTAGACCGAACTCTGCAATTTAGGGATGCATAGTTGTGATGAAAGTATGTAAAGAAATTCAAGGAAGCAATTACTATGAAAGCCAGCAGAACTGTTATTTCAGAGAGCGAGGGGGAGGGCGCTGTGAATGGGGTCATACGTATGGAAGGGCTTCCTGGGGGAGTGGTGGTAAAATGTTCTTTCTTGTCCTGGGCGGTGATTTCAAGGATGTTTGATTTATAATAAGTCACTATTTTCTGTATCTGTCTATTTTACAATGAAAAGAAAAAATGAGAAGAGGTACTAATTTCCAAAAAGAAAGATCAGGCTGTAATGAAAAAAATGTAATATTTCTATTTATGTTTCTGTTTTACTCACAGATCTGATTTGTATTTGCTGTAAAACCCTAATAATGCTAAGGCAAAGCAAGATAATGCAACTTTATGGGGGGAAAATGACCCAGACAGGAGCTCAGAAAACTCTGAGCTCAGAAAAATCCTTAACTCTTTTAACTTGATTTGAGGAGATATTTAATCTCTTTGAAGCTAGTCTGTAAAATCTGAGAAAATATCTATCGCCTTAAGGATGTTGTGGAAATAAAATATGTGAAAGATGCTTGACACGCAGCCAATATTTACAAATACTACATTCCCTTTTCAGTTTGTTATCCTCTTACGTGATTAATATATGTGTACAAATAAATAATAGTGATTTATATAAAAGACATAGGATTATACTCATGAATTCACTCATTCAGTAAATATTTACTAAATGCTGGGTAAGTTTTCAGTGAGTATTAGGTGCTTTAGATATGAAACAAAAAAAATGAAAGAGTAGCAGTCTTTCAGAGGCTTTTTGTCTAATAAAGAAGACAAGCACATAAGGACTGACTTTAATGTTTATTTTTTAGAGAGAGAGAGAGAGAGAGACAGAGACAGAGACAGAGAGACAGACAGCATGAGCAGGGAAGGGCAGAGAGAGAAGGAGACACAGAATCTGAAGCAGGCTCCAGGATCCAGGTTGTCAGCACAGAGCCTGACGTGGGGCTCAAACCCACAAACCATGAGATCATGACCACATAAGGACTGACTTTAATGGAAGGAAAGAATGCCAGTAGGGAAATTGAACAAAATGATCTGTCACTAGAGAAAAATCATGATGCATTGATTCTATAATATTTAATTATCAGCTAAATTTTGTAATTATTTTTACTATTTGTTTCTAAGAGTTTTATTGCAAACCATCACAAATAGTCAATACTTTTGCATGTAACTTTTTTGGTAAAATACACTCATTGCTGGGGTAAGATTATCTTAGGTTTTTAACTTTTAAATCTCTATAAGTCTGTTGTTACACTGTTATGATTCTAGAAAGTATGAAGTATTTTCAGGCTTGTTATAGAAGTCAATCAAGCTAAGAATAAGAATTATTTCAAAATTGTGTGCTTCAAAGAGAAAAAGTCCATTGAAACCTAGCAAAGGGATTTACCTATTGACTAAAATGTGGACTGCCTCTATATCCCTTTTCTATGTAAAATAAATCTAATGTATATTCCTTCTGTATCAACACATCATGTTGGAAAGAGAGAGAAAAGCTCTTAACCTACTTTCCTATCTTTAATTTTTAACTTTATCATGCTTGTTAATTGCCTGGGTGTCCTTTAACCATCTATTTCCATGATTCTTTCCCAGAGGCTTGGTTTAATTTTAAAAGTGCAGTGTATTCAGCCCTAATTATGTGAGAGCTCACTGCAGGCAAACAGCAAGAGATAGCAATGGCCAAAATGTATTTTTAAATCCGTGCGACAGATACCACAAGCACATTGCTGTAAACATCTAATGACTAGGAAATATAACTATGTAAAGTGATGTTTAGAGGCTAATGGTATTTGAAAATAAAATTCATTCTTAGAAACATAACTTCACTGATTTTTTAAAAAAATATATATTTTTGTAGTTTTATATTTTTTATTTCTCTTATCAAGTATTTAACCAAGGTGATCACTCCCACAGCCTCAAATTCTTTTCATCACCAATAAATAGACATGAGGTGGTCCTACTTTATCTGAGTTTGAATGAAGTTCACAAAATATGCAGTCTCTATGCCTGGAAATAGTGTCCATTGTTTCTTTGAAAAGCATGCTATTTTGTTGACTTAAATATCCACAATAAATCAAGATTTTAAACATTTTTCTATCACAGTTACTTTTATATGAATTTAGTGGGGGAAAGAATTACCATTAAAATGTTTTAACTGGTCATGCAAAGGACAAGCAACAGCCAGTGGTTTATTCTACAGAGAGTCAAAATGCAGCATTATCTACTAAATTCTAAGTGCCAGACACTGTTTTAAGTGTCTTTATTATCTTCCTGAATCCTTTGAGCAGCCCTCCAACATTTATAAATTGTGTCATACTACAGTCTAGAAAACCAGATTATGGAGGGGGTAGGTGGTCAGACAGCTTCTAAGTAGAGAAACTTGGATTTGAACCCAGGGATCTGGCTCAGAGCCCAGGATCTCAGCCACTTGTCCCGGAGGAATTTAGTCATTTCCTGACCTAGTTGACTCAGTCTTTTTCTCTGACTTTTTAAAAAATGTAGTGTTAGAATTTATGTATCCTTTTCCTGGCTATAGGAAGCTTAGTTATTTAGGTGATAGTCTTGAATGGGAAATAGCACCCCATTAGCAAAATATTGGCTGCATTTTTCTGAAAGCTCACTTCTAGTTCACCATGTGGGATTGCATTCTATGTGTAAAAACCTAATTATTTCAAATACTTGCTTCTTTTGATAAAAAGTCAAATATTTGACATTAAAGAGTTAAGGGCAAATCTTGAGAACTGAAACATCCTTATCTAAGCAGGCAACTAAAACAAAGAAAACTATGAAGACTTTTTTTTTGGGGGGGGTCTACTTAAGTTTAGTACTCCAGAAAACATAAGAACTCATGAAAACTATTCTATTTCCTAAAAATATTTTTAATTTCCTTTCATTATGTTCTTTTTGCATTCTTTTAAATGATAGTGCTGATGTACCAAATGAACAGACTATTCAAATGAAAATAGCAATGAAGAGCCAAACTCATAATGAAGGCATCAGGAGGTGTATGGGAAAAGAAAGAAGCTGTAAAATTTAGCTACAGATATTATTGATGAAAGATATAGCTATCACACAAAAAAGGTCAATGTTTGCCATTTGGTTGCATCTGCAACCATGTAAGTATTTTATATTGGATAGCTTGTAAAGTGGAGTTCATTCGAATCGTAATGGATTACAATTGCTTGAGAAATTTTAAGAGAGTTATTATTAGACTTTGAATTTACTGAAAAAAACTCAGGAAGCTAAGAAAGGCAGGAAACAATGTGTAAAGTTTTATGTGGCAGATGGCTAAGAAATTTCCCTAAAACTACAGTCCTGTTGTACCTCTGAGATCATTCTCCCTGGTTTCTTGAGGTCTGCTACCAAGATATTCTACTTAATGGAATCACTGTACCCAAAAATGATTATTTAATAAACTCTCTTTCCTTATTGGGACTGTGAAACTATAGAAATAATCTGAAGAAACCAAATCCCAAACAGAATGAAACAAAACCAAAAACAGAGATACTGAAGAATTAAGGAAAATCATGCTGCAACTTATTTGTTTAAAAATAAAGTTAATTTAAAATTCTTGAAAAAAGGCAGCAAGTGATGTTCCAGTTTCAAAATCAGAATTTCCTATAATAATGGATAATTCAAAAGTGTATTTCATCATTTACCTTCTCTAACCTAGGTAAGTTTAAATTCTTTTTCTACAAGAAGTATGCTCAAAACACTTTAAATAACACAAAATGAAACAAACCTTTGGCTCAGTTATTTTTGATACTTTCATAATTCACTTTTTACCTTTACAGACTATCAAAGAGAGGAAGTTGCATTCATTCTCACCCCCTAACTTATCATTACTCCTAAACCCTGCATTACCTAGCTTTCCATTTGAGCAGAACCTGGGGGAGAGGAACCTCTAAAACAGAAAACAAACAACCAAACAATAAATCTTATAAATGTCCTTTAATCTCCTTGTTTCTAAATCAGTAAACACTCTTCAGATTTTAATTTGAACCGTTAATGGCATTTGACACTCCTTTTTTACTTTTCTGACCCTTCACTACTCTGATCATTGCTTAAGTGTTATTTGTTCTCAAAATTTGGCTTCAAGGCCTTATCTCTCCTCACTGTACATTTTCTCCTTAGGAGATGTCATCCATTACTATGTCTTGAAGTATTGCTGCCTCTTCTAGCCCCAGTCATATTTCTTAGCATCAGCATACATATCCAACTACCCCTGTGGTATATTATGTCACTTTTGACCTGATGGCCAAATGTCCTCTTCAGCTTATATTTCCTCAAGGATTGAGTGATCAGTGGTGGTGCTTAGCCTTAAATCTCATTTTTCTTTTAGGCGTCTACTTGTTCTTCCCTGGCATTCAACCTGTGATGCATAGATGTGTGCAACGGCATGTACACACACACGCCACTCCACACCACACTCACCATGACTTACTTATTCTGCCTCCTAAATGTTTCCTCAGTCTGTCACCTCTTCACCATCACTACCACAGCTCAGATCCATTTCCTCTCTTATTTGTCTTTTGTGATCCATGGATTGGCTTCTAGCATGGTTCCACTTCTGTCTTCCAAACCAACACCTAATTATTCCTACTACATTTTGCTTTTCTTTTTAAAGGTCCATTCCATTGTTTTTCCTGTGTCTCTACTTCAGCATGTTTTTTCAAGAATTTGGTATGTCGAAGAATGAACCAAAATTAAAAGCTAAATAGACAACTGTAGTTATCTATACTTTGGAGTTAGGCAGAGAAACAGTGCTGGGTTATGGAGTTAAACCAGAGATAGCAAACCAGAGACACACAGTTTGTAATGGAATTCAAGAGGCAGGACTCGAAATTCTCTGAATTTTCACAGCTATGCAATTCACTTCAGTACTGATTTACTAATCACTTAGTATCTGCCAGCCACTAAGCTAGACCAGGATAGAACACTTAAAAAAGGCAGACATCACTTCTCCTTCTTGTGAGTTTATAATCTTGGGTGAAAGACATGCATTAAATGACTAATGAGAGATGATCACTGTTAACAAAGGAAGACCACAGGGCTAAGGGCTTAATCTAATCCAGGGGTGAGGAGAAACCTCCATGAAAATGTGGCAGTTGAATTTAGAATTCAGAGACAAATAGGAATTAGGGGGGTAAGCCAGTAGTTTTAGGTGTGGGTGAGGATAGAGTGAAAAACCTGACTCATGACACCTGCAAAGGAGCAACTGCTGATAACGTTTTGAATGATTTCCCTACCACTATTAGTTGGATAAATAAGATAGATAGGCTGATGATAGATAGATGATGGATTATAGTTAAAAATAGTTAAAATTAATAATTAAAATTAAAAAATAGTTAAAGATATGTCTCAAGGATCACACTGCATATTTATTTTTTCTGTAATGCATCTTCACAACCTTTGCCCATTTTTCCTCTGGCATGATTATATTTGAATACATCTCTATTCAAGACTTAGATTTCCCACAAATCTTTTGACACATAAATGATCATTCCTTTGCATTCTCTTGGAATTTATTTATAATTTATATTCCATTATCTTGAGCCTGCCTACATTTCCTGGTTATTTTAGCCATTCTATTCTTTCCTCTGTTTTCTCAAATTTTCCCCAGAGCATTATGTCTTTTATGTCTTTTAGTTTTCTCATCTCCCTTACTATTTACCTAAGTAGCCTGAATGTTGTGGCCCAAACACATCTTACTTTATGCATGTTAAAAATTTTATTCTGATTTCCCTGTAGAGAAATATGCAGATCAAAATACGGACAATTATGGTTTATTTTATTTTATTTTATTTAGGACTTCTAATGTATGTGATACAATGTATCAGACTGATAAATAAAACTACTGGGCTCCTGCATAGCTCAGTCAGTTAAGTGTCCCACTCTTGATTTCATCTCAGGTCATGTTCTAATGGTTTGTGAGATCCAGCTGGAGTGGGCTCTGAGCTGACAGAGCTGAGCCTGCTTGGGATTTTCTCTCCCTCTCCCTCCGCCCCTCCTCTGCTCATGCATGTGTGCGTGCGCTTGTGCTCTCTCTCTCTCTTTCAAAATAAATAAATAAATAAATAAATAAGCATTTAAAGAAACTACAAGTATATAAGCATATATAGATTTGCCTGTATATGTGTGTGTGTTTTTTTAAAAAAAGCTTTTTATGTTTTTTATTTAATTCTGAGAGACAGAGAGAGACAGTGCAAGCAGGGGAGGGTCAGAGAGAGAGGGAGACACAGAATCTGATGCAGGCTCCAGGCTCTGAGCTGTCAGCATAGAGCCTGATGCGAGGCTTAAATCCATGGACTGTGAGATCTTGACCTGAGCCAAAGCCAATGCTTAACTGACTGAGCTACCCAGGCACCCTTGTGTGTGTGTGTGTGTGTGTGTGTGTGTGTGTGTGTGTGTGTGTCTAGAGCAATTTATCTCCTATTAATCTTTATGTAATGATAAAATGCATATTAAAAATCTGACTGGGGGCACCTGGCTGGCTCAGTCAGTTAAACAACCAACGTCAGCTCAGGTCATGATCTCACAGTTCATGAATTTGAGCCCTACATTGGGCTCTCTGCTGTCAGCATGGAACCTGCTTTGGATCCTCTGTACCCACCCCACTCTCTGCCCCTCTGCTGTTTGTGCATGCACGTTCTCTCTCTCTCAAAAACAAATAAACATTTTAAAAAATCTGGTTATTTTCCTAAAGATCTCATAAATAATATCACATACTTATGATGATAAAGGAGATCATACTGGAAAAGCTAAGAGATAAGGATCTAGACATTTGAAATAATGTATCCTTTAAGAAAGAATTCTGGAAATCAATCTCATGTGTATAAAATCCAGCCATGTCAGAATACTCACATATGCACACACATACTTTGTAAATTATGTAAAGTAGGGAAGCATCCACACAACTGCAGGGAAAAGCTCCCTGTTTGTCGTGATCTAATTAGAGAGAAACTGGGCTACACGTAGGCAAAGTTGTGAAGTATGAATAATCCGTGGTCTGCTTACCAGCCTTTTCCTACATCATTTTTCTGTTTTTGCTCCTGAGCCTCTTTCCCATTAAAACAGGAAAAGTATCTGGCACCAACTATTATTAATGATATTTAGACCTAAGTGTATGCATGCTGAAGTGACTTCATCCTATTTTTTTTCACTTATGTTTTTATATCTAATGAGAGAAAAGAAATTTGACCATGGAAGAAGTGAGCAAATTACTTAATGCAGGTGGGTGATGGGAGCTGTACAGAGATGACCCTTAAATCATATTTTAGGCTTATTTGGCTCTTCCTGAAGGTAAAGCTGATTTAATACTTTGGGATGATCCAGGGAAAGGTCAAAGGGTACAGTCAAGTATAAAAAATGGGGCTGAGGATGAAGAACATAAATTTGTGGTGCCATCCTTGGCATGGTTGTGTGATTTTTCTCTTAGCAGTTCAGCATCTCTGTGTATACAGAGAGCATTCAGATTGTAGCCTGTATCCACATTGGGCTGGAGGGTGTGTCGGAATGAAGGATCACCAGTGACTCAGTAGCCCAGAGAATGAGTACTCTAGGTGATCTGCCAGGAGACCCAGTGTGTGGGGGAAAGGAACAGCCATGAACGGTTGGAAGGAATAGGTAATAGACATAATGTGGCTAATAAAATGAGCGAAAGGACTTGACTGGCTTAAGATTATCTTAAATTGATTTCATGCTGCATCTAAATCTGGAGCAAAGCTAGTATCAGACTCAGTATTAGACGGGTGCTATAAATGATTGGAAATATGTGGCAGTGTGTTTCTCCCAAGAAAGAGTACATTTCTGTACTGAGAATAAGAGTTCCAGAATGACTATCAACTCATATTTTCCAGGAAATTCTGTTGCCACTTATTTACGTTTTTCAAGTAGCGATAATTGCTTGGGAATTCTGAAGTTTGGTGCCATCTGCATTCAATATATAGTTAGGTGGTTTTATAGCCATGCAGCTCTTATTGAAAATGCATTCTTTCTGTATTTTCTTCTTTTAAATCCCACAATTATTTTAATTGTATTCAAAGTATATTAACAAAATATTCAGTTTTCATGATATTGAAAAATCTTGTCAGTTTGTAACATCATTTCCTGATTTGTGTGTAACAACTAAAAATATACTTAATGTTAAATTGATTTCAGGAGATGGAAGAGGACACCAAAGTT
The DNA here is from genome assembly GCF_006229205.1 of Suricata suricatta. NCBI lineage: Eukaryota > Metazoa > Chordata > Mammalia > Carnivora > Herpestidae > Suricata > Suricata suricatta. The sequence goes on from NC_043705.1 coordinate 113,040,453, forward strand.
AAGTTATAACTAATAAAAATGCATTACTATTAGTTATGTTTTTAGTGACAAAATATATTTTTTCTATTTTATTATTACAAAACTTTGTTAGAGTTCACAATGTAAGGTTAACATAAAATTATGAACAAACATGATAAATTATGTAGATAAAAGATATTCACTGAAGAAGTATGTTTTCTTGAAAATGTGTGTTTTCTTCTTTTTATTCATTATCCTCTTATCAAACAGTTTAATAATTGCCTCCACAGTTTTGTGGCACTTAAAATGTATAGGCCTCTAAGTACTCCTCATAAAATAGTTTTAAATGATTAAATTCTAACTGAAGACATTTAAAATTTTTGGCTATTTTTTAAATGTTTTTTGCGGGGAGGGGAGAGAGAGTAGAAGAGGGGTAGAGAGGGAGACGGAGGATCTGAAGCAGGCTTGGTGGGGCTCAAGCCCACAAACTGTGAGATCACAACCTGAGTCAAATTTGAACGCTCAAGTGGCTGAGTAAATAAGGCACCCCCCAGAATTTTTGTGTATTTAACCCAAAGAATTAGTATATATGTGTATATATATATTATATATGTATATGTGTAGACTAAAAGTCAACAAAAATTAACATTTTTTAAATGTTTATTTAGTTTGAAAGGGAGACACTTCAAGAGGGGGAGGGGCAGATAGAGAAAGGGATAGAGAATCCCAAGCAGACTCAGCTCTGTCCGTGCAGAGCCTGGTGTGGGATTTGTTCTTCTTAACTGTGAGATCATGACCTGAACTGAAATCAAGAGTCAATAGTTTAACTGACTGAGCTACCCAGATCCTTCTGAAAATTAGCATTTTAATATTTAAACTTAAAGCATAACTATGTCATGGAAAGTTTAGTACAATGCCATTTTAATTTATTATTTAAATGTCTCTGCTGTTTCATCAGAGAAAAATATTATTTTGCATTAGACACTGAAAGAAAAAAAAACACTTAAAATGTGAAAATGAATAGTGAGAATAATTTGGGAAAATATGTATATTCATACTTGAAACTGTAAAAAATGAAATAAAAGTTAGTACTAGAATGATTCTGCTATGTCTTTTTTGTAGAGAGCATAAGGTCAAGTTTGTGATGGTTGTTTAGGGGTCTATTTTAGAATGTCTTATCAGTTAATTGTAGCTATAGAAAACTTTATTTGAAGACACATTTCTCTATCACCTCTAACCCTCCATTTGTGATGCTGATATAAGCAAAGAATTATGTTACTTGAAAAAGCTACTAATGACTAGGGATGCTTGGGTGGAATTTGAAAAGATAACCTAAAGAGCTCCCAATGGCCAAAGATGGAACAAATTAAACAACTGAATAAAAAAAGAATATTGAATTATAACCTAAGATATGAAATAAGTACCCATGAATCCATACTGATGTAAACAAAGAGCTGAATTAATAAATAAATGCAGAGTAAACAAATATCTCATGTCAAAAAGTTCTAAATAATTTATGTAGATACTCATCCCTCTAAGAAATGTACTATAAATAAATGCCTATTCTTTAGTGACTTCTTTTAAAGAATGAGTGACAATAGGAGTAACTTTGCAGTTGAGAACCGTGACAAATATTCCCACAGCTAGGTGATCAAGATTAGCATTGATAAGTCATGTTGCTAATTATGTACTCTTGACATCATGTGGTCTCTGTCTCTGTGCTCTTCTACACAAAGAAAATCATAACCACAGTCTAGTCATTCGAAAAACATCAGGCAAATCTCAGTTTTGAGACTATTTTACAAAATACCTAACCCATATTCCTTAAACATGTCAAGGTCATCAGCATCAAGAATTGTCTAAGAGGGGCGCCTGGGTGGCTCAGTTGGTTGAGCGTCCGGCTTTGGCTCGGGTCATGATCTCACTGTTGGTGGGTTTGAGCCCCGCGTCAGGCTCTGTGCTGACAGCTAGCTCAAGAGCCTGGAGCCTGCTTCACATTCTGTGTCTCCTCTCTCTGACCCTCCCCTATTCTCACTGTCTCTCTCTGTCTCTCAAAAATAAATAAAGAACATAAAAAAAAAACAGAATTGTTTAAGAAACTGTCACCACCCATAGGAACTGAGACATGACAACTGTAGTGTAATATGGTATCCTGGATAGGATACTAGAACAGAAAAAAGACACTAGGTAAAACATAGCGACAACTAAATAAAGTATAGACTTTAGTTAATATTCTACTAATAACAGCTCATTACTAATGGCTAACATAAGATGTAAAAATAAGAGAAACTGGGTTGTAAGGTATGTGGAAACTTACTGTCTTTTGTAATTTTCTTTAAGTTTAAAACTATTGTAGTATCTGTCCTTCTCTGCCTGACTTATTTCGCTTAGCATGACACTCTCGAGGTCCATCCACTTTCCTACAAATGGCCAGATTTCATTCTTTCTCATTGCCATGTAGTACTCCATTGTATATATATACCACATCTTCCTGATCCACTCTTCAGGTGATGGACATTTAGGCTCTTTCCATGTTTTGGCTATTGTTGACAGTGCCGCTATGAACATTGGGGTACATGTGCTCCTATGCATCAGCCCTTCTGTATCCCCTGGGTAAATCCCTAGCAGTGCTATTGCTGGGTCTTAGGGGAGTTCTATGGATAGTTTTTTGAGGAACCTCCACACTGTTTTGCAGAGTGGGTGCACCAGTTTACATTGCCACCAACAGTGTAGGAGGATGCCCGTCTCTCCACACCCTCACCAGCATCTATAGTCTCTTGATTTGTTCATTTTAGCCACTCTGACTGGCGTGAGGTGGTATCTCAGTGTGGTTTTGATTTGTGTTTCCCTGATGATGAGTGATGTTGAGCATCGTTTCATGTGCCTATAGGCCATCTGGATGTCCTCTTTGGAGAAGTGTCTGTTTATGCCTTCTGCCCATTTCTTCACTGGGTTAATTGTGTTTTGGGTTGGAGTTTGGTGAGTTCCTTGTAGATTTTGGATACTAGCCCTTTATCTGATATGTCATTTGCAATTATCTTTTCCTATTCTGTCGGTTGCCTATTAGTTTTCTTGATTGTTTAACAAGGAGACCAGGAGAAACCTAATGGAGGACCAGGAGGAGGGGAAGAGGGACCGAGAGTTGGGGAGAGAGAGGGACGCAAAACCTGAGAGACTACTGAATACTGAAAAAGAACTGAGGGTTGATGGGAAGGGGGAGGGGGGAAAAGAGGTGGTGGTGATGGAGGAGGGCACTTGTGGGGAAGAGCCCTGGGTGTTGTATGGAAACAATTTGACAATAAGCTATTTAAAAAAAGATGTACCAGAAAAAAAAGAAATTGAACAAGACGACAATAAATATATATTTAATATTAACAAACTACTGTAAGACAGAGCTTTGCTGAAAAGAGGAGGAGAACAGTCTTCTAGTGACCAGATACTTGCAAAACATCGGAGCTGCGAGTCTTTCCGATGAAAAAAATCTGATCTTTGACGTAATAATTGTCTTTAATTTTTATGACATCATTTGTCTTTCTGAGTTGTTTAATAGGGCAAGTTTTTTTTTTTCCAAACACACAGACCAAAAGTAGTTCCTTTCAGGCAAAATAAATATACTTATTCTAGTGTGTTATTTTGACTTAAGTTCTTAACCCATTTTTAATTACTTGATGGAATTCAGTTCTTTTGATCCAAATTGGATTGATAATATATTTACCAGCAGTACAATTAATGTTCAGAAATATCCTCTGAAGACACTATGGCTAGTCAGGCTCACTAACTTGAGGAAGATTTTACTGTCTGTTATTTCTAGCTTTTGAAGTTCATTATCCTGGTGTTAAAAATAACACTACCTAAGAAACCCAGAATTTTGTAGATGAGTATAATAAAATAACTTCTAGCACCTTCTGCACAGATATGCCAATAATTAAGGCAGTCTTTGTCTTTGCACAGTAGACAGGTAGGATGCTCACATTTAGTTTGAGGCACAAGCTTGAGCTATCCACACAGTTCTATGGTGTTTTATGACTGGTCAAGTGCATTCCAGTTGCAAACTCATTTAAACAGATAGATGCAATGTTGAATAATTTATATTCCACAACATTGTTTCTCTCTTTCTTTCCCTTCCCATTTCCTCATGACACTTTGAAATCAGGAGAAAAAGCATTTCATTTTAAACTGTAGATTTTAACTAAAGAATTTTTAACACTTACTTGGCATGAACATTTTTCTTACATGGGTTATAAATTTTAAACCAGCTTGGGAAAAATATATTATCTTCTAAGTTAGATGTAGTGGCTTTGCAAGAAGAAGATCCTTGAATATAACCAAGGCAGGTTCTCTGCCTTCTTGACTCATTTGTATCAGTGGTATTTTGGAACAGAAACTATGCCAGTCTCCTAAACAGTCAGTATTTAATTGTTGTTTAAAGTGGAACATTTTGTTTAAAGTTTTACTATTGAAAGTGAGTGTATTGAATGTTTTTAAATTATTGAAATTTAATTTAAAAATAGAACACCTTTGTGCTTATAGTTTTTCTGTTTTTTTAAGTTTTTTTTTTTACACAAGTACATTCCATTTTTATGGCTTAAGTATCTATGTTTCTCTACCTTAATACCAGAAATATATAAGTGTATGGTTTCTTTATGCCCCCACTAACACAGTGATTTTAATGGAAAATCAATGTTTGTTAATTTTATCGTTGGAAATTGAATAATTTTTTGACAATTGGAATTGATTCTACCTTCATGGGTTTTTTCCTATGTGGTGATTGTTAAGGAAGATTACACTTATCAAAACTTATTCAACTTGAAAGTATTGGGTTATAACTATATACAACCATGCAGTAGGCACTAAAATACATTTTAAAAAACTAGACATGAATCTTGATCTCTGGGGCCTTATAGTCTAGTAGAGATAGGAGGGTTGAAGGATGAAGCATTTGTATAAGTTACTTTAATAACATCTATAATGTCAGATAATCTTATGCATATTGAAAATGCTTTTCTGATAATGGACATTTGGGTTAATGGAACAGTGATTACTTCAAGCTGAAAAGTTATAGAGAGTCAATGGAGGGAGGTTGTATTTGAGCTGGACTTTGAGTAGAGGTGGGATTGGACCTAAAATGCTTGGTGTTATATAAAAAATAATTTTATTATATGACTTAAAATGGTCCCTAATCTCCTTGTATCATCCATTTGAGTCAGTTTCTTTTGTAAAGTAAGTGAGATTTAGGAATATTTGTTCAAATCCATTTCTTCATGTGCTGTTTACTTAGCAGTTTTTCAATAGAACTGATTTTGGAGGAAATCTCCTTATTGTGGATAAATACATTGTAATTTATTGCATAGTAGAATTGTGTGAGCATATGTGTTGTTCATATCTTTTGAAAAACATGCATTAAAAGGAGGATTTAATCACATTGTGGGAAGAAATGAGGTTTCTTTTTTGTCCCCTAGCAGATAAATCCTGAGATAATAGAGCTTATGTTTGATGTAGATCAAACATTAGAGACATTTGCGTTTGCAAGTTATAGTATGATAATTCAAGCCTTCCTTTGGATTGAGTAGTGTAGGAAACTGATAACTTACAAATATATCCTATTAAAATGCATGGTCCTGAATTATGTAATATTCTAATGGAAGATAACTTCCTCCTAGTAACCTTTGTCCTGAGGACTAATGCTTATATCCCTTAAGGAAAGTGTACTATGTTTGAAAGCTCCTTTGAGAGCAATATTTTAAAGAAGCTGAGGGCCTGAACTAGGAATTAAAATTCTCTTCTAGTTTCCATGGTTTAACTAGAAAATATGGGATGTGTTGGATTTAGAATCTGACAATTAACTTTTTTTTTTCAGGAAAGAAAAGACTCCAATAGAGCATAATTTGAAGATTCAGGGCTTTTCCCCCCCCTCTATGTTCCTAAATTTGCCTTTCCTTCTTTTTCTTCAGTCTGTGTGAAATGAATATATCACATCTATGATTCAAAGAAAATTTCTCCACTTTGGTCTATGTCCCATTTCCCCCCATCATCTACAGCTACGTTTCCCATGTTTTTACTCTTTATACCTATGTTTATTAATAGTTTCCTGGGGCGCCTAGGTGACTCACTTGGTTAAGCACCCTACTCTGGCTCAGGTCATGATCTCGCTGTTCGTGAGTTCGAATCCCGCATTGGGCTCTGCACTGACAGCTCAGAGCCTGGAGCCTACTTAGGATTATGTGTCTCCCTCTCTCTCTGCCCCTCCTCCCCCTCAAGAATAGTAAGTAAGACACTGCACAAAATAAAAAAAAAACAGTTTCCATACTACCAGCTTTCAAATATGATCAGATTTCTCCTCATCTTGAAAAGACTTACCCAGTCACAGAGGCAGAGGAGGAACACTGAAAAGCCATCTAGATAAAGAAAATAATAAAGAGTTTGTAATTTGTTCTTCATACTACTGTACTACCATTGCTTTTGTAATGGCAACCTAATTTTGCATGATCAATCCCAAATTTTAGTCTCCATTTTTATAATTCTCAAACTTTGACCACTATTTCTCATGTTTCCTAGTTTTACCTTTGCTTCTTTGTGATCTTTCTGCTCTCCTCATCAACCTCTGTTCTTCTATTTCTTCTGTACTCATTGTTCATCACCTCTGCTCATATAATTCCTACACCAGCACCTCCACTCCTGATTCTCAGCCTTCCTGCTCTTTAGATTCATATTTTTCTTTTCTTTTTAATGCTTATTTATTTTTGAAGGAAAGAGAGACTGAATGTGAGTGGAGGAGGGGCAAAGAGAGAAGGAAACACAGAATCCAAAACAGGCTACAGGCTCTGAGCTGTCAGTGCAGAGCCCAACGCGGGGCTCGAACTCACGAACCGTGAGGTCATGACCTGAGCTGACCTCAGTCGCTTAACCCACTGAGCCATCCAGGCGCCCCTAGGTTTTTTTTTCCAACTAAAACAGAACATTTTCACCCGGGTGTTTTTTCTAGCTTGTTCTAAGTGAACATGTTCAATAGTGAATGAAATCTTACTAGGAAACCAGATTTTCCCAATTATTAATTTCTCTACCTGGCCTCACCTTTAACAACTTGATTCTATATGCTTAGATTAGAAACTTAGAATCTTAGAATCATCTTCCATTTCCACCCTTCCATCCATTTCTGGACTAGGTTTTGTTGCAAAGTAGAACTTCTTTCCTTTTCTTTTTCCCCACTGTCTCCAACCTAGTCAGACCCTCGTCATCCTCCTCATGCCATACTTCTCTCACTTCCTTTCAACTGAACTCCTATTCTATTCTGATTTATCATTTACATTGCTTCCATGGCAAATTTCTAAAAGGAAAAGAAAGGCTTATTTCATTATGCTTCTCAGTTCTTCAAAAATTTCCAAATCTTCCTTTTGTATTCTGTATCGACTCCAAATTCTTCTGGTTACTTTTAAATTCCTTTGTGATGGAACCCCATTGTACCTATTCCTCTCTATTTCCAACTTCTCTCCAGAATTAATTCACTGTTTGGTTCTACAAGGGTTGATTTCTGTCCAGCCTCTCAAGTACTTGCACTTTTAAAATACTGGCATATTTTATTCCTCTTGCCCCTTTAATTTCCCGTCCAAATCTCACCTGTCAGATCTAGCTTCCTCAACCCCTTCACTCTCCCTTTTACACCTGGTAGGTATGTTGCATTTTTTTGCATTCAGCAACATTTTCAAGAATTTATCACAAAGCTTAATAGTAATTATTGGCTGGGCCTAGGGAAATGAACTGGCTGTTAAGATCAATTATCCAGTCATACATAATCATTTCATCACTTCTTTCACTTGTATGCATATGATTCTTAAACTAGGATCAGTGCTCATTACCCTCTTGTGGGGAGAAGATCTAAGTCATGTCCATAAAGATGAATGTAGTCTTTATACACATTTTATGTGAAAAAAAAATAAAGCTTTGGGAAAATTAAGATAATAAAAAGGCATGTTTTCAAGATTTGGCTGATACAATAGCTATTGAGGTGTCTGTGGTATCACATATGACAAATTATAATTATGTTTTCAGATCTCATATTCTCATCCATAATTTTTAATAATTCAATTAATTTTAACGTCATCCCTCTGCAGTTAGAGCTCAAGGTTTAATAGTGGGTAGAGAACAAGAACATCATTGGTAACCCAAACTGCCTCTGTTTATCTTGATACAATCTACATTAGAGTTGAATCATTGATTTTTGAGGCTAGCATGCCAGTTCATTCATTTGATCATTCCTGATATGACCAGGAATAAGTCATATGCAGAAGCTACAGTCTCTGTATCTACTCCCATTGGGAGTTTCCTAATCCATTTTTTTTCCATTTGAAATGCACTCTCTATGGCCCCGTATCATCTTTATCTATCAAAATCCCTGGATCAGCTAAGTATCACTTTTCTGCAGTTTCCTCCAGTTCCCTGAACTAAGCTCCCTAAACTCACTTCTCAGTTTCCTTCTCATCCTGTATCTCTAGAGTGTTTTGTTTATGTTCTATTAATTGCCATCTGAATTGATTGTTGTACCTTGTATTTTAGTCATATTCATACATCTTACACTTGTCATGCATGGTATCTTGCACAGTATAAAGGATCAAAAATTTTTTTGAATTGAAATAAAAGTTTATTGGATTGAAATGAGAAATATACACTACCAATACTGTGTTTAGTGAATTATTCAAACATAGCATTTTACAGTGATCAGTATAAATACATGCTGACTTGTCCTCTCTTGACTTAGGTTATTGAAATCTAGCTTAATGGCAGATAATGCAAATATGTGTTTATTCCTAAAACTGAATCTTAGTAAATATTCAATTTTTATTTAAGAAAAACTTTACTATAACGATGAAAGTAAATGACAAATATATTAATTATTAAGACTTATAAAGAGACATATGAACTAAATGGATTAGTCACTCCATTATTCTTAGAAAGGTATTTCTTTGCACTTTCTCTATGCCAAGCCACCATTTCCTCCTCTCAGAGATTTCCATCCCAGCCTCATTTCCTGGTTGATATTCTTATTGCCCAAGAGTGGACTTGGCTCATGACCATCACTTTGGCTCTTTCCTTTTTTCTGTCTATAATTTCCCCCTTGGAGGACTCATATTCTCCCATGAGTAGATTCAGTTTTCACATCTATGTAAAGATCCTTAAAGTTGTTTCCCCAGTCCTGGCATCCCTTCTGAATTCTAAAACAGTATAGTTCTAACTGTCTTCCATCATGCAAATATGAAACAAACTAAACTCTTTATGTCCAAAATGGAATTTATAATTTTCTCCATTTCTACTGCAAAGTTTCCATGCTATCATTGTCTAGTTTCTCTGGTGTAAGACATGGGAGTTTTGTTTGACTCTCTTAGCTTCCTTCACCTCAAATCCACGCAGTGCCTCATCTTTTATTTTCCTCACAAGGATTTTGTACTCTCTTCTTTACTGCCTTCTTCAAATTAATTTTCATGTTAAATTTCTTAAAAACTACTTAAGTACTCTCAGCTTCTTGCTGTGACACACACATATATCCTACAAAGTAAAACTCTCAGATTTGAGAAGGTTGTTGGAGCCTGTCCAGGTTCAGTGTGTACAAGGAAGATGGTAGATATGCACAGAGATGCAGGTTTTTTTTTGAAAGATTATACGATCTAGGTGCTACTAAATACCTGAAGTTCAGCACTTGTGTTTCCAGGCTAGGGTTCTTTCTGCCATGTCACACTGTCTGTTCTTATGTAGATTTTTTTTCTAACACCAAGAAATTAATTTGGTCAATATAAACACAAATATTGCAAGGTAACAGGAGATTATTATTTTCTATAAACCTTATTTTTAATTTAATTTTAATTTTTTAAGAATTTAATTTTATTTACTTATTTTTGGGGAGGGTGCAGAGAGGAATGGAGACAGAAGATCACAAGCAGGCCACCTGTGCTTTCAGTGCAGAGCCTGATGTGGGGCTCGAACTCATGATCCATGAGATCACAACCTGAGCTGAAGACAGATCCTTAACCAACTAAGCCAGCCAGGTGTCCCTATAAAGTTGTTTTAAAGTAAAGAGCAACTAAGTTGGAAAACATTAAGGTAAAAAGACAACATTATGCTTATTAAATAAGATTCCTGCTACTCAATAGAATGCTTGGTTGTCTGATAATATACATAAAGCTTGGAATTCAATAAGTGTGTATCACTTGTCCAAATTACGGATCTGTTATCTAGGATGCATGTTCAGTAGTACATATTCAGAGGGGAAGCAGGAATAAATACAAAATTTTGCAATTGTGACAATCACCCCAGTGTGACTGGGCACCCCAGTATGAATTATTTTCTATTAAGTCACTTGATGCATATAAGGAAACTTATGCTATGGCTATGGCATAAAAAAGTATGCTTTTTTGTGTAAAAATATGAATAAATACAATAAAAAGAAATATGATGCATAGCATTAGACTGACTGGAACCCTGGATTAGTAACAAGAAAACCTGGTTTCAAGTTTCAGATGCCAATAGTCAAGTGGTTTTGGCTAAATCACCTACAATTTTGTTTCAGCTTTCTCTTCTGTTAACATAGAACTAGTAAAACATTCATGTACATCTCACAGAACTGATGGGTAAATACAACAACAATGATTACTGTGAAAATACTTTATGAATACTAAGTTGTGTTATAGCAATTGGGAAATATCTATTGCCTGACAAACTCCTACAAATGTCATAGTAGTTTGACAAACAAGTTGAAAGGTTGCAAAATAGAGCCGTAATACTGATTCATCTTACCAGTATTAGCTCCTAAAGTTTCATCAATACAGAATATCCTAGAAATGCTTATGCTGATTACTTGCAGAACATTTTATATTGGTCCTAAGCATGATTTTCTCTTAATACATGTTTTATAATTTAATGTGATGTGAATTTGTTAACAGTATCAATCTTTGCTAATGTTTTTCCAGAGCGTATGGTTTGCTTGACACTGTACTAATATTTAAAATATCTCAATTCATTGTTACTTTTCTTGATTATTTTTGAAAACCCAGTAGTTTTCGATGTAAAAGAGTTTGTCATTTTTAAATAATACCTTTGTTTCTTTTAAAATCTGGCATATAAATTTTACTCAGAGGGGTGATATAAGACAAATGGGCATGAAACAAATAGTTTTCCCCTGGATTAAAAAGAATTGAGTATAGTTGACACACAATGTTACATTGATTTCAGGTATACAACTTAATGATTCAGCATCGCTATACATTATGCTATGCTCACCAAATAGCATAGTACCACATGCTGTAGCTACCATCTGTCCCGATAAAACATTATTCCAATATCATTGACTGTATTCCTTATGCTGTACCTTTTGTTCCTATGACTTATTCATTCCATAAATGGAAGCCTATGTCTGTCACTCCTCTTCACCCATTTGCCCATCTCCCTACCTCCCTTTCCTCTGGAAACTATCAGTTTTATGTTTTTATAGTTCTGAATCTGCTTTTTGTTTGCATGTTTATTTCCTTTTCTTTTTTTTTTAGATTACATATGAGTGAAATCATATGGTATTTGTCTTTCTCGGTTTGACTTATTTCACTTAGCATAATCCATCCATGCTGTCACAGACGACAAGGCGTCATATTTTTATGCTGCATAATATTCCATTATATATTATATATATATTCCATCTTACATGTATAAATGTATATCACATATACATACCACATATATAACCTATATATACATATACACACGCATACATAAACACGCACTGTATTTTATTTATCTGTTCATCTATCAGTGGACGCTTAGGTTGCTTCCATACTTTGGCTATTGTAGATAGTACTGCAATAAGCCCTTCGATGTTTAGCAAACAGTGTGAGAATGGAAA
>NC_043705.1:113053418-113136955 GCF_006229205.1 Suricata suricatta
CTCAGCATGACACCCTCAAGGTCCATCCACTTTCCTACAAATGGCCAGATGTCATTCCCTCTCATTGTCATGTTGTACTCCATTGTGTATATATACCACATCTTCTTGATCCAGTCATCAGGTGATGGACATTTAGGCTTTTTCCATGTTTTGGCTATTGTTGACATTGCTGCTATGAACATTGGGGTACATGTGCTCCTATGCCTCAGCACTTCTGTATCTCTGGGTAAATCCCTAGCAGGGCTATTGCTGGGTCATAGGGGTTTGGTTTGTTTTTAAATGCAATCTATCACTAAGGTATGGCCACTGCCTTCCATAAAATACCAAGGGATGGCTTGTAGAGCCTGAGCCTGCTGATATATTTTTTGCAATCTTATCTGAAGTGTGACTAGGTATCTTTAAGATAGGTTGTTATTTATTTATTTATTTAATTGGCCAACAATTACAACTCTAAGCAAAAGCAGTATACTGGCTAAGGATATAGTTTTACTCAAATCCTAAATCCCTTTTCCACATCACCCATTTGCTATCCCCACCCCCCCATCTAAAATGATACTTTGGAGATGCCGCAGCTTGATGCTGGGTTAGATTTAATATATTCTAAGGTTTGTGTGCCACACAGGTTCAGAGGATAAAGAAGAATGACTGTGGCTCAGAGACTTCAGGATTGTGCTAGAGGGGTTGCTTTGCTGGAGGATGGAGAAGCTAAAGGGATGAAGTGTATGCCAAGCTCTTTCAGGGAGCAGGTGTGCAGAAGAAATTAAGAAAAGGAGGTGCAAAGGACAAGTAATTAGATTAGCCTGTCTAAAGCTCCGTGAGCAGGTTGAGGATTACTGAGAGAAAAGGTCAGAAAGATTGAGTGGGAATGTAAATTAAGATGTTTACATCGATTTTAAATTGTCAACAGTTTTGGCATGATTTAATTCCCATTTTATAGGTTGATACTTCTCTTGTAATCTTGTGTTATTCTATAACACCCTATGGGTTTTGAGATAATGACCTTTGAGTTGGTAATCTCAATAGGCAACAAAATAATTATTTCAAGAATTTCTCTCTTTGACAAATATGTAAGACCAATTCTTGGGTCCTCTTTTTTTCCCCCCAAGTATCTCTCTGGTACTAAGAAAGGCCAGAAATTTTATTTTTTCACAAGTTTTCTGTTTTTGTTATTTGCTTTTGTAGCTGTTGAAGAAACTAAACACACAACCTGTCACTTACCTGAAGGTGAGGCCTTTTCTTTTCAAAATGAACTGAAATGTACAAAGCACAAAAAAACTCTTGCAGGATTTAGTAAAGTTATAATTAGCCATAAAATTTCAGGGGTGCCTAGATGGCTCAATCCATTAACCAACTCTTGATTTTGGCTCAGGTCATGACCGTGTGGTTCATGGGATTGGGCCCTGCATAGGGCTCTGTGCTGACAGCTTGGTCTCTCTCCCTCTCCCTCTCTCTCTCTCTGTCTCTCTCCCTCTCCCGCTGCCCTCCCCCCCACACACACTTGCTTTCTGTGTCTCAAAATAAATAAACATTAAAAAAGATTAAAATGTCTTGCAAGGCAGTGGGCTACATAAAGCACATGTAACACCCACCCATTGAAGGGATTCAGTTATCTATGGAACGACATCTTACTTTGGATATATTGTCTGTTAAAGCAAAAAGAAAAAAAAGTTTAATAATGTCACTGAATGAAGAAGGAAGGGAGGAAAGAAAAGATGACAAACACATTTCAAGTTACAGCTATGCAGAGACACACATACATGGGAGCTGAAGAGAAGTAGAGTGTGTATTCATTCGATTCATTTGTAGGTAACTGAAAATTGCTCATACTGGCACTTCTGCTTAAAATATGCCCGGATGTTTGTGTGAATTACCCAGACAATTAAAGAAACTTGGTCCTGAATTCTTAAATATTCCACAGTAAATGTTACTCTGCCCACACATCTTGATACTTGTTACAGACCTGGGAACATATGTTCCTGGTAGAAGCATGTACTTGACACATCAGCCAATCTGCTCCTAAATAATACGCAGCTGCCAGTGGGTGAAAACCTCAGTGTAACTCAAGTATGAAATAACATTTTTATTATTGTTTTAGGGAAAAATCATAAACTAAATGGAAGTAATATGTCTGTTTATCTATATAGAACCTAAAATTCATGGACATGAAAAATTTTCAAATTCAACAGTGGTTTTTTTTTAAAAGAAGTAGATATTGATTATTTTAAACTGTATTTTTGAGGAAAATATAGTACTATAAAATCTATATCTATAAGCAGAATCTAAGATTAAAATTTAAAAATTTTATTTATTTATTTTGAGAGCTAGAGAGCATGAGCTGGGAGGGGCAGAGAGAGAGGAGGGAGAGAGAATCCCAAACAGGCTCTGTGCTGTCAGCACAGAGCCCAACATGGACCCAAACTCAAGACCTGTGAGGTAATGACCTGATCCAAAATCAAGAGTTGGAGGCTCAACTGACTGAGTCATCTGGGCACCCCTAAAAATGTAACATTTTTATTGAGCTTTTATTTGATTACATTCTTGGCTGTGCTTGATCATGATCCTTCATTTTCATCAGGAAAACAAAGTTTTAAAATATATGAAGAGAAGATACTTGATGTAGTCTTGGATTTGTTTCATATCACAACAGCTAAAGCATTAACTAAAATGTAAATACACCACCAGATCTTATAGTTTGCATGGCATACGATCTCTTTAACTCTACATTGAGTCTATTTCTCTTGGTATTCCTAGTGGCAACCTAGAAATTAGGATCATTCTTAATACTCAGTGAATGTGTATGGCATTGTGCACACCAACACAAGATTTTGTAGTCGTGTAAGTAGAGTATCAATTACTGACTTTGAAATCCTGCCCAGTTCTCTGTCCTTCGCCCAAGGAAGACTTAATGATTCTCTTTGGTGTGCCCATCCTGGGATTGCTCTTCTTATAAGTGTATCATAGAACTTACAATATTTTGGAAAATGCTACTGTTGATCTTTCCTAGACCTTCTTATCTTGAGGACTGGGGTTCTGTCTACTTCTCTTTGTGTGCTTAATGACAAGCCTAGGAAGTAGTACATATTTGTTGATAAATTAATGTTTGTGCCATGAATAAAATGCAACTTCAGGACCTCCTCAACAAATGCTCTCTGTAAATTTAATAGTAGTACTTTTTTAAGTCGATGACCAATTGTTTTTCTCTTTCAGCAACCCAGAGTGCTTATGGGGTACTATTTATGAACATGCCTTAAACTTTGTTCTGGTTTTATTTAAGCACAAGTTTTTCTTATTAAGTTGGAAGTTCTTCTGGTCAGATTTTGTATATAGTATATGTTTGCCTTCTCAGAGTGCTAAGAACAATTCTTACTGTGTAGAAAGTAGCCAATACATATTTGTTGGAATTATTATAATGTAACCACCTGAACAACATATTTGGTATTAAATTTGACTTTTGCTTTTCAAATGCTTTTTGTCTTTAGAGCATCTGAATTGATTTTGGTTTATACATTAGTGAGATAACTTTGCAGGCCAAGGCAGAAAGAATTCAGAAATCCCCTTTGAAATAGGCAATTTCACAGCTCCTTTATTTAGAAAATGTGTGTTACTCTATGGTTATAGGGATGGATGGACTATCATGTTTATTCTCTGGGATTGTAGGTAAACTCTCAATGGCTTCTTTATTGAAAGGCACAGAAACCAAAGACCAGCCATGAAGCCATACTTGCAGCACCACAGTGTCCTCCTCTTAAGAGCTTAGACTTCTCCTTTTGAAAGCAATATTGTTTTCATTTCAGATAGGTAACTGATAAGAACAGGTACAAGTGTGGTTGTGCTGCCCTACTATGCTATGAAGCATGGGACAGTTTTGTGTTTTTAAAATATTACTCTTGTATCCTTGACTCATTTATTCAAACATCAAATATGGTGGAAGGTGTATAAGGATGAAATTTGGTCATGGGTTCAAAAGCAATTTTACTCATTTCCTGCATACAGGAATTTAAGAACAGCCCTTAGTGGGTTGGGTTTCAGTTTCCTCATAAATTTAGATAATGCTGCCAACCTCTTTGTTTTGAGTGTCATGTGAGACAATGTTTACAAAGGACTTATTATAAAATAAATGTTGGGCACCTGGGTGGCTCAGTCGGTTAAGCATCCAACTCTTGATTTTGGCTTAGGTCATGATCTCACGGTTCATGGGTTCGAGTCCTGGGTCGGGTTGTGCACTGGTGGCGTGGAGCCTACTTGGGATTCTGTCTCTCCTTCTCTTTGCCCCTCCCCCACTTGTGCTTTCTCTTCCTCTCTCTCTCTCTCTCAAAACAAATAAATAAACTTTAAAAAATAAAAAAAATAAATGTTACCTATACTTTATTGCCCTGATGTTGCCTTCTTTTACTATTCAGTGAGGTAAATTATATACAGAAATCAGGATCTTGAACACATTCAAAAACTTCCATAAGATGTAAACATTTTGCAGACCTGAAGACAAAATAATGTGCTTGAATTCTGATTTTGAACCTTCCATCACACCTTCAAGCTGCAGCAGTAATACAAAAGATCTGTGTGGCTTTGGCCACTTAGGGATGAACAAAGAGGATAAGGGTTTTCTGAGATTTGCAGAGTAACAAGAAACACAGGGGCAGTGACCTAAATTGTCAGTGACAAGAAAGATAAACCGGACAATTCGGGAACAAGCAGTGTGGTGGGAAGATTGTGGCAAGAAAGAGGGAAGAATTACTCTGAAATTAAAATCTTCAACTTGAATAAACCTTTAAATTAGCTATGTATTCAGACAGGGAAGAAGTCAGTCATCTTCTTTCTTCTCTTCAAGAGTAGACCAAAGTACATCAGCAAATATAAAGCCTGTAGGAACTAATGGTCATTTAATTGAGGTTTAAAATAAATAAAATAAAATAAAATAAATTTATTTTAAGGGGACTATCTGTTGGTAAGGTCACCTAATATGGAGTTTCTTTTACTCCATCCTTGGAAACAGTTAAAAAAAAATGGATGTCAACTTAATGAATTTTAAACTAGAGTGAATGGTGCTAGAACACATTTTGTTTAACATGGGCACTCACAATATTTTTGCTTTCCTTAAAGGAATGAAATGCTAAGAGTCACAGTGGAGAATACAATTTTAAGAAATCATTTTATGGTAAATTAAATAAGAAAGCTAAGAAGCTAAGGAGTAGTTTTAGATTAGTTTTTTTAGGAACTCTAAAATAAAGCACTAGGAACTATTTTATATATTTTGTACTCATATATGCCATCATAAAGATAGAAAACTGCAGCATGTAACTACTTAATCTTTATGGAGTTGTTTTCCATTCTGCACCTTTTGATTAAAGCCATTTAGACTTACAGATATATATTTCATGCATGACAATTAGGAGTAACCAGGTGTTTTGATTCAGTGGATTGAAAATTATGGCCTTCCTTTGATGTAAACTTGAATGACATAATGAAAATACTCTCGAATGACATCTTTCTTTCTGTTGTCGAAAACAAGAAAATTAGAATAGTTGGAAAATATGCATCATAATTCTACCACTCAAGGATAAAATTTAGAAAAGGCTTATACCTATTTAATTTCCAAATCATTTAAAGGAACAAATGATCATATATTTTAATTAAAATCTTATAATGTTGTGATAACGCCTCTTTAATGTAAATGTGATTAATTAGATTTGATCATTGAGAAGTTGGAAGTATGCCTACTCTTTGCTAGGCAATGTAAGTATAAAGAAGATTGGCCTATAGTTTGGCTAGGAATAAGTTCAAGAGCAGTATTTTGAGACATTACTTATTAAATGGTCTTTACCAAATTATTATTGACATCATATTTTGGTAAGATATTCACTGTTCATTTGTAGGTGCTCTCAAATGCTGGAAATTGCATAGTGAAACTGAGATAGGAGTTAGAGGCAGGGAGGAGATGAACCCCACCTGGGCTGGGATTGGATAAAAGAGAGTACTGGCATTCAATTTAAGTTGACCATTGCAGTAATAAAAGGAAATATGGAGGTTGAGGTTGAGTTTGGGTTTGGAGAAGAGGAAATCCCAGACATTTGTTGGGCGGTGGCAAAAACAAAGAATCTGGACAATAGTCTTTAAATTTAGTTACGGACCATGTATGTACAAAAAAGATAAGCTTCAAGATACAGAATTGGGATACACTAGATTTCAGATGATTACATTTTATTTGGCATGCAATAGGAAAGTCTGAATATAAATAGAAAGTAATTTACTAGGCAGGTAGAAACAGGAAAATTAGTAAGCAGAATAATGATATAATAACTTCATATAAGATGTTGGCAATAGAACAAAAAGAAAAGCTGAATATGAAAACTATTGAATTAGAAGGAATGTAAGACTAGGTAAATGATCAAATGCCAGAGCTGGGCTGACAGAGAAGTCAGGGATAATTTTTAGATTTTATGCCTAGCGGGTGGCTGAAAGGAAGCAAAGGAGGAGGGTGGGTGGTGGAAGAAGAAAAAGGAGAAGAAGGACAAGAGGTATTAGCGAAAGCAGCAGTCAGGTGTGGTAGCTATGCTCCAATAAACAGAAATAAAAATATCAGGAGAGTTATTTTTGGGCCATCAGGTTAATTGGTGTGGATTTCACCCTGTTGAGATAGCTGTTCCATTTGGACTAATGATGATGAAGATAGTTAGAAATCCATAACTCCATCTCAGAAGTTAAGGCCAGTGATGGATTTGAGAACCACTTAAATTACTGTATTAGTTACATTGACATATTATGCTCACATATTATAATTTAGGGGTTGATGTGACCAAAGGAGGGAGTAAGTGGAGGGTTGAAAAGGTGAGTGAGATGATTACACAGCTGCCTACTTTAAGAGAGGAGGACGAGGAGTCACGTAAAAGTTGAGGAAGAGAAACTTTTGCTAATATGTATATGTATACACACACATACATATGTAGATACACACACACACACACACACGAGTGAGGAACAATGAAATTGCAGGATCTTAGAAACTAAGGGTTTGACAGAGTTTCAAGTAGGAGGAGTAAACAATCAACACTGTAAAATGCAGGAATAAATGTACCAATACAAGGTCATTCATGTTGGCAGTTAGAAGATTAAAACACAATGAGAAAATGAAGTTGCAGAAGAGGGGGAGGTAGAAAACCTGTTTACTTTTTCCTGGATTGGTACAGCTCTTACTACTTTGATAGGGATTACATTTCCATTCCATTAGCTCATTTCAATAAATAAGATTAGCTAAAACACAGCACACTTCCTATCCATCTCATATTCTCACTGGGAAAATTGCTATGTTTACTTGAAAACATATAAATGTCTTCAAATATGGTTTAACTTAGTTTTGTCCATA
The DNA here is from genome assembly GCF_006229205.1 of Suricata suricatta. Taxonomy (NCBI): domain Eukaryota; kingdom Metazoa; phylum Chordata; class Mammalia; order Carnivora; family Herpestidae; genus Suricata; species Suricata suricatta. The sequence continues at coordinate 113,060,779 of NC_043705.1, forward strand.
AGTTAGGTTAATTTTTCCTACAGTTAGAATCTTAGCAAGGTTTTATTGTATTAAGAAAGCTAGTGTATTTTCGTTACAAACAACCTATATTTGAATTGTCTGTGTTTTCTGTGTTTTTCTGTGTATCTTCACTCCCCACTCCCCATAGGCAATAAATGTGGTCTTGCAAGATATCAAGGCATTAGAGCAAATAACAGACCTGATCAAGAAAACTTCTTTTTTTGTGTGTTTTAGTTTTATTTGAGAGAGAGAGAGATGGGGGGGGGGGAGGGAGCACACACACAAGCCAGGGAGAAGGGCAGAGGGTAAGTAAGAGAATCTTAAGCCAGGCCCATGCTCAGCATAGCACCCAATGCAGGGCTCAATCCCATGACCCTGGGATCATGACCAGAGTCAAAATTAAGTCAGATGCTTAACCGACTGAGCCACCCAGGCGCCCCAGGAAGACTCCTTTGCAAAGCTTAGGAAAGGCACGTAATCCTATAAAGCATCAACTCCAATTGAGTATTCTGTACGTAGTGAGATTTGTATGGTGATGATCAGATCAAAGTTCAGGTATTGGTTGCTGGTTTGTCGGGGTGAATTGCCACTGATAGTACTATAAAGAAGACAGCATTTAAGAGAAGGAACTTCATTTTTCAACAGATATGTGTCCAAAAATGGGGGAATGGGAATTACAGGCTTTCAGTTATGAAAGGTACAGCATAGGGAGTGTAGTCAATGGTATTGTAACAGCACGGTATGATGCCAAATGGTGGCTGTGCTTGTGGTGGACATAGCATAACAACATATAGACTTGTTGAATCACTATGTTGTATGCCTAAAATTAGTGCAACATTTTGTGTCAACTGTACTGCAGTTAAAAAAAAAGATATGTATCTGATCATCAGGCTACTGGACTTTTGAAAATTGAATCAGTTTTAAATAAAATTTGAAATATGATTGCAAGGACTATGTGTTTTATAAAAAGTAAACCCAGCTAGATATTTATTTATTTATTTGTTCATTCATTCATTTATTTATTTATATGTATAGATAGATAAATAATTTGGTTTACAAACATGGCTGAGTTATGGTTCATATCTAAAAATATAATCTTTAGGAATGAGTCTTACATGAGAAATAGAACAGGTTTGTTACATAATTTGACTTCAACAATAGGTAAAATAGTAGCCACACTGCTATCAAGGATTTAACCAGAAGTTCTTTCCTCCATTCCACTTAATTACAAATATTTTATTCCATCTGAGAGGGGGAAAAAAGAGTCTTTCATTCAATAGTTAGACAATTTAAAGACAAGCACCTCTAAGTAGTGAAATATGGTAGTTTTTAAAATCTCTTTAAGGCTTTAAGTTAGAAATATTTGGCGTCAGCTTATTTCAACTACTACAGGTATTATAAAGGGGAAGGGAAGCCTGAAGGATGATGAGAAAGTCTTGTTAAGGAGGTAGGGTTTTCTTTATTTGGCTTTAGAGGGATGCAAATGAGTAGAAAGAAAGAAAGAAGCATTATTAAATTTTGAATTCTTCAAAGTTTAATATTATGGACCAATCCTTACAATGCTCCTTTTTCTCTTCTAAAAATTCATGGGGAAAATTGATTCTTAACACAAAAATAATTTCTCCATGATAATTAAACTTACAGCTATTAGTGATACATTAATTATAATTAAAATACTATTTTATTTTGTCTATTTTGTCTACTTTCAGTACAAGGTAAAAATAGTTACGTAGGTAATTATGCTACTGTAATGGTCAAGACTTGCTTTCCAGTGATTTCCTTCTCTGCTGGCTTTTCAGAGAAACTTTCTATATAACAGGTTCTGTAATCTACCCTTTGCATGCATCATTGCATGTAGTCTTCCTTCAGAGAAACTCAAGAGTAGTAGAAGAAAATTGAAGTTCAAGGCAGTTAAATACCTTGCCCAAACCCATAGAGCTAGTAGAACTAGGGTTTGAACTCTATTCTGCCTTCAACGTCCACCCAAGATCCTTTATAAATGTTGTCTCTATAAAAGCAGGGTGAATAGGAGATGGATTTATAATATACCAAACCAAGTATCAAATCCAAAACTTCTTTGTTTTCAGGCTGTCTAACCTCAGAATATATTCCTAATTTTTTGTTTCCTACTTAATTTGCTTTAATGTCTTCTATGTTATAAGAACCCTCAAATTAGTAAAACTCCAAGTTTATATAAATAATGTCACAAAATCATTTACTGCATTAATTACTCTTCGTTTTATAAGAAGGATTTCTTGACATATCCCAACTGAAAAGTATGTTTCCAGTCAAAATTCAATTAATTTATTTTCTTAGCATTTATTATCCTACATACTGTCTACATTTACTGCAGAGGGTTAAACAGAAGATGAAATACAGTTTTGAAATTCAGAGAACTTGTATCCATGAGCACTGTATAAAACTCTTGAATCACTATACTGTACCCCTAAAACGAACTGTATGTTAACTATACTGGAATCAAATTAAAAACTTAATAAAATAAAAAAAAGAACTTCAACCCAGTAATGATGGAGGAAATAAAAACAAATAATTAGTAAGAAAAGCAAAAATAAAATAAGAAGCATACTGAAAACATATGTTGCCCTGGACGTTGTTAAAAAAACAACTAAGAAACTCAGTGTCAGAGCAAGGCATGAATGGTAGGTAGAGTGCTAATTGGAAAGAGAATAGATAGGATGGAAGAAATTGTATCTATTGTGCATGTACGTAGGTAAGCATGAGGGCAAGGGAAGGAGACATGCTAAAGACATGAGGTTCTTGCCATAGTGTTAAAGAAAAGGCTGGGAGGGGAGGAGGAAGCTATATTATAGAGTCCCTTGAAAACCAGGCTGGGTTATTTGTACTTATTTCAGAGAGTCATTGGTGGTTTTTGACCTGGCAAGTTATGTGTTAGATACTTCATTCTGGGACTCATGAGCAGAATTGACCAGATTCCATAGACAGGAGGCTTGAGTTATTCTAAGCAAGAATGTATTCTGCCCAAACTAGGCGACAATGGGAATAGAAAGAGGAATGGGTAGAATGACTATTCTGTAATAAGATGTATAAGACTCAGAAATGGAAAATTAACATAAAGGCTGAGCCTGAGTATTCAAGAGACATTTTCAGAGCAAAAAGTCAAGAAAAGAAACTTGTGGGCAGGTATGCAAGAGAGTCTCATGAGGTCAGTTTTCAGAAACATATTCTTTGCTTAAAAAAAACAAAACAAGTTATATCATACTTTTAGAGTGGGTGACAACTGTATTTTCCTTGGCTAGATAAGAAATGAATCCATGTTAACTGAAGAAAGTGTTATATTATGCAAAGTCTATAACAAGATCTGTGTTTATGTCTGTAAAATAGAGTCAGTGATACTTTAAAAGGAAATTATAAGGTTTAATAGAGCTTTATATTGATAATGAGATTTCTGATGGCTTCAGACCATATAAAGTACCACTAATAAAAAGCTAAAGTATAATTAAAATTATTGCCATAACAATAGTAGATGACACTTTATCCTCTTCATTTCTGTTGAGCAAGAGGGATAGAATTTGTTGTTTTTCTTTAAAAATATATTCTGCCTTAATGAGAGAACTACAAGGATGTCTGTAAAAGTGAGTATCGTTCAGTCGACTTCTGGCTGCTTCCCACAAAACTGGGTTTCTTTTGGTAAGGAAAGGTAAATGAATCGAAGTAGACTACTAGTGTTGCATACCACAGTTTGTTATATGCTAGGATATATGATTTGCATATATTATTTCATATGATCTGTAAAACCCTACACAATTGGTTTCCACAATAATCTTCCTTTTACAGATGAGAAAATTTAAGATTAGAGCATTTAAGTAACTTGTCTCCAAATTAAACAGCTAGTAAGAATTTCTAGTTGAAGACAATTGCAGTGGGAATTGTAAAGGGCAAATGGATGAATACAACTTCTACATAGATATTAGAACCAAACAGCCTTAGTCCCTGATCACGTGTGAGATTGAATAGATTTATGGCCAGGAGTTTTCAAGGATTGCTCCAGGGTTTCTGGCTTGCAAATAAGATATAGAGTTGTTCCATTCCATAGCATAGGGAACATGTGACAAATATGTATGTATGTGAGAAGAAGATGAGCATGTGCCTGCTGTCAGCCATGAGTGTGAGATATGCATGGGGATAGACTTAATAGGTTGCTCATTATGTGGATGAGGAGGCTTAGAAGACAGGGAAGGGCTAGAGGTGGAACTTTTAGAGTCATCAGTTATGAATTAATCATAAAGACATGAATGACTGAGTGATATTGCTCAAAGAGCATGTGTAGAATAGAAGATAAAAGAGTCATATGTGACACCCCAGGGAACAGCAGCCTTCGAAGGTAGAGAGACAAGCTGACAGAAGAGACTGATAAGAGTGTCCAGAAAAGTGAAAATCCTCAGGGCACACATGGTTTCATTTTAGAGTTCAGTGATGTCACTTCTTTGGGAACTAGCTATTACAATATTGTATCTCCTCTACATCTCTCTTCTGTCCTTTGCGTTTCCATTATAGGAGAGGGGGAAAAAAGAGAAAATATGTCATTGAAATTGACAGTGCATGATGTATGATTGACGTGAGAATTTGTATACTTGTCTATAAACGCGAGGGTAAGTTTTGACACAAAGACTGATGAAATCTTCAAACTGACAAACATTTATTTTTACATAATCCTGAGGGGTAGGGACAAGAGCAGAGAAGACCTATTATAGTTCTTTCTTGTGCTACGACTTTTATTCCAAGAGTCGTCTATAACCAGGGATGATAGTAACTATGAAAGGTATTTGCAGTTTTATACTTTACCAGAATGTAGCCCAAGTAGGAGAAGTAATGTAAAATAAGGATATCTTGGTTAACAGAAATATCTGTCATAGAAATTTTTGTTATGTCATTTACATAACAAACTGCTGGAAGAGGATACCTATGGGCAGGATGAAGTAACTCATATTTCTGGATCTATTTCATGATGATATGGTTGTACTAGTTGATCTGCTTCCTCATTTTTATACATATATACTTGTAACAAATATACATCATCTCTTACGTAGTCTGTTCACTACAGGGTCAATAGACTTTAAATAACCCTCATGAAAATAACATTACAGCCCTCCTCAATGAATTTAATTACACTGTATTAACCTGGAATAAAGTTCCTGGTTTTCTGCCAATTTTACTATAACGTGAGGTAAGAATGTTTCAAAAGGCAGCTAGTAATCACAGATATGTTGAAAATTAAATAAGACATTTTAAGGAAGAAGAATTATTTAGAAAAATAGAGAGAATATATTTAAAGTATTTGTTCAATGAAACAGTGATAAAAGTGCAAATTTTAGGTAGGTTCTAGTTTAAAATCTAGAGTAGTCCTGGGGTGCCTGGGTGGCTCAGTTGGTTAAGCATCCAACTTCAGCTCAGGTCATGATCTCACCGTTTGTGAGTTCGAGCCCTGCGTCGGGCTCTTTGCTGACAGCTAGCTCAGAGCCTCGAGCCTGCTTTGGATTCTGTGTCTCCCACTCTCTCTGCCCCTCCCCCGCTTGTGCTCTGTCTCTCTTGCTTTTAAACATAAATAAAACATAACATTTTTAAAAATCTCGAGTAGTCTGTTCAATTATTTTTAGCCTCAGAACCAAATTGGTTTTTCTCATTTCAAACTAAAAAAGAAGGAAGCAAAAATATTTGGAGTACTATGAAGCCATGGGGCTAGCCTACAATATATAGTTGACCTAATCTACTCCTAGAGATAATTTACATTACCAGTATTTTTAGTATTTTAGTGTTTGATTGATTGGTAATTTGACATATAAAGTACTTCAAAGCATTTCTCAAAAGTCTTCACCAAAACGGTTTCGTAAGGTACATCTTTATACTTCTCGCTTATTTCCATCTATCTTACTTGTTAAATATAGGGGAGATTGTCTTTGCTTTTTTACCAGGTAAATGGGGGAATACGTGTTTCTGACTTTATTTCGGTAACACTTTATGTCAAATAATTTTTAGTATTCTATAAATGCAATGCTTTGCTTTAGGCATATATTAATTTTACTTAGATTTTAATTTATAACCATTGAAGGAATGACTGTATTTACAAAATAAACACTTCATTCTTGTACTCATTGACTTAACCATATGTCATTAAATTTCTTTATGATCGGGCAAAGAATGGTTATTGTCTATTAAAATCTGATTTTTTTTTATTTGTTGTAGGTTTTATTGGGATTTAATAATGCTTATAATGATGGTTGGAAATCTGGTCATCATACCAGTTGGAATCACATTCTTTACAGAGCAAACAACAACACCATGGATTATTTTCAATGTGGCATCAGATACAGTTTTCCTTTTGGACCTGATAATGAATTTTAGGACTGGCACTGTCAATGAAGACAGTTCTGAAATCATCCTGGACCCTAAAGTGATCAAGATGAATTATTTAAAAAGCTGGTTTGTGGTTGACTTCATCTCATCAATCCCAGTGGATTATATCTTTCTCATTGTAGAAAAAGGAATGGATTCAGAAGTTTACAAGACAGCCAGGGCACTTCGCATTGTGAGGTTTACAAAAATTCTCAGTCTCTTGCGTTTGTTACGACTTTCAAGGTTAATTAGATACATACATCAGTGGGAAGAGGTAAGACCTATCTTTTACTTTTTTAAAGCCACTATATCATGAGATTGTTAACTATAACTTTTACGATGAACACCTGTGCAATGTATAATGAGTTTTATGAAATTCAAGAAGAAAAATTCTATTTATTCTTTTTGGTGCATAAGTGAAGTATTTGTATCTTCAAAAGATATGATCAAATACTGGATTTGAATCAACTGAAAAAAAAAACAGTGATTGTAAAACAATTGTTTTATACCAATTAAGTCTTTTTAAAAGCAAATCCACTCTAACCAACAAATATTTATCCTAACCAATGCAATTCCTCCTCTACCAAAGGAAGTTTCTTTTTATTTAATCTGAATATATCAGGTACAATCTTTGACAAAGATGTGTAGGATCTGATTGCTAATCTAGTTTGCATCATTAGTTCTATGAGATAATCTAGTTTATATTTCCTCTAACATTGAAATTTCAGAGAATTTGTGTTTGAAGAGAAGAGTTTTAAGAAGTATTTCCAAGTTATTTATGTAAAGACTTATTACTGCATATTAATTTTGCTCAATGTTATGCTTTGCCCATAATTATTTATTATAGTTTTGCCCTATTGATTCATTTCAAAATACTGAAAAACAGGATACTGTGGAGAAAAATTATTACATAGAAAACACAAATAGCACGGTTCATAAATACAGTGAATCTGGCCAATCATTTGCCAGAGGGAACCTGTTGTTCTTATGCAGTGGGTGCGTCCTGCCTGAAAGGGCTCAGCCTACTGCAGTTTCCAAGGATCTGAGTTAAATGTGCCATCACCGAGTGAAGGAGTTTATGTCCCTAATTCCAGAGTATGCCTTTTTGACTTTGTTTTCCTTCTAAGTTTGCTTTTTAAAATTAATTATAACCTGAATTTTATTGTCTGCCTAAAAATGAGGGTCAAAAAGGCCCAGATCTCTAAACTAATGACAACAATATACTGGCAATAGATTTATTGCTTCGCTCATTTCCAAAGTGCGTTTTTAACATATTTAGGAAGGATTATGTTTTGGAATTTAGGTTTAAACCCTTCATAGAATAGAACTTCTGTTAACATTGGCTCTGCTTTTTGTGATATGGTAGCAGTGTTTTGTGTGCGCCTGTCAATGACATTATGGTTCGCAGGATTTCAGGAAATGACATGCAATAATAAAACACTACATAGGCATAAAAATGGATCGTTCTTAAAATATGGATATAGATTATATTCAAAATCAAATGAAGCACATTTGAAAAATTGGTTTCATCTTATAATGTGTCTCTATATAGCACATTCCATCTAGAATATAATAAATATTTGGTTCTTAAAATTTATTATACCAGTTTGAGATTAATATCCAATCAAGGCGATTATTGATAATAATAGTTAATATTTATTGAGAGCTTATTACATGTTAAATGATATATTTTATTCTTTACATGGATTAGTTCCTTTTCCTAATAATTCTGGTGGCTTGCCCAGAAAAAAAAAAGTTAGTAAAAGTTGGAGCTGAGATTCTAACCTTTTATTCTGACTCCAGAGCAAATTCTCCTGACATTTTATAACCTTATATAATAAAACTGTATAGTTTCTCAGTATTGCATATAGTCTTTCAATGATAAATACCTTAATATTCCACCACTTTATAGATTGAATGAAAAATTGTGGGAAACTTTTCTAAACTAAGATGTTATCTATGCAACATTAGAGTTGAACATTTACCTCTTAAAACATAGTCACAAACATTTTTTTTTGAATGAATATCCTGTAAGAATAAAAGTCACTGATATAGCCAGGCAATTAAAAATACAGTGGGCAATGCGACTATTTGCAATGTCTTGTAGTTTTAACCCAGTTACCCTAGAGAGTGGCAGCAGGATGGACAGATGGTGTCCTATCAGATAAAATGGCAGGCTGTGCAGTCATAGAAGATGACACTCCTGACACTGTTGCCCTCTGGTTCCTGGCAGTGGTGGCAGGCACCTAGATCTGCGTAACATGACGGTGTCTTAAATATGCCATGATATAATTCAGGGTCATCAGCTTCCTGCCATCCTTACTGTAAAATGCAATTTAATATGCACTTACAGAAATTTGGTAACCAAACACACTGAGCCTAGAGTTGTGAGTTGGCAAGATCTTTCCTATAAATAAATGATCTTGATGATAAATGACCCAGAAGCTCATTTAAGTGAAGAATGTTTTCTTGATTGTATGATATATGCAGAAAATCACATGTATCAGTGATATTTAATGTCTGCTAGTAATACTGTTAAACAGGGAAGAAACAGGAATAATTAATCCAGAATTTAATAAAAATTCATTATTTCATCACTTACATGGTTCAAACCAAAAGCACAAAAAACTTGAGTCATTCCAAACTGGCAAATCTTTACCTGATTTTTATAAATGCCCCTGGGATGTGTTTACATGTGGAACGAACAACAAATAAATCAGAAGAATTTGCTCTGTGAGCATTTGGCACAAGACTGCAGAGGAAGATGTGAGTTCACCCACATGTCTTTGAGTTCTGAGTGTTTTAGTACCAAGCTGGCTAAGGCTAAATTCAGCAAATTTGGGGAAGTAATGTGTGAAATCTGGAAGCTGCCACTGTTCTAAATGAATCATTCCCAAGGAAAGTGGCTGCCTTCTATAGGAAACTGCTTCCATCTTCAATGATACTTTTTTTTTTCAGTCTGAATTAGTTCAACTGAAAAACAACATGAAGTGCCAAAGCCAAATAAATTAGAGAAATATTGTGAATGAAATACAGAAACTTTATAATTTAGCCCTATGTTACTCTTATTACTAAAGTTGAATGTAGTGGCTAATGTAGAAGGAAAAAGGTGATGTGGGCAACTAATTTCTGAAACACTTGGTGTTAAGGAATCAGGAGGGAAGCTATTTTCAAGAGGCAATTATAAGATCAATGGCTTTCGGATGCAAAAATAGAGAGCTCTCTGATTCTATGTTGAAACTATATATATTGCCAGGTGACATGAAATTTTGTAGTAATTTAGATAAATCAGGCCAGAACATTCCTTTTCCTATAATCTCCAGAAAACCGAGGTGCATCTTTCCCACTCTTGTATTTTGGTTGAAAAAAATCATCTCCTTAATTCATCATTGTTGTTCATGTTGTATTTCAAGTAAAGAGTAACTCAACCAAAGTGTTATTTTGTTTTTGTTTTTTATTATATTTTTTAATGTTTATTTATTTCAGAGAGAAAGAGGGACAGAGCATGAGCAGAAGAAGGGCAGATAGAAAGGGAGACACAGAATCCGAAGCAGGCTCCAGGCTCTGAGCTGTCAGCACAGAGCCCAGTGTGGGGCTTGAACCCACACAGTGTGAGATCATTATCTGAGCTGAAGTAACTTAACCTACTGAGGCCACTCAGGCACTGCCTCTCCCCCTGCTTTTTAAAAAAGAAATTGTTTTTAATGTTTATTTATTTCTGAGAGAAAGAGAGAGAGGCAAGATTGGTATTTTGTAACCCATCACAGAAGGAACCCATTCTCTGTGACCTGAAAGAAACAAAGTGAGGAAATCCACCTCCAGCACCAAATAAAATGGAACATTAGTAACAATTTAGGACCATCACAAACCCCCAAGAGATAAAAGGTAGATTAAGAGGTTAGCAAATGGGAGTTAATTCAGTTAGCAAAGATAAAGAGTTCTAGGATCCTTAAAACCTTCATCTGCTGATGTCAGTCACTTTATCAAAGAGGGATATCCCTTGATATTATCTGAGATTTAGGAAATAGTAATTGAAAAGCGAAATGTTCTTTATGATGGTTATCTTTTTTGTAAGATTCAGTATCACAAAAGTGTAAATTCTTCATGAACAATGTAAAAAAAGTGTGGGAAATGCATGATGGCTTATGATAAGTATGGCTTTGGAATACACACATATTTTATTTTGCATTCCTTGTGTAGATTTGAGACATGCCATAATTAACTGCATCCATTTTAGGCTGGAAGAGGGTTTATCATTCTGATCTTCATATATGTCTATTGCAATTTCAGATGAATAATGTGTATGGAATATTGAGATGATCTTGCAATCAATATTAGATTTTTATGTTAGCTTAGAGATACGTTTATATACAAAGTGTGTTTAACAACAGACCATTAATAAGGAAATTTATTCCACAGAGAGCTAATGCAGACTGTGGTTTCTGTCTTTGGTTAATTTTAGCATTCTAATTGGTTTAGATTAGAAACTAACTCTTGCTATAAATTGCCTATCTATAATTACACAATACATACTCTAACTCTACTTTCATCTTTTAAGGAAACACATCGAATTCTAAGATTTGCTATAAGCAAACACCAGTGTTTTCCTTCACCTACCCCCAACTACAAGTCAGAGAGGCTCTCTATCGCCTATCACATCAAATCTGTTTCTTGGCTGTGCCTTCAAGGCTCTCCAGCAAACTGTTCCCCCATCTCACCACTGTCACTTCATATTTGTACCGGGCAACCCTCTCCTGTTTGTGCGTTGGTTTTACAGTGCTTGCAGAGAATGATTCTTACTGCTTCTGCAATTTTGCATGTGCCACACCTCAGATGTGGGAAGCTTTTTCTTTTTTCCTACCGTTCCTTTAAAAATGAGGCTTAAACTCATTTCCAGAAATATTTGACCCAGGTGGACTGGGCTCAAATTCAGTACCTTGAATTTGGGCAGTTCTACTGGCCCTTCTTGAATCTGTGCATGCTGATAGCTTTGTTGCTAATGCTTACTTACATGCATTTTCCTTTTCTTTTGGTGGATATAAGCATCTATCAGGAACAGTTGGAGTCAATTTTGCCTTTGACTCTCCTCGTACGCTGGTACAGAGTTCTGAAAGGTTATGGGAGCATGCCTGTACCTAAATACATGGCATGTTCTAAATCCATTAAATAATTGCAAGGGAATATTCATTCTTTATTCCCAAGCAATTACTGAGTAGCTCCTTTGTGCAGATGCTGCACGAGAGAATTCAAAGCAGATCCCAGCTTTGTAGGAAAAACAGACATGTGAGCAAATAATCACAGATGGTGTGGTAAGTGGCAAAATAAAGGAGTGAGTGAACAACAGAGTTGTGGGGTTTTTTTTCCCCACAAGAAGAGAGGCTCACAGTTATCGGAACTGAGTTTCAAAGCTGGAGTCTGAATTCCCAAGGTGATTGAGTGGGGCAAAGGAGGAGCATGCCAGTTAGACCCGAGGTACAAGCAGCCTAGCTCAGATCGTGGTTTACATCTCTAGAATCTAGGTTGTAAAGGGAGTGAGTTTAGGGGTACAGACATGAATTTGTGCTAATGATGGACTTTATTAGGTGTCATTGAGGCATTTCAGGTAGAGGGGTGCATTTTAGAGTAGTACAGAGTGAAGGGGATTAGAGACCACACAGGATGGAGTTAATAGTACCAATTAGGAGACAGATGTGTCACGCATTTGCCTTACATCTATGCAGCCAGCACCAAACAGGGTGCTCTTTAGTTATCTAGAGGGAGATTTAACTTTTACAAGTACTCTTGCCCTTGATGTTTGTAGCAACAATAAAATATGAGACAATCTTAGAGGAGGTCTTTTTTTAAATGTCTTATAATTTCAATATCAATTATATATGATAGAATTAATATTATCATCTCATTAATATGATATATAAATATACATGCTATACTAGTATGTGTAACAATATGTACTAATATTGATACTATTGATACAATTGTATTTGAGATTTGTAAACATGGTTTCTGGTGATGTGAAGTGAACCCTATGCTGGAAATTAGTATATGTAGGACTTCATTCAGAAGTGTCCCTTTTATTTTCTATTTAATCTAGGGAGAAAGCCTTAAAGTGAGTGATTTATGCTTATAAACTTAACAGAAAAGTTGTGAAGTTCAAATGAAATGAGATGCACTGAAATTATATACGTAAGATCCATGATCCCATCTTTCTCAGATGAACACATTTGCTGACATTAACATTATTATCTGTGTGTGGTGAGTTGCTTGATATTTTCTGCAGGCAAATATTGATTCTGCTAAGGACCACTAGGTGTCCTCTACTGGTTGTGTTACCTCAGGGTTCTATATTCTAAAAAAAACAAAATTGTCTTCTTTGGAAGTTGTTCACTTACACTCTAGGTAAAATAGATGACTGTGGCTATTCATATATGCAAAAATTATTTCCTTTACCTATACTTTCTTCTCAAGTTAAACAAAGAGTTTAAGTTCCTTCTCTAAGGAATTATTTTTATTCTGAGAGAATTGGTTTCAATTATTATACTGTGTATTTTCTAAGATGATATTTAACACTTACCCTGAAGTTCTAAAGTACTGTAAAGAGCTCTATTTGGATATGAAATGTTGTGAGGCCAACACAGATAGGTAGAATTAACAAAATCTGGGTGGGTATATGTCTGTGTGTGTTAGAGGTGAGATACGTAATTTTAGGAATGCTCTTTGTTCACTGCCCTACAGCAGATCTGTAAAATTCTGATGCTTTGGACATGGAGTTCTCAGTTTCATGTTAGAAAAACAGGATCATGTTTGAAATGTTCAGACCCCTATTTTAAAGATTAAAATTCTAGGCTTTATTAATGCCCCATTATGGGCCCAGTCTGTGTTTCCATTTTGCACATTTTTATACCCTTCCATGGCTGTATGTTGATAATAGCCAGACACCTATCCAAAGCTTTAAAATTATGTATCTCCTGTCTTAAAGTCTACATGAGTATGTGACGATCTCTGTATAGATATCTCTTGAGCTCTCCAAGGTCAGTATGTCCATGTCCCTTTCAAATGTTCTCTTCTGTTTCCTTTTACTCAGTTAAAATCTAAGTGGTATCCTTGACCTCTCCTTTGCTTCCAATCTCTGTAGCTAACAATAACCAGGCTCTACTGGTTCTACTTTCTGAAAGTGGTTTGAATTCTCATTCTCTTTCCCTGAATCTTCTCTATCGTCATCTAAGTTCAAGCCAACACCAGTCACTGCTCATTTTTTATTTTTCTCATTTTTATAATAGACGAATTACTAGATTTTAAAATTCACCCTTGCTTGTCTTCCCAAGGCCTCAAAAGTGCTATTTTTAAAGAGCAAATAATACCATGCCATTTACCTGCTGAAAATATTTCTATAAGTTTTCATTACTAGTAGGACAAATTCCAAAATTCAGGGTCCTTTAAAATCTGAGTCTTTTTATTTGAGCCTGGGGAACTACGTGCTCCTTTTTTTTAAGCTATGCTGGACTTCTTTATATGCTGTTTTAAGGCCTTAATATGTTGTTTACTTTTCCTAGAACTTTGTTTCTTTGGCCAACCCCAGTTTATCCATCACATTTTCTTCCTTTGACGTTGGCTGTAATTTAAATTTTTTGGGGGTAGAAGTACCTAATCTCTCAGGTAATATGAATCCTATCTATAATATCCTGGCATAGACCATGTGCTTTTGCTTTGTAACATTCATCCCTTTTGTAATTTCTCTTAAACAGCACCTTCCCAAGTCTATTTAAACTCCTGAAGAGAGGAGGTCATAAATTTCCTGTATCTTTAGTTCACAGCAGAGTGTCTGGAAAATAATGGGGCAAAGGAATACTTGCTAAATGGGTTAGATTATGCCCTCAAGGAAATTTCAGGTCAGCAGAAAAAGCCAACATGTAAATAAACAGGTAAGCAAAACACTAGAATGTCTTGAATCTAACAGAGGAGGCAGTTATAGACAACAAAACGAAAGAGAGGTGCATTATGAGAATGTTGTAGAAGATCTACCAGAGGCTCTAAATAAGGCATCCTAGTCATGGCCACTTTGAAAACTAAGTTTGAAAGTATATGTCCTTCCAAGTGGATAAGCCTGGGAAATATTACAAGGGAATTTAGAAATCATGAATAAAATCAATCAAGTTTTTCCTTTATAGATGGAGATGATAATTTTCTGCCCAATATCATAGACTTGTATAGAGGCTCAAATGAGGTGTTTTTATGGAGCATACTTTGAAACTATGAAGTTTATAGAAATGTAAATTGTTATTATCACAAAAGTTTCTATTAGTTTAAAATATGAAAAAAATCTCAACAGCGAGTTCAACTGTTGTTCTTTAATGTGCTTACCATCTTTCCATACATTGGAAGTATTATAAACATTATTATGGATTATTTCTGCCTAAAATATACCAAGTATAGAATCGAAGTAGCAAATAAGACAAACAATTTGGGACAAAATGCACTTAGCCTCACATTTATCTGACATTTCTGGAAAAAATGTCTCCATTTCTCCTTCCATTGTGAATATAGTTACAACATATATTATGACTACTGCTATTTTAGACTCATCTACTTGTGTTAGAGCGAAAACTGGGAATGCCATTCATTTATGAGTCTCGGACACACAATTTATGATGGAATTCTGGTTTAAATGTGAATTCTAGTTCAACCTCCAGAGTGTTTCATAATAAACATGTGTTACTTTAATTATCTAGGTAATTATCTCAATTGAACAGGTCACTTTTGTTGGTCCTGTACACAGTGGTACACCTGTCTACAAGCAAGAAAGGTGTGGTAAGACATGATATAAATTGGAAGATGTTACAGTGCCACCCAAGAATGTTTTATTGTTATAAACAATTAAATGAAATTAAACTCCCTTCTGAAGGGAATATCAAATATACTTATCTAATCATAAAGGGAGAAATGTATGCTTTTTTAATTGTTAGTTTATAACAAACTTATCTTTTACTTTAGCTAGGTACAATGCCAAAGATGATTTTTATTAGTTTGAAATGTCTTGGGAAACAAAATTTTGCTTGCCTTATGTCAAAAGTAGTAGTGGATGCCTATTTCACTGGGCAAAGCATAGTAATTGAAATACATTAGAGATTGTCACACAAAGTCCGTTTTCTTAAGACACTTATAACTGTAATGAAGGCTCAAGAATAAATAAAATTAGAATCCTCAATCACACTGGATAATGGCTGAGAAAGACCTACTTTGACTTCTCTTTCTGTCTTGCTGATGTATGCATTTTAGACTTTGTATTAGAGGAGTCGTGTCTTAGTGTGAAAACGAAATACATTTGGTTGGTTATATAATTCTTGTGGCTATTTTGAGTTAAGCCTGCCATTTAGGCCATTTTTTTAAAAAGAGGGTCAAAATCTTTTCTTATTACATCTTAAAGTGAAAGTAAACATCGAGTAAGGATTCCGGAAGCCAGCCTCAAGTCTCTATATAATTTAAAGCAGTTGCAAAGAAAGAGAATAGCTATTTTGAGATCGTCTTATTCATCAGGAGTGGTGAAATAAAAAAGGATTTCCCATTAAGATTGGTCATCAGTGGAAATTTTGCAATAATGTTCTAATTATCTGAATGTGCTACTTTTTTTTTTTAATCATTACTGTTGTGGACATACAAGTTCGGTGAACATACAAAGTAAAGGAAATTCAGCTTACTTAAAATGAAAGTCAGTAGTATCTTGTCCAAGTCATTCTTGGACAAAGTAACTTGTCCTTAGTCATTCTCTCATTTAAAAAAATATGGCTGATGGCCTCTACTTTGGCCTGGATGGTTGTTATAATAATTGAAGAGAAAATTAGTAAACTCTACTGTGGAAAGTCTAAAGAGTCTTATTAATTTAATTTAAGATATATTTTTTTACCATATAAATTCACTTAAGATATAATTAGCCAAATTATTTCAATGATTTTTTTCATAGAATTTCTGAAAGAATGAAATTCTTATCTTCCTCAATATTTTAGATGATAGCAGAAAGTAAAGGGTAGAATTTGGATTGTGGTAGTGGGTGCTTTGAAATTTAGAGTCCAAGAGCTATAACTGCCCAATAATACCCAACAGTACTATTTGGAGTATCAGTTAACTTTGCAGAGGTTGCTGTGTTGGAGTACAGGAAGCAGCTCTCCATAATGTGAACGTATTCATCTCCATGCACTGAGGAGAAGGATAATAAATGTCTGGAACGGATGCTTCCAGTTGACTGAAAGTGAATCATAAGCACACAAGTGTACACATTTTAATAATATTGTACAATTAAAATGCTTTCCCCATTTTATTGAATCTGTAATTCGGAGAAATTCAGTCTTCGATAGTCCTTAACTTGATAAAGGATTACCTCCCTTCCTCCCCCTTGCATGTATTTGCTATAGAAACAAAATAATTTTATAATGACAGATATTACCCAAAAATGCTAGTAATTTGTTAGGAAAGAGTTATAGAAGAACTTCTAGATTTATGGATCATTTAGACTCACATAAATTATAACCTTTAGAATAATATTACATATATGGATTCCAAAAGTTGCATATGTTAGTATATGTGTTCCCTCTCTTGACTTGCAGGGCCAGGTTATGAGTAACAGACTGGGAAGTTCTAAATGACTGACTAGTCATTTTTATGGCTTTTACAGCTTCAAGAGTATCTGGTAGACCTTTAAATATAACCAAGCCATGCTATTAGTTGGCAGGTGGAGAGAGTAATTCTTGAATGGTTGAGAGCAATTCTCTATACAAAAAAAATAGATATATGAATATGTGTATCATAACTTGAGTGAGAGGTGTCTTTGTGTGAGAGACAGGCTCTACAGGCTATAAGAAGTTTAGTTGAGCTGCAGAGAAGACAGGGGAACACCAGCAAGCAATTAAGAAGAAATATTTTACAGTTTTGCTGAAGTCTTTCTCTGTTGCCAAATTACCAGTATTTGCCTGATATCAAAGATGAATATTTTAGTGTTACGAAGTGTTATTGCTGGGCATTTTACCAACTAAATCAACCATCCCCCTTCCCTTTAATTGAATTGTTATTTCATATGTTCCAAAAATCTCCAATGTTTTGAAATTAGAAAGTGACTCTGCGGCTTCAGATGAAAAACAAAAAATCCAGTTAGCCCATGTTCTAGCAAAATGCTACTATTTTTGAAAAAATTCTGTTTAGTAGCATATTTCTTAAATGTATGATTCTATATATCCAGTTAAACACTGTATGTGTAATTATATACTAACTCTTCTAAATAAAAATAGGAGACTAGGTAGTTAAATGCTTACTTGACTTTTCATTTGCTAGCTTCATATCTTTATATGATTATCAAATATAGTATTTAATGTATATTAAATGACCCCCCCACCACATGCTGAGCACTGTACTGCATAGGAGTACAAAGATAGGTAATCCACAGCCATGGCTAAAAGAGATTTTGTAATCCAGTGGAGGGGTTAGAAAAGGAAATCGACACTCATAGCAGATATGTGTGAATTCTCATCTGTTGGAAATTGTCAAATGGAAAATTTTAATAATGATTCTAAGGCTATGTCTCATTTCAGTCTGAATCACAAAGCTTGATCAATTTATAGAGTTACTAATGGAGCAGGAGTAGGGAGCGGTGGTATCTGAACCAAGTATCTGCCATCCTTTGATTAGTCATTCGAAACAAAGAAGGGCTACTAAATACCATGTTTTACTAAAATGTGACACCTGTCAAGTTTTACAAGCCAAGGAAAAAAAACCCACTTTTATTTAAAATAATATTAAAACTGCATTGAGATTGCAAAATGACTTTCATACTGGAATATAATATATTTTAATATCTTTCAAATCATTCAAATTTGTGAAAGATTCCTAAATATTGGAAGTTGTTTTTTAAAGAAGAACAATACATTTAAATTTCATACACAGTATTACAAAATCTGTAATTAGTGAGAGAATTTAGCAAAAAAGAACCTAGCTACTCTCTCTTTCTCCCTCTTTTCTATAGTATGGATGCTCTTGCATGGGACTCCTAACTAGAAAATGTGTTGTTACAATTAAATGAACACTCCCTAAGTGATATCAAGAAGCTGAACTGCATTCAGGGATCTGACTGCCCAATGGCAAATCAGCTGTTCTGTAATTAGGGAAACACCGGCTCCATTCAGAATGCTTGAACTGTGTCCACATTCTGTGCATAAGTATCATGTTCATCTTCTTTGTGCCTCCCAGCTTCTGCCCCAGCATGGAGTCATTTGTAGTATGGATACCTGCAGATACTACCACAGCTTTCTTTCCTGGATGAACCCTTGTGTTGATAGATTCTACCTGCAAAAGGAGTGTATTCTTTCCATCAAAGGCTGTTCTTAAATATTCCTTCATTGGTTAAACTTTTTATTGATATTTTCATTGTTGTAGTGGTGATGGTTGTAGTTGTCACTCTTGTTGAGAAGAAGCAGGCAGTGAAATTACCCTGAATCTCAGGCTGGATAATACTGCCTGTCCTTGAGAGAAGTGAGGAGTCAGATGTTGTCGCTGTAATGATGAAAGTCAACTCCTTTCCCTGCTTTCTGAGAAAGTGAAGTCCCCCAAGTATCAGTTCCTCTTATCACCTTCACTTCTGTGGAAGCAGGAATTTTTCCCTGTCCTCCTTCTGTCACATTTCCCATTTAGAAGCTTTGCTAATAATGAGTATGAACAAAATAGCTATTGGTAAATTTTTTTTTACAACTCTGAAAAAAGAAATGTAAGCCTCCTATCAGGACACACACACACACACACACACACACACACACACACACATGCACACACGGGGGACCTTAAAATAGGGCCAGTGAACCCTATTTCAGAACTTGGGGTACTATATATTTCATTATTCCTTCAACTGAGAAACAGAGTATTGGGGGTGAATAAGCCAGTGTAATCTACTCTTTAGATGAACTATTGATTTTATCTGTTCATTAGTTGCTATATTATTTTATTTCTGCCTTTCAAAATAGATGAAAGTTGTATGCAAAAAGCCAAAAGTAATTAATAGATGACTAAATTCAAAATAGAATACTTCCAAATTGGCAAAAAAAAAAATAAGTTACTCAACTCGTAAGACCAAAGATATAAGATTATTTTTTTCCTTTTTATCTAATACAGATATCCAAATGATATTTATTTTATTCAATCATTTTATTTGATATGGAAAATAAATGAATGCTTTGGGTTAAAAAGTACAATTTAAATGTGATACAGTTTTACACATTATATAAACATTTTAATTTTTTAATATTTTTAAAAAATGTTTATTTTCAATAGAAGGGAGAGAGGCAGAGAGAGGGAGAGAGAGAGAGAGAGAGAGAGAGAGAGAGAGAGAGAGAAAGAGAAAGAGAAAGAGAGAGATAGGAAAGACAGAAGGAGGGGGAGAGAGAGAGAGAATCCCAAGCAGATTCCATGCTGTCAGCACAGAGCCTGACAAGGGGCTTGATCTCACCACCATGAGATCAAGACCTGAGCTGAAATCAGGAGTTGGACAAGTAATCACACTGAGCCACCCAGGCACCTCTATAAACATTTTCTTCCAAATTATACTGTTAAAATTTTCCTAAAAGAACAAAGTGTTCAGTATATTTCCCTAAAGAAAATAATCAAAATAATTTCCTCACAGTTCAGTCATGCAGGCATGTTATTGTTACAAACTTGGGCCTACAAAACAAAATCAAGGTTTCATTGAATTTGGGAGACAGTTTCCTTAGAGTGTTCCCCTTATGCTCTAACAGTTTTAAGAGATTTAGTTTAACATTTCCTAGCGTCTGGTTCATGTTGGTTTTTTGGAGTCAAAATTTTATTTTTGTTTTTTAGTGTCGAAGGTGTTATCACTCAGTCCAGGGTATCTTAGTGGCTTCACGCAGGGATGTCTGTATGTTGCTTCCACTATGTATCCATCCTAGGTAGGTGAGCAGTCTTGCTCCTTGTCGCCTGACACCTGGGTACCGATCGATGAGGCAGGTTCCATCTTGATCAGTGCCAGTCATTTTCACAAGGAAACAGAAAGCTGTGTAGGGTCTTGATGGGCAAGACCAGATCAGTAAGTGATCAGATCCCAGGATGATATATATTACTTTCTATAACTCTTTGGCTAGAAATTTTCACCCTCCCTCATCAATTACAAGAAAGCCAGGAAAAACAATCCACTATGGACCTGGGAGGCAGAGAGCTAGAACTATATACTTAATAGCACTACTTTAGGAGTTGGAATAGCTGAGAGGTGGAGGTATGTCTCAAATGGATCACCAAGTTGGTCTGTGGCTAACTTGCCTTAAACTCGGGTCTATTCAGGATAAGATCAGACCTGCTTGATCATCCCATTGTTTTTCTCTCATGGATATTTTTGGTTTTAGATGAACAACCGTCTTGCTAGTGGTAAGGTAATGATGGAGGAAACATGCTATACTTTCCTATGATATAGTCACTGTATCACTTATTAAGTTATTCATTCTTTCTTATTTTATTGAATACATATACATGGACTCATAGTACATGCTATGCATATAGGTTACAACAATACAGACAAAACAGAGCTTCCATTATTAAATAATGTACAATCTAATCATTTAAATAAAAAGGAATTCAAATATAGTGTGCTGTGGTGGAGGACATGATGGAGGTCTCTGTGAAGATGTATCACAGTTTTGGCAACTAGAGAAAACTTCCTGCAGGAAATGGTATCTGAGTTGAGACTTTTAAGATACGTAGGACTTAAGGAAAAAAGTAAAAGGTGTTATAACCAAGAGAATGCTTCTTAAGTGAAAAGACATTTAAGAGTGTCTTCAAGCAAAGTCTACTTAGTCCACATAACTTGAATATAAAGAGAAGTTGGAAAGATAAGCTGGTATTTTGACAAATTCAAGAATATAGTCTTTATCCTGAGGGCAGTAAGAAACATGTGAGTGGTTTTAGGCAATAATGTAATACATTATTTCACAAGTGTGTAATGCTTACTCTGAAACTATGTTCTTCTAAGCACTTCCAAATATTAACTAATCCCCCAAAGAGCCCTATGAAGTAGGTAGTATCATTATAGCCTAAGCAAATGAAGCTGAGGAACAAAGAGAAGAGCACTGTGCCTAAGTTGCACGAGGCTAGTCAATGACAATACCAGATTTCAAATCCATGCACACTACATGGTCCAAAATCTTCACAAATAGGTCTTGTCCCTTCTCTCCTGTATAGCATAGATGTAAATATGACTGAAAACAGCATACAGATGGTTTGTAAAAGGACGTAGGTAAGATTTCTGGTAGGACATCCATTAAGTGTCACTGCTATGATTTATTTATTTTTTTTAGTAGGCCCCATGCCCAGCACGGAGTCCAGTCACTGCTATAATTTAGACAAGAGATGCGTTGGGGTGACAATAGTGTTACTATCATGTGACATCCTTCCTAAGCTCACACAGCACGTGGAAAGCTGATGGACATTTCTTTAGGCGTCAGAGGGAACAGTCACTTACTATGGACTGTGGATGACTCAATCAGAGATGCCTCTTGGGTATATCAATTATAAAGCAATCTTTATTTTACTTAGTTTGAGTAAGTGAACTCAACCTTAATAGGAATTTAAATCACTCTATTAATGGAAGTACTGATTTCCAAGCTTCAAAACATCAGACTTAGTGTGAGCTTAATAATTTATTAAATGTGGATGGATTTGCATAATTTAATTTCTTAGTTTCCACATTAAAAAGAATTACAATGCTTAATTTTTTGACTTTGGCCCAATCAAGTAGAAAATAATAAGTGTTATGAATATATGGTATAAGTGGAATAATTTTTTACAAGAAAATTTGTTATACTTGAAATTTTGAGAACACTTAAAATGCAAGCATTATATAACCAGACATTGAGAGTGCTTCAAAATGTATCCATTATCCTTAGAATGCATTGTATTTATTTGAATTTCACTTTTCAAACAATTCAGTCTTTAAAGATACTTAAAAATCAAATACAATTCTTAGACTATTGGTAAATGTTATGACTAAACAATGTTACTACTATTATTATATTTTTAATCATTTTTGATTCCATGCCTTGTTTCAATGTATTCATATTTTTATTTATTTATTTTTATTTTATTGGTATATTTATTTTATGGCCTAGAATAGGGCTATCTTAGTGAATGTCCTTATATGCACTTAAATATATAGGTTTTCTGCTGTTATTGATTGGAATGTTCTATCATTGACAATTGACAGTGGTAATCCTAATCATTTATATCCTAACTGATTTTAATGATTGCTTGTTCTGACCATTCTTAAGTGAGAGATATTAAAATATGGAACTATAATTTTGGATTTATCCATTTCTCCTTTTAGTTCTATCAGTTTTTACTCTACGTACTTTGAAGCTGTGCTAGGAGTTTTGGGGTTTTTAAAATAATTTTTAATTTTTTAAAATTTATTCTGAGAGAGTGATCACAAGCTGAGGAAGGGCAAGGAGAGAGGGAAACAGAGAATCCCAAGCATGCCCCATGGTGTCAGTACAGAGCCTGACATGGGGTTCCAACTCACGAACTGTGAGATTATAACTTGAGCCAAAATCAAGAGTCAGACACCTAACCAACTGAGCCACCCAAGAATGCCTGTTACAGAGTTAAGATTGTCATGTCCTCTTTATAAATTGCTCTTTTATCACTGTAAATCACCCATTTTATCTTTAATATCTGCTTTGATGTAAATATAACCACTTTATCTTTTTAATTAATACTCATATCTTTTTCTACTTTTTAGTTTCAAACTGTGTTTTTATTTTCAAGTAAGCATCTTGTAGACAGCATATGGTTAAATCTTGATGTTGTTTATAAAATCTAATCTCTACCTGTTAATTTAAACCATTTACATTTAGTGTTTTGATTGCTATCATTGAGTTTAAATCTACCCTCAGTATTTCTTTTCTATATACCCATATACATTTTGTTATTTGTTTCTTTTTCCTTACCTCCTTGTTTTTTAATTTAATATTTTTTATATTTCTATTTTATATCCACTATTGAATTAGTAACAATCTCTCATTTTTTTCTAGTGCTTGTCTAAGATTTAGAATATAAATATTGAGCTTATCACAGTCTACATTCAAATAAAATTGTACCATTTCACATATAGTGTATTTCCAGAGTCCCTTTGCTGGCTTTTGTGCTACTGTTTACTTCTATGTTCATTATAAATGCCACATTATACTTTGTTTTAAATGATTGTCTTTTAAAGTATTTTTTTAAAAGAGTTTAAAAATGCCTTTTTATGCTTACTGTTTCCATTGTTTTTCATTTCTTTGGATAGCTCCAGATTTTTATCTGGTTTCATTTTTCTCCTGTATGAAGAAGTTCCTTTAATGTTTCTTGTAGTGCTGATCTGCTGTTGATGAATTCTCTCAACTTTTGTATGCCTGGCAGTCATTGTTTTGTCTTGATTTTTTAAGAAAAGTATTTGTGCTGCAAATAGGATTCTAGGAAGACATTTTTCTCTTAATACTATAAAGATATCACTTGATTTTTTCCTGCATGCATTGTTTCTGATGAGAAACTGGTATTCTTTTCTCTGTTCTACTGTAGGTAATGACTTTTTCTGTTGCTATTTTTAAGACCTTTCTCTCTATCCCTGCCTTTCAACAATTTGATTTTTATGTGCCTTAGTATGGTTTTCTTGTTTTACTTGGAGTTTGTTGATTTGGATATGTATATTTATAGATTTCATCAAATTTGTAAAAATACTGACCATCATTTCATCATATATTTTTTGTTTCATTTCCTCTTTCTTAATCATTCTTTTCTTGGCCTTTATACCAACTTCATATGCTGTGCAGATCAATACTCAGCCAAAGACCCAAAGGAATCCCTCTGCTGATCTTTGAGCTTCCTCTCTGTGCAGCTCCTTCCGCTCTGATATTTTGCCTTACCATGACCTCTCTGTCTCTCCACTGTCTCTCAGCTTTGTGAGAAAGCTGAGCTTAGTTTGGATTCTCTTTCTCTGCACTGGGCCCTGGAAATTCTTTCTAGACAGGGAGCTGGTGTAAGATTAGGGTTCATCTTCTTCCAGGGATGATTATTCTGTGCTGTCTGTGATCCAGTATCTGAAAACCAATGTTTCATATAGTTTGTCAAGTTTTCTAGTGGCCTAAGACAGGAAGGGAAGCTCGGTCCTTATTATTCCATTATGATCAGAAGCAGGATGACATAGCTTTTTTCAAAATAAAGAATAATATTTTATAGAGAGATTTTTCATTTCAGACATAGATATGATATAATTTGAAACAACAAGATCATCATCATTTTTGCATTTTTATGGTATGGTAACATAACTTACATTATTCCATGGCTGTAGCTAAACTATGATATATGACATACTTTTTTTTATACAGTTGTATCTGTGTAGAAGGACCAGGCAAACAGAAACATGTGTACATCATAAAAAGCTTTTTCATGCAAAAAGTAAAGATCATTCAGCTGACCTTGCATGCTTCACACCATGCTTAACTAGGTATGATTAGGCTTAAATTCTAGCCATTTAAAGTCTTAACAAATAGTTTGCTAAGTTCTTGTTTCTACAACTGGGATTCCCCGTGCTTTGGGTTAGCTTCACCCAGTGTGTTCAATCAACATGGGCAATTTGCCAAATATTAGACATACCCCTTTCGTGTACAAAGATTCTAAAAATAATTCTTGGTCATAATAAAAAGTAACACCTGGGGTTGGACACTCTGGAAGAAGCACATGAAAAGTCAAAACTATTTCCCCTAAGAATACAAAATAAACTCAGGTACCCTGTGGCCTATTTTTGTTCAATTATTGAATAATTTTATTATGATAGAATAACAGAACATTTTAGTTACCTCTCACTTAGCACTTTTAGTAGGTACAGTATGAAGTAGTGTGACAGTCCTGGCTAAAATTTTTTTCATTCCATTTTTTTAACTGCTACTTGTAAAGCAAAATTTTTACTGTGTTTTCATTTCTGATACTAATAACCCTTTTCAAAACAGACATGGTTCCAGCTAATTCTTAACCTCGTTCTTGTGATACTTAGGGGAAATGGTTTTAATCTCAATCAAGTGGATCTGCCAGTGTAGAATACTTAAGGATAAAATGTATACAGTGAGTGTAGTGAATGTATTTTAAAGTTATGTAGCAAACAAAAGGAAAAATAATCAAGAATATGTTTTATGTGTCTAGGTAGAAAGGTACATATACCTTTTTTGGGGTCACCTGGGGTTGCTCAGTTGTTTAAACATCCAACTTTAGCTCCGGTTATGGTCTCACAGCTGGTAAGTTGGAGCCCTGCATTGGGCTCTGTGCTGACAGCTCAGAGCCTGGAGCCTGTTTTGAATTCTGTGTCCCCGTCTTTCTCTGCTCCTTCACTGCTCATGCTCTGTTTCTATCTCTCTCAAAATAAATAAATATTTAAAAAAATTTAAAAAAATAAATATACATGTAACTTTCATGTCCTTTTGTAGAAAAACAAATGATAAACCCCTCTAAAGTTAAAAAATACGAGATTTCATGTCTGCAATTACAATGGATCTGAGAATGCAAATCTTTCTAAGCTTTGAACTTTTCTCAGTAAAGTATGGAAATTTTCAAACATACAGAAATACCAAAAGAATTTTACAGTGAGCATTTATGTATTTCCTTCCTAGATTTTAATTTAACATTTGCTAAATTTGCTGTGTAAGATATTTTTCCTTCTATTCTCATATTAATTTTGTTCTTTGACACATTTCAAAGGATGCTGCAGACGACAAGAAACAGTTTGCACAGAATTGCTTGCTTACTAATACTTCTAGTCACCAAATATTGCCTATATAACTTCAGAAAAAACTTTCTACTTTTCTATAGATTTTGTTCTATCTATACTTGTGTAATTCTTTTCAAAGGAGATGGTTTTTTGAGAGCCATATGAAAGGATTTACAAGTTAGATAATAAAACAGTAATAGTAACACATTCTCAGTAAGAGGTGCCATGCCCCTCATTATGCAGGTTTCGACGATCCGCCAGTAAATGTCAGATAAAAATACTCCGTGATGTTAAGAAGATCCTAACTTTTTAGTTTTCGTTGTTGTTTTCTTGTTTTTTAAGTTCATCTCAAGACAATCATATAACGATTGCCACTTCAGATAGCTGTGAAATTAGGTGATCATCTAGTTGTTACTTAACCTTCTAATCTCTGTATAAGTCTTAATTACATGAAACAGAAGTTGGTGTTTTGATTTTTTACTTTGCTTTTCTGTTTGGAGTGTCAATGTAACTACTGTATTGTAAATGATGGAAAATAATTGCATATGTTAAATAAATTGTGTTATATTAAAAAAAAAAAGACAATCTCTACCTTGTCATTATGGGGACAGCGTTTGTTTTAACAAGAAAAGAACCAAGTTTGAAAACATAGGTTGACTGGCGTTTTATTGCACATTTATGCTGACAGTGTTCTAGTGTTTCTTGTAGACTGAAATGTCCAAGAGGCCACTAGTTTGTCAGTTCTCTGATCCATGGCCACAACCCGTATGTTACTTATTTTTTTGTATACTTTCATGGGTTCCACAAATGAAATGTGATATATTTAAATAAAGTTGCCTAAACTTTCATGAATAAGCTCAGAATATTACTGATATTTTGCTTTTGAATGGTTTACAAAATAATGGAATGATAATTCTTTTAAGATAGCATATTTGGGATGGCGTTACAACAATGGCACAGAAACTCATGGAGAGTGGTAATCAGCAGACAATAATACCTTCTCTGCCACTCAAACAAAGTAAATGTATGTTTATTTCCCATTAAGTCCATTTTACCTAGAGTTAAACATCATATTAATAGATTAAAAATCCACATGATAGTCTGTATCTGTTTTGTTATATGTTCTAGACTGGTAATTGTGAGACTTTATAGAAAAGGAATTTTTTTCTTTCTCAAAATATATGTGTGGTACAAAGTAGACAATGCTGACCTTTTATTGTGATAATTAGGGGACTTAAACAAATCTGCCATCTACTACTATTACAATTCATGTTTCACGAGAAATATAGGAGGCCATGATGGGCAGTTGATGGAAAACCCTCTTGCTTCCCAGATAGGTGAAAACCTCATCATGACTGTATCTGGTCTACAGAGGAGCATTTGGAGTGATGGTTCAGTCAAAAGTTAATTATCAAGAGGATGAGAGAAGTGTCATGCATTCCTTTTTCATGATGCAGACTGATCACATACAATCGTATCTCAATCATTCTAGGAGAGAAATGACATATGTGTAACCTGGTAAGAGGAGACATTCCTCCTATTCAGATAAGAAGCCTCCTAGTGACTTGGAATGATAAATGGCTGATTTTGCAGGTTCCACATTTCAATGTCAGTTACCAAAAAGTAACCTGTCATCTAGAGGGGAAGAACAAGATGAAATCAGAATTATCAGAATTACAGAATCCCTGCCTGCCTGAAGGTACATAGCTCTTGTTTGGCATCAGCTCTTAAACATTTAACTTTGAGAAATATATTTGGAGTAGAAGTGCAGGCAAATAAATGGACCCAGTTTGTCACATATATATATATATATATATATATATATATATATATGGATGTGTATATATGTACATTTATATGAACAATACAAGGATTGAGGTGCTGTCTTCCTGTGCAGTTGAAAACTTGTGTGTAACTTTTGACTCCCCCAAAACTTAACTACTAATAGCCTATAGTTGATATAGTTGATATAGCCTTACCGATAACATGAATAGTCAATCAACACATATTTTGTGTATTATATGTATTATGAACTGTAAGGTAGAGGATAAAATGTCATCAAGAAAGTACATTTACATTTTTGATAGTGTATTTATCAAACAAAATTCACATGAGTGGATGCACACATTACAAACCTGTGTTGCTCAAGTGTTAACTACACACACACCCCCCCACACACATGGAGCATATGGCTTGCTTCTCTCTCTCTATGTGTGCATATATACACATAAAATTATCATATAATTAATATTTTAGTAATGATAACATATAAATAATATAATGTGTATAATGTCTTTCCTGTGAAGAAAAGATTCAAATTGGATCTTGCAAGTCTTCTGACTCCTTTGATTAAACCTTCCAATGACTGTTGGTAATGCTTTAATGTCTTAGTGTGACCACCAAGTCTCTGCATGATCTGGCCCCTGCTTTCCTCTCCAAATTCAGCTCCTATCACTCTCCCCTTTTGCAGACCATTTACTAGCTTCATTAGATTTATTTCTGTTCCTTGAGGCTTGGTCCTTTGTGAGGAGTTTTTGCATTGCTTGCATTTAGCTCAGATATTACCTTCTCAAAGAGATATATCCTGATATAGCTCAAAGATATTTCTTCTCAAAGAGATATATCCTGAATACCTTCAGCTAAAGTTACTACTTCTCTACATTCATCTTCACATTCTGGTGAGTCTTCACTTCTTGACACTTAGAATAATTTTATGTATTTATGGTTTGTTGCTCTTCATTAAGATATTGGCTAGTTGATAATAAAAACCTCTGCTTTCTGCATTAGTACCATATTTCCAGTGCTTATGTAGTACTTAGCACATGGTGAACACTCACTAGTGATTGTTGAAGGATGGTTCATGGGAACATTCACTGCTGATTTTGGTATTTGAGTGATTTCCACATTAATATTCAGAACTGCTGGTCTAGATAGTCATGCAATTGTTTTCAACAAAGAAGGATTATTAGATGTTTGTTTGCTACTGACATGAATAGTCTTTCACAATTATCATAAAATTGATAAGCAACAGCAATGTGATATGGTCAATGTACACATGATTGGGTTGAAATTTTGCTTCTGCTTCTGAGCTCTGTAACCTTGCTGAGCCTTCATTTCTCTATCTACATAGTAGGGGTAATGGATAACTCATGGGAATGTTGAAACTATTGAATGAGCTGATATATCCCTACAAACCCCAAGACAAAATCTGAACACAGTGCTTGGCACATAGAAGGAATATTATGATTCATAAGCACAAACCTTTTCCAAACTATATCATTCAAAATTTTCTTTTTGCTGTAAATATGCAAATATGGAAATAAATCCAGACAGATAATTATGCAGATGAATCAAACAGTGGCTTAATAATATATTGAAATATTTATTTATCTTGTTTAGGGACTTGTAATAAAGTAATATATTTCACAAAGTACCTCGAGGTCAAGGCTTAGCTCAGTGCAATTTCAAAACTTTATTTTATTTCCATTACATTGATATATTTTGTGAACATATTATGATATGCCCTTTTAGACTTAAAAAATATGTAGTTTTGGCTTTAAAAAAGTTATCCCTTTCTAGCTAAGAAAGTTTTGCATTATATAATTTTAGAGGGACAGATCTTAATTAGAGCTCTGTATTTTTCCTCTTTCGTGTCTAATCAAGAACAGAAGCATCATATATTAAATGTGCACCCCTCTGTAATGCATGCAGGTGCTAAGTTCACAGAGCATAGGGTTGTGTGGTGTTAGGAAAATTTGAGCTCAAGGCAAGCCTGGAGGAACCAGTGTGGTCTACTTTATCTTTGCACTTACTTAGTGAAGGTAAACCCTCACTGTATGTGCAGATAAATGCTTATCCATTACCAATGTGTAACCCAGTACCTGAAATCGCTACACATTCCTTGACGAAGCCTGTCTCTGTGGAAGACCAAAGACAATATATTGGTGAGGAACCTGAGAGCAGAGGAGAGCGAGCATGTGCATCCTCATCATCTCAGAGTACCACACAGTCCTGGCCAAAAGAGGCATCCGTTCTCCACAGCTGACTCACAGCCTCATCATCACAGTCTGATACATCATCCACACTAATTCCAGTATACCTTGTATCCCGCTTTACCTCTATAAACACTAGAAGCTACAGACTGCCATTTGGTTCCCATCCTCATATGGCTCTTAAATCCACTATCCTGACTTCATCTCATGACCTTGTCCAAGCACCACCCCGCACATTCCAGGGGGCCCTGTGGAGCTAGAGTTTTATCAATAAAATTCCTGATCACTCCTTTCTCTTTGAATATTCCACTCTCCCACCCCCCTCAAATTGAAACCTAGTTCTCACTTGAGACACTGCATCCCCTGTAGTTCATGCAAGTGGTGATTTTTCTCTTTTCCTCTGCTCATTCTTGGGTCTGCATGTGAGAGAGGTATATTGATTGTCTTTATCAATTACAGCTCATGTGCCTCCCTCTAGACCACTGCTTACTTGACTTCTCTTTCCTGCAATCTCCATATCCAATCCATCATCTGTATCTCAAATATACCTGGAATCTCATTTCTAACCAGCTCCACCTTTTCCAATCTGTTGAGGCTACCATCATCTCACACCTGGGTTGCCATAAGACCTCCTAAGTGATTTCCTAACCTCTATCCTTGTGCCGTTTGGTCTTTTTTCCTATAGCCTCCAGAGTATACCTTTGAAAACCTAAGTGAAATCATCTCATTTCATGGCCCTAATAATCCATTGGCTTCCAATCCCACGAAAAGGCCCATAAGGTCCCACATTATTTGACTTGCCAACTACCACTGTAATCTTGTCTTCTATTGCAATGACTTTGTTTCCTTCCCTCTGGCCACACTGTATTGCTCTTGTACCTTGAACTTTGCTAAGAATGTTCTTGACTCATGGCTTTTACACCAGCTTTTTCCTCCATGTAGAATGTTCTTTCACCAAATATTCTTTCATCTTTCATTTCTTTTGGATCTCTATTCAAGTCAAGTTATGAGTGAGATCTTCCTCAACTACCCTTAGATAAAGCAGGAGTCTTCTCCCCTATTCTCCATCCATTCTTTTTGTTTCTTTTTCTTTGATAGCACTTATCACAACTTCATGTATTACATATTTGCCCCACTCTCCCTAGAATGAAAGCTCTGAAGGAAATGAGACTTTGTTTTATTCACTATTTTGTTCTCTTTACCTAGAACAGTTTCTAGGATTTCGTGGATTTATTTCAATATTTGTCTCATGAGTGTTTAAATGATCTCATCACTCTTGATTTAGAATAGGATGGATTCTTCAGTTACTAGTAGATATTTCTCTTATTTACAAAGAAAAACTGATTTTGCTCAGTTTCAGTGAAATAATAGAGAATGGGAAGGAAATGAATGCAGGATAATCAAATTATAGTAGTTAAGATTAACTTTTTTGGGGAGTTTCATGGCTAAGTCAAAAAAATGGTATTATGGAATGCCTGAGTGGCTCAGTCAGTAAAGCAACCAGCTCTTGATTTTGGCCCAGGTCATGACCTTGGGGTTCATGATATTGAGCCCGACATTGGGGCTGTCAGTGCAGAGCCTGCTTGGATTTTCTCCCCTTCTCTCTCTCTCTTTCCCCTGCTTGCACACATACCTGCTCTGTCTCTTAAAAATAATTTAAAAAGAAAATAATTTAAAAAAAAAAGAAAATGGTATTATATAGCATTTTATTAAAACGTAGAACTTTAGATAGAGAAATGATTTGAGGGGAACCAGATACAAAGAGACAAAGTGGACTTGTCCAAATGAATGGAACGAATCAGCGTCACACAGCCTTGCGTCTCACTGTTCTTCCCAAGACTCACTCACTCCACAATGCATGTTTACTGTGTGCTACTCAGGGCATGCTACGTCAAGGAGACAGGCACAAGATCTCCTCTCATTACTCTTCCAGTAGCCTAGGAGATAAATTAAACACCTAGATTCTTGGGATATGTCTTCTGAAGAAGGAGGCAACACTTAGAAAGCAATATATTTGTTAAAGGAGGCTAGCGCAGTGGTAAGGATAAAGCAAGTCTTCCCTGGAGAAGTGTAACCTTGAAGTTAAAAGAGTTTTGATTGTTGAGGAGGAGTTAGGAAGCGGAAGAGGAGGGGAATATGTTCCTTGCAAAAAGATGACACACTTGTCCCTGGAAAGAGCAGGAAGCAGCACGGGTCTATCATCTGACTGAGTAAAGGATGTGGCATTATTACTGTTACACTAACTACTTATTGAAGCCTAAAGGATATTGAGAACTACATAACCTTATACACAATTTAACTATGAATACAATGATTCTTTGTTTGCCTTTTCAATTTAAAGAATGGGTTTGTGTTTAGCTGAAAAGTTGAACCTCTTTGTTTGTATCTATGGACTTTCTTTCACTTCCTTATTTTTTTTTTCTTTTTTTCAGAGTCCCTTCCTGACAATCTAGTTCTTTGTAGCTCATCCTTTCTCATCCAGCTAGCTTCCTATTTTTATTGCTGAGTCATCCAATCAAGGCTTAATTGTCTCTTTTCTCCAGCTGGCTGTGTCCTTTTGGAGAAAAAAATTCTGCTACAGGTGCATTTTTTAAAATTAGGAAAACATGAGTGCCTAAATATGGACACAGCTACATTTTAATAGTGAATTCTAAAGTTATAAAAGATGATTAGCCTCTTTCACCTTTTACAATGACCGCTCGTAGATTTTGAACTATTCTATCATAGACCGACCCAAAACACTCACTGAACAATATTAAAAAAAAATTCCTTTTACAGGATTTTTATTTGTTGCTTAATTATTTCCTTTCTTTTCAGAAATTTTAGATCAATTTAAGATTGAGTCACATTTTTTTTTACAAATGAAATGTTTGAAATAAGAATATGACTAAATGAAAATATTGGAAGTGTTGTAATTACTGATAAATAATTTGAATTTCCTGTCTGTTATTAGATTTACAAATGAATTCATTGTTTAAAAGTTGAAAGAGGGATGATTAACCTAAGAAAAAGTCTTCCAAATTCAACCATATGGAAGTCTTGAGATGAATGTTAAGAAAAATATGAAGCTTAAGACATATGTAAAGTTTCTAAAATACATTTTCTTTGTGCTTGAAAATAAAAAAACAGAATCAATTTTATTATTGGTCTTCTATAGTTGGCCTTAATTAGTGAATGACACTAAATAGTAAATGAAATATTTTCTGTTCAGTTTATTCAAATTGAAAAATTATATCTGAACAATAATAACTTAATGTTCAGATATTTCTATTAGGTTAACCTGTTTATAAAAATTCCAGTTATATTGCCCTGTATGTCATATTTGGATTCTTATAGATCAAATCAAAGATTTATTCTATTTGATACATTGTGTTTTATGGGCCCTGCATCTGTACTTATGTGACATTCAGAATGTTTCCAGATAACTTCATTTATCAACTATTTAACTTCCCCCTTTGTTGTATTCATATTGACCTAGCTCCACAAATAACTCATGTTCAATTATCTTATTTTCTAAATTTGATTTATGGGGCTAAAATTGATGGGGAAATAGAAAACTTAATTTAGTGAGTACAGATATTGTGCTGGCTTTTCGTATATATTATATCAAATAACCCACACAGTACCAATAAAGGTAAATATTATTTATCTCTTTTTGAAGTGAGGAAACACAGGTTTAGAGGAACTAAAACACCATATCATCATTGGAAATTAGTGGGAATGTTCTTTGAAGTTTTTTAAAAAAGTTTTAGTAGTTATTTATTTATTTATTTATTTGAGAGAGAGAGAGAGAGAGAGAGAGAGAGAAAGAGAGAGACCCAGAATGAAGCAGCCTCCAGGCTCTGAGCTGTCAGCACAGAGCCTGATGCAGGGCTTGAACCCATGAGCAGCGAGATCATGACCTGAGCTGAAGTCGGACACTCAACTGACTGCGCCACCCAGGTGCTCCGGTGGAAATGTTCTTTAGAGAAGAAATGTTTGATGATGTACATGTTGTGAATTTCATAATTATATAGTAATGCTTCCCTGAAGTCTCCATCTCTCATGCTTTACGGTGATGTAGGAGACCTTTCCCTGATAGTGAGTGTACCATAGAAAAATAACATTCAACTCAGTCTGATAACATGAGGTGAAGTAAGGCAAACATGAGGAATCAGGGACTTCTATTTTCAGCTTTGTCACTATCTCATTACATGAGCTCAGAAAAGCGTTTAACCTTTTGAAGCCTGATTTTTCCACTCTGGGGGGAGAAAAGAAGAACAATTATGAGGTTCATCTAACAAGGGTTTTCTAAAGATTAAACAGTGTAAGTTCCATGTCTGGAATAGGGATTTCTAGAAGTTAGAACTCTTTGAATAAATCATAATGATAAGCTCAAATCACCCTTAAAGGTTGGAGAAGTTTTTCCTATTTACAAAGGAAAGAAACCTGTTTTATGCCTCTCCTGAGTCCTCAGTTTTCTCCTCTGAATAAAAAAGGATTGGATTAGGTGGTCTCTATCGTCTATTCCATCTTCAGATAACATCAAGGTGTTCCAGTTTCCCAGAATAATGCTTGGCACATCATGCACAATAAATAATAGATTGAATGAGTGAATGTCTCATTATACTGCCTTGATTTGCTTCACTATATGAGATGCAGTAGTTGTGTAGGTAGAGTAACTACAAGGTCGTAGTAAGAAAGCTGCTATGGAGAGAATGGTTGAATGACATTAATGATTTATCACTTTGTGCTTACACATGAAGGTTGGGCTTCTGGAAATTTTCTAAAAGTTTCTTGGTCATCTATTGTGTGTGTTTGAGTTTCTGAACATCACCTTCTTTTTCTGCAAAACTGTGATATACACAGCAGAGAACTGGCCTTGGTATAATAAAGAAGCAGATATGTTTTGTTTGATTTCCTGACTTAGTTTACCACCTTGGAGCTCTCTATACATGTCTTCCACTACTAGTGAGATCTTTGTTTAAATTTTTTCTTATGAAATTATTTACAGAAAAGTTGTAAAGATAGTAGATAGAGTTCCTATATATCCTTCACCCAGATTCCCTAATGTTAGTATTTTACATAACCATGGTACATTTATCAAAACTAAGAAGTCAGTTTTGGTATATTGTATATTGGTATTACATTATTGACTAAATTACAAACTTTCTTAGATATCACCAGCTTTTCCATTCATGTCCTCTCCATATTCATGGCTTCCAGGATACCACATCGCATTTAGTCATCATATCTCCTTAGGGATATCTGATGTTCTTCAGTCTTTTTCTTGTTTTCCATGACCTTGAGACTTTGAAGGATACTGATCACCTATTTAGTAGAATTTTTTTTTCTGAAGTTTTCTCATGATTATACTTGAATTATGGCTTTTTCCAAGGAAGAGGATTACAGGGGTGAAGTGCCCTTTTCATCACTTCTTATCAAGGTACATAACATTCACATGACTTGTCATCAGTGATGTTGACCTTGATTACAGACAGGCAGTGGGAACAGTTTTAATCCAGGTTAGTGTCTATGTATGAAAACACTTCTTAGGAGTGTGGTTTCCATTTTTTCTCCTTACTTTCTTTTTATTAAAAAAATTTTTTTAGTGTTTTTATTTATTTTTAAGACAGAGAGAGACCGAGCATGAGCGCAGAAAGGTCAGAGAGAGAGAGAGAGAGAGAGAGAGAGAGAGAGAGAGAGAGAGACACTGAATCAGAAGCAGGCTCCGGTCTCTGAGCTGTCAGCACAGAGACAGATGCAGGGCTCGAACTCACGGACTGTGAGATCATGACCTGAACTGAAGTCAGACACTTAGCTGATTGAGCCACCCAGGCACCCCTCTCCTTATTTGGTTACTCCAAGACTTTCATATAACTGATTATTAGATGGTCTACTTTTTCTACATAATTATATGTTAACATAATCAGTTTTAAAGTATCAGCATACAATTTCATAAATA
Source organism: Suricata suricatta (assembly GCF_006229205.1). NCBI lineage: Eukaryota > Metazoa > Chordata > Mammalia > Carnivora > Herpestidae > Suricata > Suricata suricatta. The sequence goes on from NC_043705.1 coordinate 113,096,855, forward strand.
CCTAAATTTTAATGACTCCTCAAGTTTCACTCTAAATCCCTCTTCTGACTTTCAGACTCATATGTCCAACTCCTTGCTGAATGTTCCTACTTCAAAAATCTGTGTAGCACATCAAATTTAGTATGATAAAAGTGCACTCTTCACATGATCCTTCTGCTTTTTATATATCTCAACAGCCACACCACCCACCTAGTCATTTAAGTTAGACTCCATCAGCTCACCCATCCAATCAATGACTAAGTCCTGCTGATTTTGCTTTCTAAATATAATCAATGTTCTTTCCTTTCCTTTCCTTTCCTTTCCTTTCCTTCCAGTCTTGTTCTAGTCAGAAGTTCTAAGTGTGAATGTACATTTTTAAGTTTTTAAAAATTTTGTTTAGGTCTTGACAAGTATTTTCCTCTTTTCGTTCCTATTACAAGTTTTGCCACTATGAGTATACCAACTTTTCCTCAGTGGTGTTTTTGTTGCAGCCATCTTCAACCTTAGGATAATTGCTGAGGTTTGTAGGTCATATTTGGTGATGACTAGAGTCAGTGACACTTCTAGGTTTTTGATTGTGTTTTGGAAGTACAGTTGTTTTATATTTATGGTGATACAGTTACTTTATTTTGGTTAAAAAGATGAAGGAAAAATGGAGTTAGCTGATATATTTGAATCAGCCAAGTTTTTTTCTTAATTTACTGAGGGGGCCAAAGAATGTCTTCTCTTTAACTCTTCTCTCTTCTTTTCCTGGATTTTCAGTGTAACGTAAAGATCATAGTCTCATTAATGTAAAAGATTTTAATTTTTTGGCAAAGTTCCAACATTACTGAACATATCACTTTGAAAAATGTTCTTTAAACATCTGAGAGTCTCATCTGCAACATGAAAATAATAATAAAATATGACTTATAGGATTAATGTGAAGACTAAATGAAGTAAACTAAACATAGAGCCAAATCAATAAATACTAGTTTTTATTATCATTATTACTCTTGCTTTAATTTCTTGTTGACTTGGGCATAGTCTCAATGCTTAGAATCAATGTGAACTACTCTCTAATCTAGAGATAGATGGGTAGGTAGCTCTATTAGATATATATATATGTAATTCATTACATATGTAGTTTACTACAACTGTATGATAGCTTATATAAGTGAAGGAAATGCATCTTCTAGAGTAAAGGTGAAAATACAGAGTTCCTTTTCATTGCAAAGTAAGATATTGGAAGTGGGACATTTAGAAATGGTAGGTTGGGTTAATAGAGGAGTCCCGATTGTCAGTGACAAGTATTACATGAATGACAGATGCCTATTGTTACAAACAGCCTTAGCCGTAGGGGGGAAACAGAACCTGGAATGCCATGAGTACATCATTTCCCCTACTTGCTAACTTGATAAGAATAAACCTGAAATCAAACAGCTAAATTTTTTACATGTGTTACTGAACTTATTTGACCACGATAACCACTTTTTTTCCTACACTAAATTTGGCATACGCGTAGACTGTAGGTTATTTGCCCTAGATCATACTTGAAAACATTTCTACCACAGAGGGCAAAACATACTAATTTGGTGGTGCGATTGATATTCATTCTTTTCTTTTACTAAGGAATTTTAAATTGAAATTAAATTACATCATATAGTAGACTCCTTCCCTCACCATTATTTGTTTTCCTAAATAATTAACTCTTTGAAAATAATCATTAGGGATAGCTGCCAATTGATGACAGCCTAAAATAAAAATATGCATCTCTCAACATTTTATTTCTCTTTGTTTTTCTGGAATATACCCAATGCATAAAGCTAAGTACCCCTCTGTCATCCAAGGTCATTTTCTTTTAGCCTTTTGAAAACAGAATGGGGCAAAGGTGATATAATAAAGAGAAATGGCTATTATACTTGTCAGTGACATTAATCAGAGCCCATTGGATTTGAAACATACACTCTCTGCTTTCAGGATTCGTCAGTGTAGGAAAATGAAATAAATATACACAAACGCAAAGAAGTATAAGAACACAGAAACATGTGATCTGATATAAATAATTAGAGTGAAAAGTATACACATTTACGTTTCTGGAAATGACTACTTTGTATTGCATCATATTTGGGATTATATAAAAGTGCAATTATCTTTCAAAATGAGAAAATTAAAATGAATGAGACATTAGTTAATATGTTTCGAATCTAGTTATGACTGTAGTATCCTTTAAACTATGCACAGGAAATGGAAATTGTTATAAAACACAGTTTGTCTTCAAGAGGCTTATAACCCATTGAGTCAGAAACTTAGAATTAAATCATTCACAAACTCAAAGGTAATGAATGGTACAGATAACAGTTGCCATTAAAGGTTGGAAGTCAATCAGAGATGATTTTCTGGAGGAGTTAGGGCTTAATCTACTACTTGAAAATAGAAACACTATTTAGGCAAGAAGGAAGAGATTGAAAAAAAAGTAAATCAAAGCCACTAGATATAACATAGTGATGTTTAATTATTTGCAACATAAATATTCATAGGCAGAACTTCAGGTACATAATTTTTCCCAGCTTCATAAAGGGGTCTGTCTGATTCCCTTTAAAAGTTGAAAACCTCTGTTCTATATTCAGAAGTTTATCTCATAGATACTTCTGCATAAAGTTAATCTGCCTAATGACTGTCCAAGTTATTGCACGTTTTATGTTAAAATGGAAAAGTTTTGACTAAAGTTGTCTTCCTAAACTACCAAACAGTTAACTGAATTTTTAAAAGGGAGAACCATATTTGAATATCTCCTCTATGGTGTGATACTGGAATGGTACAATATATAAATCTTAGAATTATTTATGGTTCTTATTTTTAAAAATAGGTAAGGTTGAAATGAATGAAACTAATCAATATTTATTATATTATTAGGAACTTAATGGGCAGGACTTAAATTTCAGTGACAAAACTAAGGTCATATAGTTCAAAACACTTGTACTTTTAATCATCTTTTACAAGGCATATTTTATTATTATTAAGACAGCCTGATATAAAGCCAAGTGTTTTTATTTTTTTAAGAGAACTGCTTTTATTCTTAGGTTGTTCTAGATGAAAAGAATCTTAAAGAATATTCTAATTATTCTTAATTGTATAGTAATTGTATTATGGACACATACCATCTCTCTGTGTAAAAGTAATTTGATTATTATAAAACAAAGTAGGTGTGCAATTTAAAAAATATTTTAAGATTCTCCTATTTATCCAGAATTCTCTTCATTCTCTAGTAAGTTCTTAAGCTAATTATAGTATACAAAAGTACAAGTTAATATACTAATTAATGAAAATTATATTAAGTCTAGTAACAAGAAAGCCTTAAGAAAAATACCGCATCATAAGAAGTTTGGAGTTAGAATGTGTGAGTGTGTGTGTGTGTGTGTGTGTACGCACGTGCATGTGTGTGTGAAATAGAGTTGGATAAAATTGCAATGGATTTTAATTCTTTATTTCAGAAGAAAATTCAACATATATTTCAATACCAAGTTTATTTTTAAACTTTTGATTCCATTCTTGCTGCATCCACAGTTATATTCTTTTGCAGATCTATGATTTTATATTTTTACAGATAGTTTCATAGGAAAATAATTACCTCAGTGTCCCTCATCCTATAGTTTTTACATTCTCAGTGTTATTTGCTTCCAGGATGTAATATCCATAAGAAAAAACCCTCATATTAAAGATAGACTAAACACTTGAGATGACATTTATATCTGAGAGTCACAGCTCTCTTTAAATATATTCTCTGTAGCCCTCTCAAATCCTTAAACATAAGCCTTATCTTCCTGTTTTCTGACTTAACTCTTTTCATGACTCCCCATTTTCTGCAGGATGAAATTCTGACCTATATAAGACCCTTACTGATCTGATCTCAGTTTAACTTGGAAGCAACTTTTGCTGCCAACTCATATGCCAAAGTCTTTTATTTTTAAGATTTATTTATTTTGGGAGAGAGAGAGAGAGAGACAGAGACAGAGACAGAGAATGAGAGCAGGGTAGGGTCAGAGAGAGATATAGAGAAAGAATCCCAAGCAGGCTCCACATTGTCAGTGCAGAGCCTGATGTGGTGCTCAAACTCACTAATCGCAAGATCATGACCTGAGCTGAAATCAAGAGTCAGACGCTTAACTGACTGAGCCACCCAGGCTCCCCATGCTAGTCTTCTAATCCCAACTTCACAGTTACCCCTCTTTCTCAAAGGAGCCATTGGCATTTCAAGTAGCTTACCCCCTGCAAAGTTTCACTGCCCCTCTCAGGCAGAGGTAGTAGGATCTTCCTCTCTGCTCTTTCCCCCTTAGAATATTACAGCAGTGCACTTAAAAGTGTATCATGGGCATCTTTTCATATTAGTCCTAAAGCTACCCAAATATTTTAAATAACAGCACAGAATCTTACTGTGTTCTTCTATGCAATATAATTAACTATTTCCTAACAGAAGGGCATATACTTTGACTCCAATTTATTGCTACTGGAAAAAATGATACAGGGGCGCTTGGGAGGCTCAGTCGGGTTAAGCATCCAGCTTTGGCTCAGGTCATGATCTCACGGTTCGTGGGTTCGAGCCCCATGTCGGGCTCTGTGCTGACAGCTAGCTCAGAGCCTGGAGCCTGCTTCAGATTCTGTATCTCCCTTTCTCTCTGACCCTTCCCTGCTCGTACTCTCTCTATCTCTCAAAGAAAAAAAAATTACAAGAAAAAAGCCAATGATATAAAAACTTCAATTGACTCTTGAACAGCACAGGTTTGAACTGGGTGGGTTTTTGGATTAATATAGTACAGTACTATAAATGTATTTTTCTTATGATTTTCTTTTTTCTAGCTTACTTTATTGTAACAATGTAGAATATGACATATTCAATATTCAAAATATATGTCATTTGACTGTTTTGTTAATGGTAAGGCTCAGGTCAACAGTGGACTATTAGTAATTAAGTTTTAGGAGGAGTCAAAGTTATAAGTAGATTTTCAACTGTATGAGGGAGTGATCAATGTCTCTAACGCCACATTACTCATGTGTCAAGGGTATTCTCATACATAGCTCAGTGATCAGTTCTACAATTATTTTTGTATAACAAGTTCTAGAAAAAGAATCACTGAGTTAAAAATATTTATACTTTTATTTTGAAGACACAGCATTAAAATGAGGTATTAAAACATTAAGTATTTGATTATAATTACAAACAAATAGAAGTACCCATTTAATTTCAAGCATCTATAAATGTCAAATACCTGTGTCAAATACATGCCGACTACGAGGCAAACATTTGCCTTGCTTTATTGCCTATTTGATTTAGAATATATTCTTACATAGTAAGATAGCATTCTCTTTTCTTTTTCAGTAGCTGTTGATAAGTCTTAAAAATGAAAATTTGCAGTGTTAATGCTCATTTTTAATTTTTGTAAAAGTACAGCAGAAAACATAGTAAGGCAAAATCAAGATTTATATATTTGCTGAGGCATGGCTAACTCGTCTTATTTCTCTGCCCAGCTCAACCAGCAAAATAGTGGTGTTTGATAAATTGTAATTAAGTAAATTACTGTTTAGATGCAGAGTTTGGGTAATGTGCTCATTGTAAAGGCACACACCTCCCGTTTTGCCCATATTTGTGAATTAGGTATGAAAATCATCGTTTGGCATTTTGAAGTTGTGTCTTTAGATTTATTATTATAGCTCTTTCAATGATTCTGTAAATGTCTTATCTGAGAAGAGTGTCTAATACTTAGCATTAAAGAATTCATTAGCTCAAGTATATCATTTTTTAAAAGTTTGATACATTTAACTTCTATGACCATATGACATGCAATTCCTGTCCTTTTATTATTAATACATTTTGAAGGATCATTTATCTGCAGACCACAGAACAGTAGTTAATAGATGTTTTGTCACCTATGTGACAGGCTCCCTAATTTCTTACAATGTCACTATTTATTGATAGGACCTTTTTAGTGTGTCAAAAGCATAGACTTTCTTTAATGTTCCTAACTTCAAAGTTTAATAGTGACATTACTAGCAAAGTGCTTAAGAGTATGTAATTGCCAACTAATTTGCCTATCTTGGTCTCCCACCCACTCACCACATCACTTTAGACACAGGCAACTTGCTTTTCTACTCTGGATAACCACATCTACAAAATGAGAACAGGGGTCTTCTTTTCCTCATTCTGTTGTTATGAAGATTAAAGAAAAACAGAAATGTGGGAAGGAGGGAGTGGGAGAGGAAGGTAGGAAGGACAGAACGAATGAACAAAGGAAGGAGAGAAGGAAGGAAGGAAGGAAGGAAGGAGGAAAGGAACGAAGGAAAGAAAGAAGTTAGGTTAAATCTCTTAGAAATATATTTGCAGTTGGGTTGTTTGTAAAATTCTACTTGATTCTTTATATAAATTATATGTATATAAAGTCACTCCCTTTGAGTTTTGAATTCATTTCAATAATTTTTTGTACAATTATTTTAGAGATTATTCATAAAGAAAGTTTTAAGTGACTCAGTAGTTCCCATTCAATTAAATATTTAAAAAAATTTTAATGCTTTTTGTTTATTTTTGAGAGACAGAGAGAGAGCGTGCGAGCAAGGGAGGGTCAGAGAGAGAGGGAGACACAGACTCTGAAGCAGGCTTCAGGCTCTGAGCCGTCAGCACAGAGCCCGATGCGGGGCTCAAACCCACAAACCATGAGATCATGACCTGAGCTGAAGCCGGGCGTTCAACTGACTGAGTCACCCAGGTGCCCCAATTAAATACTTTTTAACACTTATTTATTTTTGAGAGACAGAGAGATATAGGGCATGAGAAGGGGAGGGGCAGAGGGAGAGGGAGACAGAATCCAAAGCAGGCTCCGGGCTCTGAGCTGTCAGCACAGAGCCCAACATGGGGCTTGAACTGTGAGATCATGACCTGACCTGAAGTCAGGTGCTTAACAGACTGCGCCACCCAGATGCCCCATCAGCAGTTCTCATTCAGAATTAAATATTTGTCTTGCTTTATCTGTTATGAGTACTTAATAGCTGTTAATGAATCAATTGGAAAAAAAACAAAACACCTTAACTGTTATATATATTACTTTTCTTTTTCCCCTCAACATACTGACTCATTTATTCAGAAACATAAAAATGAAGTGAATATTTAATCATAATTAAGTTATCTGAGATGCCAAGAAAAACCCAAATAATTTAAAAGCTTAATATATTTGTGATTAAAATAATAGATTTTTGCCGTGGAAAAAAACTCGAGTGCTGTTTAGAAAAATACCTGACATTCAGTTAACCCTCCTTCTTATAGGATGGTTAAAGTTTTTCACTGTCTATCTGGAATTAAAGGTTTTCGACACAAATACTTTTTAGACTGTTGGAGCTGGTATTGCTTGGTTTTTATATGTAATAGTTTTCAAACTTGTGGCAGTAAAAAAGTACAGTAAGGGAAATAGCCAAGGGGAAAGAAATTGCTCCAAAATATTTGCTTTAAAAGTATAAAATATAAGTCTTTTACAAAACTTGGGAAATAAAGAACACACTGTACTTGATACTCAGAGTGGGCAAGGGAGCCTATTTTTATTAGCATCAATGCATAGCATTCAGGTGGAACATAATAGGCTTCTACTAAAGGTGAGGTGTATAGAAGAAAATAATCACAGGGTGTATGTGGTACAGGGATTAGGGGCGCAAAGTTGGTCTTTATCACTGTGTTGCAAATTGGCTGTTGAATACATATTGTTGATACAGAATAGTAGCACAAAAAGATCTGAAATTAAAAAAAATTATAATATTGAAACCTCAAAGTAGGGTTTTACATCCTAAATAAATAAATAAATCCCCCTTGTACTAAAGTCAGCCTCCCCTCTTTAAGAATCTTTAATTGTATAAGATTTTCTTCATCATTTTTTAAAAGCTGTGTGTAGACAAAATACTCACCTACACACTTATTACCGTCCACAAATAACGTAAAGACCCTATCTTATTGGCCATGAGATGGACAGATGAAATTGGTAGCTATGACCATGCTGTCTCTGAAAGCATTTACCTGGAATCATTCAGAAGTGATGGTATTAGATGTTTTATTTTTGTTATTCAAATAGCAATCTTAATGACCCACTTTTCCTTGAATGTGTAGAAATTGCCCAAGAGTGATTTTGGAGAATGAAGAAAAAACTATTCAATAGCAAACATGATATTTTATTGCAGTGATCAAAAAGAAAACCAGAAATGATTTCTTTTTTAAAAAAAATGCTTCGCTGTATAGCTTCAAGTCATAACTAATATGGAAAGTTTGTCATACAACTAGTCATATTTTAAAATCCGTACTGGCAATGTTTTAAGTAACTGGCAAGCCTTCATTTTGCTTTGTGCTATCCCTTGGGGCATGGCACACCACTCTTGATTACCACCTAATGGTTTTGCTGGCAGTAGAGATTTTGTGGGCAACGCTTCAGGCTATAAATTGCACACAGGAAACCATACATGTTTTTCTTTCATAAGAATTCAGTCGTTTAATACTATACTTAGAGTCCGTTTTAAGTATTCTATAAAGATAGCTTGAAGTAATTATTAAATAAAAAAATTACCTAGGAGATTCTCTTGTCACCTACTTTTACCCAGTATTAATCTAAGAATGCATCTGTAAGATGCTGGAATATACTCTTTTAACAGTCTTTTCAGGCCAGATTGTCTTGTTCATATTTATCACTGAATAGCATTTATGATATTTTTTATATTCTTTATTCAGAAAAGTGTTGGAAACAATTTGACAATTATTCTTGTCATTGGAATACTTATGATCTATATAAATCTTATAGTTTATACTTGAGTGGAGATTTTAACAAATGAGAATTGGTGGGAACATTTGTTTTTGGCAATACTAAAGCTGGAAATAGACTCAGAATATATCAGATATTACTATATGCATTTGAGTATCATCTATGATATTATACGTCATGTTTCTCTTCCATAAAATTCTCAAAAGATAAAAGAAACATTATGCCACTGTTGTTGACCTATAAAAAATAATTACTTGAGATACATGTAACTAGCCAGGCTTCAAAAATCCCACCTTTTTGGGCCACCTGGGGGGCTCCGTCAGTTAAGCGTCCAACTTTGGCTCAGATCATGATCTCACAGCTGGTGAGTTCAGCCCTGAGCTGGGCTCTGTGGGCTGACAGCTCAGAGGCTGCAGCTTGCTTTGTATTCTGTGTCTCCCTCTCTCTGTCCCTCCACTGCTCATTCTCTCTCTTTCTCAAAAATAAATAAACATTAGGGGCACCTGGGTGGCTCAGTTGGTTAAGCATCCAACTTCGGCTCAGATCATGATCTCATCATTCGTGGGTTCAAGCCCGCATCGGGCTCTGTGCTGACAGTTCAGAGGCTGGATCCCGCTTCGGATTCTGTGTCTCCCTCTCTTTATGCCCCTCCCTGCCTGCACTCTGTTTCCTTCTGTATCTCAAAAATAAGTAAATATTAAAGAAAATTCCACACTTTTTCATATTACTGCTTAAATTGGACAGACATTTGATTTAATTCACCAGTTCAGACTATGTTAATATTACTTAGGTACAGATTGTCTCTAAACAATATTAAAAAAGGCCTGAAATACACATCTTCTTTCACTGACTGTTAATAAAAATAGAAATGAAATGTGAATATAAAAGTCGAAGCTTTTTGTGTCACTGTCACACAGCAATGTGCATGTGTATTTGCCGGCAGTTTAATTAATGAACACTAAGAGATGATGCTTCTCAGACGCTTGGATCTGAAGAGAGCAAAGGTATAGATACGTGTTCTATCTCCATCACTGGGGAAATAAAGAGAAACTCTGGCACTTTTTTCCCAGTCAGTAATCACAAAAAAGTATTCAGTAAGAAGCAGCCAGCTTCTTCACAACTTGAGGTGTATGGAAAGTGTGGAAGACACATGTATTAGTTTGCAAGGGCTACTATAGCCAAATACCATGGACTGGGTGCCTGAAACAACAGACGTTTATTTTCCCACAGGTCTAGAGGCTGGAAGTCCAAGATCAAGATATCAGCAGAGTTGGTTTTTTCTCTCCTTGACTTACAGATGACCACCAGGCACCGTGCTGTGTCCTCACACAGTGTTTCCTCTGAACGTGTGCATTCCTGCTGTGTCTGTGTCCAAACCTCCACTTCTGATAAAGATATGAGTGATATTGGATCAGGTTCCCCACCCCAACAGTCTCATGTTAACTTAATTCCCCTTTAAAAGATCTTATCTCCAAATGTAATTACCTACTGAGGTACTCAGGGTTAGGACTTCAACATATGAATTTTGGGAGGACACAATTGAGCCCATAATGGCACACTTCCCATTCATTGTGACTTTCGTTTTTGAAAATATGAATGCATTGTCAGGACGTGTAGGGTTTTGTTTTTCTTTGTTTTGTTTTTTTACATTTCAAACAAAAATATTATGTAGTAGTTACAATCCCTAGATATTATATCTAATCAAATAACTGGAACTCTATAATTTTTTAAAGGATTCTGAGGTGCCAAAGTAGATATCATGAAGTCCATGCGCAAAACATCATCTGCTTTACTCATAAGAACACGTTGTCGGCCCTCACTCAGATCTGATTTATTTTTCATTCACACATACTTATAACAGAAGCAATCATCTAATTTCCTGGCATTAGAAAGTGCTTCAGGTTAGAAGGAAGCTGATGTTACCTGTCTTCTCCCAGCTCCTGTTTTACCGGTGAGCTACACGGGCCCTGAAGGTCAGTGGTGGAATCCACACGAGAAGCAGCCTTCTTGGCTGTCTATTCAGAGTTCTTACATGAGAGCTTGCTTGCTGGTTTGGGATTAGATTCTAGCATCTGAGGTTCTAGAAAAGCTACTCCTAAGGCTGCTGAGATTACCTACCCACAGTGGGACAGAAAACTTCATTAGAATTGTTTTTGTTGTTCAAAACCATAAAAGAAAATCTTAGTAAGATAAGTGAAATGACATAGTTCTATCAGAAACGCCCAATTACCACCCCAGATGGACCGATCAATGTGAATCCAACTGTCTAATTTGCAGAAGCATTATCCGTTTTCAGTTTGTCTGACAATTGGCTAGAGATTAGAAAAATGTAAAAAGGGAAAAAAGTTTTTTTTCTGTCTGGCTCTGTATCCATCTCCCATACTCTTTGTTATTTCAGTTTTACTTACCGAACAACAGGAGAGAAGTTACATACTTCAGCTTCACATTTTAGATTTTTTCCCTCCAGTTTGCTAGTGTTCTTTGTTTATCGGCACATATTTGGTCTATTTAAAGTAGGTTTAAATGCCATTTTACAGGCGTTTTCAATAATACCCAGTGGCTAGAATGCTCACTTGACATTCATCTGGGGTGGTATGTGCTTTTTTTCTTAAATGGATTGAAAATCTCTTAGCACCAAGGGGTTTGTTCAGTATCTCTTGGAGTTTGCTATTTCTTAGGTCAGGAACCACCAGCAAAGTGCATTTCTGTCTCTTCCAACTGTTTCCAGTCTGATAGCTTCGAGTGGGATGCTGTTAGGGCCTCTCCTTCCAGGGAGGCTGGCCTGTAGATTTCTGGCAGAACCTTCTAATGGGTGATATCACTCTTCGTATCATTTTTACATGGAAAAGAACATTGTCATGGGCTCTGCAGTTCTTGCAGCTACTAAAGCATTCATCACAAGTGAGAATTCCAGTGACCCTATATTAGTTATTAAAAACTAGAAACATAAAAGGATTTTAAGAATGTGGGAATTTAATACATTGTGACCTGGGGTAAATGGAATTTCTGGAAAAAGAGAATGGGGATTTCTGGAGAGAAGGGGGAGAGGGCAGGAAACATATTTTTTATTAAATCAATCAAAAATTCCCCCCTGAAGTCACCTGTTTCTTGTTGCTGTTCGGATGATATTACTGAGGCACACACACATACCCACACACATGCACAGGCACACACACTCAAAGCAGAGGAGGGGATAGAAGGAAAGGGAGACAGAGAGTGCACAGTGGGAAACTGTGCTTTAACTATACCTACTTTTATAGAGCAAATCAAAATATTTAGTTAATCTGTCCTTGTAAAATGACATAGCTGCAGATCTAAACGCATTACACTACTTACCCTTCCCAGCTTGATGATGCTTCTCCTCCTAATCCTCCTGGAGTCCGGAGGTACTGAGTGGTTAGCAGGCCTGGCCAAATAGTAACAATCCAGTTATCATTTCTTACAAGCTTATTGCCTCTGTGCAGCCATGGTAAGAGAAAGAAGAAAGTTTCACGTTAAGGTCTGCAGTGAATTCAATGAAATAGTACAGACATTTTTTTTTAAAAGGGTTTAAAAAATAGAACATAATACTGTGTAAGCTACCAACAGAGGCTTCTTAACCAATGACACAGCCACTTAACCTCATGACATCCATTACCTGAGTCTAAAACATTACAGAAATGTTTCTTTTCCCAACGGTGATAAAAAAAACATCTCACAGTCCATGCTTTTTCTAAGAACTGTCAGCTACAGGAGTAACTTCAAACTGTTCTAAGCCCCAAACATAGAGTGATTTTTGTTTTCTGAGAGAGAGAGAGTACATGTCAGGAGCAAGTTGGGGAGGGGCAGAAGGAGAGGGAGAGAGAGCATGTCATTCCGGCTCTGTGCCCAGCAGAGAGCCCTCCCTACGCCGGCTCAGTCTCAAGATCCCGAGATCATGACCTGAGCCAAAATCCAGAGTCATACATTTTGCTTTAACTGACTGAGCCACCCAGGTGTTCCATGATTTTTTTTTAATGGACCCTCAGCAGTTTTCATCTGAACTTTTAAGATAAACAAATAACAGTTAAGTAAATACAGGTACTGTTTGCTCTGAATGAATTTTAAAACCTGTTCCTTTCTAGCTCTTCCTAGTCTCACTTTAGTTCATCTTCTAATTTGTTTTGTATGATGCACAAGTTCTGGAGCTATTCTAATTAATTTTATCCAGTTGGCAACTTTCCCTTCAGCATTTAATTCTAATGCAAATTATGGACTGTCTTCCATGAAAATATATGCATAGCATAGCATAACACTGAACTGTGCACACAATTTCCTAAGAGTCATGGGTGACCTCAACCCCCCATGGAGGTCCTTGTTTAAAAACTGTCTCTAAATGTCAATTTGACAAGGGGAAATCCCAGCTTCACGCTGCTGGTCCATGTTTTACCCTTCTGTTCTGAAAAGGCAGCAGCTGCAGTTTTGTTCTTTACCACTTATGTGTCTCATACCTGTCTCCATGTGTACTGTTGACCTATGCATGTTTATGTACATAAACTATTTATTCCTTGACAGTCCTATTTGATCAGCTGAATTTCTCTTGAATGGAGAGTCAGATTAAATGAGTTATTCGTAGATTGTAGGCTTTGTGCAAGGCATTGTCACAATGTATATTTACTGTGATATGGTTATATAAAATAGCTCATAATTTTTGATATGGCAATTTAGAAAAGCTAATATTTCTGATCACCTCTTACAGGCAAGGCCGTGGTTATGCACTGCTTTATTTAATTCTTTGTAACTTCAATGAGGCCAATACCATCATTATCTACATGACACTGAGACACAGAATGCCTTTTGATTGTTTGGATACTGCAGAACTGTTTCTTGTAAGCTCAAATAAAAACTTGAAAGTGATATGTCTTATTAAGTGGCAGGGTCAGAATAAGATGCTGGACTGGAGGATTTCAAAGTTTATGCTCATTTTATAAAGTTCTACTTTACTATATCTTGAGACTTACAAGACTTACAATTTGTTGAAATTTGAAGATGAAGTAATCAAGAGATAAACATACTCAACAAAATTAGAAGAAAGAAACCTCCACAGGATTTCTGTGCATCTATTTCTTTACTTACACATTGCTTTGACTCTCCTTAGAGCTCCCAACTAGGGTAAGACTTGGAGTGAAATGACCACATTTAGTAAGGCACTCCCAAGGACTGAATTTCTTCTTGTGGATGACTGGTCCTGGCAGGTTGGATGTTAGAGGGCGTCTGTCATTTAGTTGTTGAAAGTTTGGATGTACCTGCATTTCAATGCCTATTGATTTCCATCACTTGAAAAAAAGCCTTCTTTTTTCTCTATTACCTGTGTTATCATTTGCATTTCTCTCCCTGAGTAAACTTATTCCACATCCATAACTTCCCATGACAGAGACGCCACATGCATATTTGACTTCCGGTTCTGCGCTGAGCTCCAACTCCAGATTCCTCTTAGATGTTTTAACTCAGACATTCTACAGCTCAGAATTTCCAAGTAACTTCTTTCCTTGTGGCTAATTAATTCTATTCTCTATACCCACACCCATGTGACTTCTCTCCTTTCATTATAACCCAAATAAGAGAAGGTGGCCTGGGGAGGTTATTTGAGAGTGAGAGAGAGAAAGAGTTTGGTTAATGCAAAGATATGTCTCTAATATGCAGTTGAAATAAACAGCTGGGTTCTGTGCCAGAGTTGTAGTTTAGGGAACAGAGAATCTATGTGCAGAACATGTGTCTGTTTATCTATCTATCTATCTATCTATCTATCTATCATCTGTCTACATCCATCTATTTATCACCTATCTATCTATCATTTTTCCCTTCCTCCTTTCCTCCCTCCCATGCTCCCTTCTTTCTTTCTCTAGAAGACTCCTTTGTGGCTTTTAATGATGAAGTTTAATCACCTATAAGTCAGGGAATGCTGTGGATAGAATTTGCCTTAGCATTCACTCAATCTAATGATTTTACTTTCATTCAGAAAACTAATCATCCAGAAAAGTTAGACAACATCTTGAGCTAGGACTCCTTTCCTCATGGTTAGCAGACAAGTTGGAAGCACCTCAGTGGTCTGCTTTCACTATAATTTTCATGACCTGTGACTGATTCAGCAAAACCGATGCCTCTTCTTTCATCTCAGAGAAAGGATGCCAGAGACAGCAATTTATCTGAATTTAAAATAGTACAATCATTATATTGTGATACTCTGATGCAATCCTGGCTACCTGAAACAAAGAAGATGCACCATCATCAAACCACACAGAGAACACCTGTTTTCGTTAGAGTGCTGGAGCTCCGAGGCACCTGGGGAAGGCAGCATGCTAGTACTTTCATTTCACTAAAGGAAACCATTTAGTAAATTGCCACTGAATACTCTTAAGGGTCCCGTAAGAAGTCTGCAAGCATTTAAGTACCTACCACAGTGTCTGGCCCAGGCTCAGGGAAGAAGTAAGTACTCTAAACTTGGGGAAAATTAGAGAATAATAACAAAAATAGCTCTGCTTTTGTAGCCATTTAGAAAGCTCTGGACATGTTTCCTTTACTCCTTTGCATTTTTTTGGTGGCAGTGGCAAGGTTAAATGAGGTTTCTTGCCTGTCTGTTAAACTTGTGGGTATTCCCACTGGAACTCTGCCCAGGTGTTACAGAGATTTACCAGCCTTACTGTCTTGCTAAATATGGCTCACCGTCAGGGGTAAGTAAGGTTGCAGTGAGAAAAATAGAACTTGTAATTTGCTAATGTGAACACAGTATACTCTGTCGTATGTGCATGTCTGTGTGTTTGTCACATGTGCTGTGCATGTCTGTGTCTTTGTCTATCTGGCTGCCTCTAGTAGAGAGAGAGTGTGTGTGTGTGTGTGTCTATAAGGAACAATAAAATCATTATTTTGAAACTAAGAAAAGGTATTTCTAGAATAAGTATATGAGAAATATTTCTGTTTGGAGATCCAAAAGATGTGAGAGAAAAATCTAGTATTTTCAAATTAGTTTTCCTTTCTGAAAATTAAACAATTAGTGATTTTATTAAACAATATTTTAAATTAAAAGCATAATGATATATGAAGGCAAATTTTGGTTTCTTAAAATTTCCAAAATGGAAATGGTTTAATCCATGATATATTTTAAAAATAAGTAACTAGAATTTTCTGACAATGCCTTAGTGAAGGTATCTTGAGAAACAAGAAGATAACTTCTTATTTCTGAATCTTCAGTAGTCTTCTTCTTGCACTTAGATTTAAATAGACATTACTTAGGATGGTTTATAGGGTCTTATTCTATGGCTTTGTTTATGCAAACAAATCTAAAGCATTCAGGTATTTGATGGCTTGAATTTGTGTAGTTATATTAAAATGATTCACATTTCTATAAACACGTTCATGTGTATTGAGTGAAGTATGAGGAAATAAAAATCAATTCAGGAAAAAAGCCCATTCCAGGAAAAGTTCTTAAACAAAAGAAGTATTTTTGATTTAGTACACATGCTGTAATGAAATAAAATTCTGTTGAGCCATTGACATGTGTCAATAGAAAAATACACAGATAATTGAAAATCAGCAACTAATAGGAATTCTCTATTACTTATTTTCTTCCTCTAAGATATTTTTGGCTCTTATGAAAAATGAAAGTTTATGCTAATATCCAAAGTCAGTCAAATAATGAACTCCCATTGATGTTTCATGGTCAGTCCCATTTCTGAAATATCTTTAATCATTTTACATCTACCCTTAAGGATTCCTTCATTCTCAGTTTGTTTTCCTTATAAAACCTAAACACTTGAAGATTTTCAATATTTTAAAACATTTGAGAACGTGTTTACAATATACTATTTTACTTAATATGGTGGGAAATTTTGCTAATATATTTCATTGAGTGAACACAAAGCAACATGAAAAAAAATTGAAATTGAAATAAACCAGCAATTTTATTAGTCAGAATCTACCTGAAATTACAGAAACTACACCAGTGTTTAGAATCTTAGAGTCTGAAAAGATACACTAGGAAAATAACTTTTCTTCATTTAAACAAGACAACTAAAAGAGAAAAAATATCTATAAATGGAATAATTTTCATACCCATCCAATTGCTGTCTTATTATTTTGGCCTATGTCCCTTGACCAGACCATTTCTATGTACCTGTGCTAAACCTTGGCAAATTATATCAACAAACCTTGATAGTATAATGTGCCATTACATGACTAAGTCTCCTTCTCCGTTCTGTTTTTGATAGAAAATTAACATACCACTATGGAGTGCCTGGGTGGCTCAGTCAGTTATGCATCAAATTTGGCTTACATAATGATCTCGCAATTCATGAGTTCAAGCCCTGTGTTGGGCTCTGTGCTGACAGCTCAGAGCCTGGAGCCTACTTTGAATTCTGTGTCTTCCTTTCTCTCTGCTCCTTCCCTGCTCATGCTCTGTCTAGCTCTCTCTTTCAAAAATAATGTACATAGAACAAAATATGAAAGGCCTTATTCTAATTTCCTATATCAGAAAACTCTTCCTCTGAACTGCTGTCTTAACTTCCACACAAGCTTGATTTTCTTCTATCTTAAAAGGAAACAAAGCAAAACAAAATCAACAATCCATTCTCTGTAGGCAAATTGTCCTCCAAGCTATTGCTGTATCTCACTGTCCTTACCGAAGTATTTTTATCAGGTGTGAGATAAATAAGATAATTTATGGGGGAACTCAGCAAATAGTAAACATTCAGGACAATGTTAGCCATTGTCTACACTATCTTGTTACTTTTACTAATGACAGTAATAGGGAAAATTAATAGGAAAGATACAGGATTTTTGGGGGCAGAGAGGTATTAATAGTCTAATCTAGCCTGGAGGGGCAGCTGGTAAGGCCTTCCTAGATGGAATGATCTCTGACTTGAATCTGGAAGGATGAGTAGGAAGCAGTTAAATGAAAGAGGGTTAGGAAGGGGAATCCTGGCCCCCCATGTCTGATGGGGCAGCGGAGCAGGGCCAAGGTTCTAACCATCCTGCAACTTATCAGGCAATGCTGCAGGACTGACAATTGCCCCTGAGCTATTGTCACTGCATTTTCCAGCAAAGGAGTTGCTGTGCAAATTGAGAAGTGATTTTATAACACTATGTTTGGAACTTAAATGAGTGTTGTTCAATATCCTAAAAATTACTTCATTCTTAGTATTTGAATGGCCAATGTAACCTATCTGCCTCACTCAGTGTGCTTTTGCATTCCTGGTGATTCTAACCATGAAGCAAGAATATAACTACTTCATCATGTTCTCTAGTAATGACTTGGTTGAGCATAAATGCACATTATTTTATTTTTCTTCCTTTCCTGTTATTTATGTATTACCAATAGAGGGTTATGTATTTTTCATGTATATGTGTGAATAGGTTATATATTCTATTCCTCTTCAATTTTAACTAATAAACATGGTGGTAATATTTCTTACAAATGGAGGCATTGGCTGTATATGTCTGAAAACTACTGAACTATATGGTCTTGAAGATAGAATTAGCCTTTGATGGACAGAGGAATTAAGATGCATATTGTTTTTATTCTGAAGGTGATTTTTAAAACACAAGAATATTCTGAAAGGTTTATCAAGATATTCTGATACGAAACAGGAAAACCATATACGTTTAAGAGATCAAAACTATTTTTTAAATTTATTTTCTGGTTACTGTGCTAGGCCTGCATGGTTTTCTTTTGCTGACATAATAGATTACCCTAATCTTAGTGGCTTACAACAACAAATATTATAGTTAAGGTGGTCAGAAAGCTGGACTAAAATCAAGGTGTTGACAGACTACATTTCTTTCTGGAGGTTCTAGGGAGAATTTGTGTCTTTGTCTAGTTACTGGAGGCTACCTTCCGTGGCTCTGTCTTGCATCTTCGTAGGCTGCAATGGCATGTTGAGTCTTTCTCACTCTGAATCACTTTGACTTGAGTTTGTAGTCACAGGTCTTTCACTGACTCCCCTCTTCTGTCTCTGTCCTCTACTTTTCAAGTTCCTTATGATGACGTCGGGCCCACCTGGATAATCCAGGATAATCCTCCTATTTTAAGGTCTGGTTGATTAAAAACCATAATTCTGTCTAAATCTTAATTCCTCTTTACCACACAACCTAAAATATTCACAGATCAAGGGATTCAGACATGGAAATCTTTTGGGGGTTATTATCCAACCTTCCATAGCTTTTTGTATGGATTGAATCCTTGAAGCTGTCAGCAGGATTGTGGCTCTAAATGGGATACATCAGTCTATACCTTTTGCATAACATTCCAGAGAAAGGTGGTCAAAAGGATATTTACACTTTCTAAACTGCTAGCATATTTACAATTTAACTCTACAAATAAACTGCCAACCTATAGAGATACGTTGTCTCTTTTTTTTAGTTTTTTTTTTAATATTTACTTTTGAGAGAGAGAGAGAGAGAAAGACAGAGTATGAACAGGGGACGGGCAGAGAGAGAGAGACACAGAATCTGAAACAGGCCCCAGGCTCTGAGCTGTCAGCACAGAGCCTGACACAGGGCTTGAACTCACAAACCATGAGATCATGACCAGAGCCGAAGTTGGACACAACCCACTGAGCCACCCAGGTGCCTCAAATTGTCTCTTATAAATTAATCCTTCCCCACAATGAGAAATTGTCTGACTTATTCTACTCTATGTCTGCACAGTTTAAAAAAAAATGCCAAAACTGTCATTTTTCTTTCCTTCTATTTTCTACAGTTATATAACTCAAAGATTAATTTATCATTTAGGTTGATATGTGATATACCATCCCCCCAAAATATGAAAATATTTTGTTTTTTTTCCTGTATCTAGTTTCGAAGCCTTGGACTGTAATGTTAATAATTAAAAACTCAATTGTAAGTCAGAACACATTTAACTTCCTTTTTTGTATGTGCTCGTTTGCTTTCATTGAGTTCTGTCCACAGCTAACTTTTCCCCTTGAGAATTTCATTCTTTGTTATTTTTGTTGCAAGGTTTTGAGGGGCCGTGGTAGATATTTGTAGGAGACAGAAACAGAACCAAAAGGAAGGGACTCACTCCCTGGGTTTCCCTTGAGGCAGGATGGGGCCCACCTTGTAAGGTAGTTTACTACCTAGAACTTGATGATGACTACAGAAAAATATGACTGTACCCTGCAGCTTGGTATAGAGGAAAAAATATTTCCCATATTAGCTGTTAGGAGTTTCTTTGACCATTAGTAACACTGCATTTTTCTTTTTCATTTGTCAACTTTGAGGATTGTACTAAATTTTTAGAAAACTTCAAGTTTCAAAATCAATGACTTCATGTCTCAATCCCAATTTATTCAATAGTTCTGTGTATATTTAGTTATTGGACTAACTTTTACAACCACATTTATATGTAGATGCAAATAGTAAAGTTTGGTTTAAAAACATTCCTTTCGGTATGATTGACTACTTGAGGAAATTCGAAGTAAAAAAAATAACAGTGATAACATCTGCAAAAGATACATTCGGATTAATTCCTGCCGTCTGAGTGAACAATAGAGTATAGTGAATGGGTCACACAGATGTCACTTTTGGTTTACTCTAGTTTTGTTTTATGTATTTTTCCTTCCATCTCTGAATATCTCTGAAAATATCTTACTTTTTTCTAGAGAAAAACTACCTGATTTGAACCACAGCCGTCATTTTAGCTGTTTGCCTTTGGCCAAGGTAGTGTTTCTCTGAAAGTGTCTCATATTCTCATCTGTAAAATGGGGATATTAATAGTATGTACCTATAGAGTGTTCTGAGAATTAAGAACAGCGCTCGCTGGGAAAAGTAAACACTCAGTACTGATGAGCTGTTATGATTCAGGAGTCATGCAGTCACCAAAACTGGATTAGAGACAGTGTGTGACACTGTAGAAACTGTGACACCACCTCCCACTCTTATCTACTGCTTCCTAGAAACACTGGAATAAAGTTGCGAACACACTGCAGAGGGGTTGACAAGGTGCATTTTCTTCTTCTTTTTTCTCTCTATGGTAACGGGAAAGGGACAATGTGTGCTGTACGCTAGGTCAAAAAGCTTCAGAGATTTTACTGTCAAGCCTGAATCTAAAGTCAGTTTATATTCCTTGCCAAGGAGAAACTACCTAATCACTGCCTGGAATGTGCTCCTAGCCTGGCACTGACATCTCTGACGTGCTCCTGGGAGACTCGTAGGATGGGCTTCTCACCTGACGAACGTGGAGCCTCTTGTGGAGCCTGTTTAGCCCATTTGGCTTCTCCGGCCCCAGCGACGGGTCCTTCGAAAGCAGAAACAGGGGAAAACATTTGCAGTGAAAGCATGTAATTCTTCCCTTGCCACACTGGTGAGCAAAAAGCCCTTCTTTGTAGGGATTTAAGTCAGCTTAACTCTACTGTAATCAATCAATGTACAGTGTTTGTACAGTGTTTGTGAATCTCCTCAATTCAATGAGTTATAAGCATCTGTTTAAATACCATGAGGTCGAGATGGGGTACAAGGGTACAGCTGCTCTCCTTCCAACCAACCTGATCTTTGGTTAATGTGCCTTCGAGAACTCCTAACATGTATGTCAACCCAGACAATGATATTGTTTCCTTAATTTTTATTTCTTAGTTTTTTGTTGTTGTTCCTTCAAATTTATTTCAAAGGACAGCTACATTGCTTCATACTTCTAAGGACATTTAAGGAATCTAGATCTCAGACATAAAAAAAATAAAAACTACTTTTTGAGATAAGGTTTACAATGTCTGAAAGATTCTTATAAAGCTTGTTTTATAATTTGCATATTAGTTGTCAGTGTAAATGGTAATATAACTAGAATGTTATGATACTTATATTTTAAATAATTTTTTCTTTATGTGAAGATTTGCTATTTAAGAATTAATTGGAGGCAAAATCTTTTGGTAAAATTGTGAATTATTTAATAAGTAAATAATTACTGTAATATACCTAGGCTAGGCCTATAATTATGTATCTCCTACGTTCTTATGTGCATATATTTTAAATTATAAGATGCCCTGCAAATTGAATACATGATAATTTACGAAACGAGTTTTATGTACATTTAACTGAATACAGCATGACATAGCACAGCTAATTCTGTATTTTGATATATTTAAGTCATACCTGACCGCCAAGCCCAGCACGGATGTCACCTTACTAAGCTTTCTGCATTATCCCAGGCAGAAGAATTTTATCTTCCTTTGACCTCTAACAATTTCTGCATCTACCATTCATGTTGTATAATTTCCATCTGTTTTTTGCCATATGTTACATTGTAATAGCATTGAAAGAAGAATAACTCTATTCATTTTATTTACCTTTCACCATGCTCTGTATTAGAAAGTTAATATTTTTCAATTAAGTATCTTAATTGAAATAATATTTTTGAATTACGTATCTTAATTGTAGTGAGATTAACTGCTGGTAAACAGCTTATGGATGGTGCAAGTCAACTGCAGTAAAGATGTGGATTCAGGGAGAGAATATTATAGGTAAGGGGAATAGAAGTCATTCATTTGTATAAGTACCACGTGCTAACCGATTGTGCCACTGGAGCTCCGCTAAGTCATTCATTTGGTACAAAGACATATAAAAACATCATTTGTAATGTTAAAAATATTTTAAGTTTAAATAGAAGAGGGGAAGCCTGAATATATTTCTTGAGGGTTGGACAGGTGAAGGATTAGGTTTAGAATGGCTCAGGAATCTTGAAGATGGACTAATTGGGGAGCTGGGAAGAAATTATGTAAATTTTTCTAGATGTAATAACTATGTATCCTCACAGCATCATAAATAGCCAAAATTAACTTTTATTATTTAAGGACATTCTCAAATAGAATATTACATTTAATGATCAGTTATAAGTTGTTTCATTGTGCGTGTGCTGTTGAATATCTACTTATAAATTTAAGTAATAGTTACAAATCTTAATGTTATAAAAACAAATCTTAACAATATTTTTATACTTTTTTGTTCAGAAAACTCAATGTTTTTTTAAACACAATTATTAAAAACATTTCTCATAATTTAAATGCCTTCCCCTCCTCCCTAGAAACCTCAGTTAATAGTTTTTAAAATACAACTCAGGGTGTAATTTCCCAAGGCATAATGTTAGGAGTCAGCAATAATAGATACCTTAAATCAATCATCTTAACATTTTCAATCCACATAGTTTTCCTCTGGAAAAGAATATCGTGCCTAGGATGGCACTAGGGGAGCAATCTGCAAGTCTATTTCTGGAAGGCACTATTCCTGTTAGTAGCACACAAAACCATTTTTTCCCCTTCTCTTGGTTTTAGTTCTCTGACAAAGTGGTCAAACTTATAAACATAACAAAAAAATCAAGGGAATTCACATTTAGTTGTATTTACACTAAGACAATATTAGCAGTGAGATTTTGGTAGTAGAACCATACATCTTCCCTGGTGATATAATACTTCAGTCAGCCTGGGCGTTGAGTTAAAGGAAGGCTCTCTTAATTATTTCCAGATGCTTGGACTGCCATGCATGAGTGGTCATGTTCTTACTAAGTTGTGAGAGGAAGGAGAGGAGGAATAGATTTGGGAGAAGATGATGAGTTTAATTTTAAATGTCTTGAAGCTGAAGTTATTTGGGGAAATTTGAGCAGAGATCTTTAAACGCAGAGACTATTATGGACACCGACATTTCTTAAAGCTAATAAGCTCCTATTGCCAACCTTCCATGCATGAATTTCTGTGTGCCAGAAATATCTTGCGCAACTGCCACAGCAATGCTAATGCAGGTGTGTGCTCAAATGTTATTTATCAATAAGGCCCTTCCTGACTGCCTTTTTATTAAAAAAAAAAAAAGCAGTCCTCTCACTTATCTCCACATCCCCAATTCTTCCTTTTCTGCATTTTCCTCTCCATATCACTAATCACCTTTAGACATGTTATATATTGCACTTATTTTTTAAAATCTCCTCCTCTCACCCATATCATACAAATTCCCTCCATGAAGGAAAGGACTTGAGTTTAGTGTTGTATCCCCAACAGGTAAATTTGTGTGAGACACATAATAGGTGCTCATAATTTTGTTGAATGAATAAATGAGTACTAAGTCAATAATTAGTCCTTGAAATTCTGTATCAACATCTTTTATATATAGTGAGACTATCCAACATTAAAAAAGGGTAAATAGGGGCGCCTGGGTGGTTCAGTCGGTTAAGCGTCTGGCTTTGGCTCAGGTCATGATCTCATGGTTCGTGGGTTCGAGCCCCACATCAGGCTCTGTGCTGACAGCTAGCTCAGAGCCTGGAGCCTGCTTTGGATTCTGTGCCTCCTTCTCTCTTTGACCCTCCCCTGCTCCCACTGTCTCTCTATGTCTCTAAAAAATAAATAAAAACATTAAAAAATAAAAAGGGTGAATAAATAATAAACATGTTTATCTAATTAAAAAAGTAATATGATTATATCATCCTTAATCTAATTAAAAAATAATATGATTATATCATCCTTAATCATGGGTCTGTATAGACTGAAATGTAACAGTTGTACATTCACATATAGAAAAATGACACAGCCATGCTTTCTTGTGAGAAATACTTGCAGATATTTTCCAAATGAATGAATCCTTAATACATTAGCCCCGAGTGGACTTCAGGATATCCACATTCATTCTCTTTAAAGTAGTTTGAGCACTCTTGACAGAATGAAGTTTTAAGGCCAAGGAATGGACTAAATATGTAGATACCATAGGGAGAATGGTAAAGGACAGTGAGAAGTTCTTCCAAGTCTTTCACAATTTTTTAATTCTTTGATTAGATATTCCATTCTTCTGGGCTAAAGTCTGATTTACAGTCCCAACTTAGAATGGAAGTGTCTCTTGAAGGCTGTGTATTTATTACTTATCCTTTGACATTAATTAGTTATCAAAAACATTTCGACAGTGAAGAATATCTGAGTGAAAGATAACAGTGGATATCATGTCTAGAAGTGAATGAAGAGTGGAAAATAGGTCACGGGCTTAGGAATCAACAAGCTTCTTTCCTCTTATTGGATCAAACACCACAGTGCCTAATGAGGAATGGCAAGCCTGCTCTCAAATGCAGTTATAAATAAAATACAAATAGCCATAACTCTTATTGACTTTCTAAGTAGGATATTTGCTGTAATTCATAATATATATCCTGGGGAAGAGCAGATATAGATTTGATTAATTTGGTGGCTGAAATTCTCATTGAACGTTCAGGCTCTTTTATGTCAGCTTTCAGCCTTACCGTCCTTAGTGTGTCTGCTTTGATCTCCAGTCCAACCTACCTTAGATCACAATATGATAGAAATTCTAGAAGAAGAGGGAGAAACAGCTTCTCAGGTTTTCCTTTTATGAGTCAGGAGATATTTCCAAGAAGCACTCATAAAGCTTTCCCCATGTGTCTAATTTTACACCAACCACCAGTAGGGGGCAGTGGGGTTACTAGGTTTGTTTACTAATCTGGATTTGTATGAATTACATGGGGACTAGTGGATGAATGAGCTTCTGTGGGCCATTAGCAAAGACTGAACAAGTGGTCATAAGGCCAGTGGGGCCTGCTATAGGAAGCAAATAGCAATAGAAACCAGCACTGCTTAATTAACCCAATGTCTGTATGGAGGAAGCCAAAAATGTGAAATACACAAATAGACATCTGCACTATTTTATTGAACAATACAAACGTATCAAATATGTAGATTATCAAGTGCACAAGATTAACCATCATCGTCATCTCAATGTAGATACTAAAATATGAGCATGAGAGAAAAAAATGTTACTTGTCATGAAGGCAAATTGCCACACAAGAATTTGAAATCCCCCCCTTGCATTTTTTTACATATTAGTTGCCTTTGTATATTTGTGCTAGAAAAATCAAATAAATCCTAGAATAAGAGTAATACAGTCTCAAAGAATTAGTTTTCCATTTGTCTTTTGATCTATGAGTATTTATTACTCAAAGTTTTCATCTTTTTAAAATTAAAAAAATAACAATGTCAGATGTTTTTGGTTTGGTTTTGTTTCATTTTGCTTACAACTAGGCTGGTTCAACTACCCAGATTACCGTTAGGGTGGATAGGATATAGGGATCAAAGTTAGTTAAACGATCTAAGTAATGCTGTAGCCATCTAACATTGAAGGTACTTCCCTTGCTGATTTCCATATGTTCTGTGTAAACTGTAATAGCAATGATAGAGTGCCTTAACTTTATGTGAATTATTGCTTCACTAAAGTTTCTCTCCCAACTGGTAAGCAAGTTTGCTGGTGAAAAGGTTACTGCTGAAAGTC
The DNA here is from genome assembly GCF_006229205.1 of Suricata suricatta. Lineage (NCBI taxonomy): Eukaryota > Metazoa > Chordata > Mammalia > Carnivora > Herpestidae > Suricata > Suricata suricatta. The sequence continues at coordinate 113,122,846 of NC_043705.1, forward strand.
TTTAATAATAGATTAGCCTTCCTGCTAAACATGGAGACAGAAAGATGAAAAATGATTGTGTCAGTGAATTCCATGCTCCAGATGACTTGGAATTTGGAAAATGTAAAACGAAAGAAATACAAGCAGACAACAGAAGAGTCTAAGTCAGCTTTTAAAGATGCAATAAAAAAATACTCTGGGCAATAGGGGGCAGATGGAAAGTTGGGTTGGGGGAAGAGTGGGAGGATCATTTGAAATTAAATATGGATAAAAGATGTTCAGGGTCTCAATTTAAAACAATATAACTTGGGTGATTAAAAATAGTGATCAAAATTCAATCTGCCTTAACATTAAAGAGCACATTTTCTTTTATATCTTAAAATTTATTATTGATGTATAATTGACATGTTATATCATTTTCAGGTGCATAACATGTAGATTTGATAATTCTGTACATTACTTAATGCTCACTGTGATAAGTATGGTAGGCATACATCACCTTCTAATGTTATTACTAAATTATTGACTATATTCTCTATGCTGTACTTTTCATCTCCATGATTTACTTGTTCTGTATCTGGAAGTTTATACCTGTCAACCCCTTTCATCTACTATGCAATTTAGATAATCCATTTGGCAAGTCCCTGAAAATTTCTTACTTCAGTCAGTGGGTTGTTACTAGTCAAGTCTCTCTGGAAGAATTGGTAATTAAGGTTGGTTCTCCCACCAAGGTATATAAGGCAGTCATCTCTGGATGTTAAATATACTAGTATAAGAAGACATGTTATATTATTGGCCCCAAAGTAAATAATAATAACAACAATAAATAATAACAACAGTAAGGCCCATATAATCCATTTACAAGAATATAGATTAGTTATAATTGCACTTACGAATCTTAAGCTTCCATTAACAATATTAAGACATTAGATATAAAGTTCTATCAGTTTCAAAACTGAGTGTGTGAATTTTATGAGAACATGCAAAGACTGAAAATTAGATAAATCTTGTATTACTAAAGAAATTTATAGTGAGTAGTTTTAATTTTTGTTGTAAAATATTAACAACCAGAGCAAAATATGATTTAATCAAATGACAGTAATGCTAAATGTGGTGAGATGTTATGGTCTGAAGTTTCAAAAGGTGAACTCACAGAAGCCTAAAAGTTTCACACATCAAACCGACTGCAGCCACAATCTTATCAACATCTCTGAAATTCCAAAATTAGTTAGACACCGTTAATGTGTTTATGAAATGACACATTTCCAGAACATAAACCTATCTTTAGAGTTATATAATTTAAAAGCTTTAGAGTTATATAATTTAAAAACAAAGCTACTTTAAAAATAACTAATTTAATGTTTTTGAATAAAACATTCTTTGTTGTTATGATGCTTCTAAGATTCTACAAGTTAAAGCAAACTTTAAAATTCAATGGACATTCTCTCTCTCCCTTTCTCTTTGCTCCTCCTCTGTTCTCTCTGTCTCTCAAAATAAATAAACTTAAAAAAATAAATAATATTTAATGGACACTTTTTAAATTATTTATTTATTTATTTTTTTTACTTTTTGCCTACCAAGTGAGTGGATGGTAGAGTACCTAATATGATTCATTTTAAAAACTAATAATAATAACAACAACTACAGACATTTAATAAGTGCTTACTCTTTCGTGGAAATCTTCTAAACTGCACATATTAAATAATTTAATCCTCATGATAACTGAGAGTTAGACACCGTTAATGTGTTTATGAAATGATAAAGAAACCAAGGCATGGAGAATCATTCTGGGAGCAGTACTATTTCAGTTTAATTTACCATGCCTTTTTCAACTTTTGTTCTTTTTAATTCTAAAAAATTAATGTGATCAGAAAATATACCCAAGACTTTGTACCTTTCCTAATTCATGCAGGAGAAACTGGATTGTATCCAAGATACGATCCTGTTTATTAAGGGAAAAAGTTAACTAAAGATCCAATATTTTTAAAGAAAAAAAATATTTTGGGTCACCTGAGGGGCTCGTTGCTTCAGTGTCCAACTCCTGATTTTGGCTCAGGGCATGATCCCAAGGTTATGAGCCAGCGCCCCCGGTCAGGCTCTGCACTGAACTTGGAGCCCACTTGGAGAGCATACAGCCTGTCTTTCTGACCCTCCTTTGCTTGCACTCTTTCTCTCCCTCAAAATAAATTTAAAAAATACATTAGAAAAAAGAAATACACACACACAGTTATTTACTTTTAAGTATGCTTCACACTCAATGTGGGGCTTGTACTCATGACCCTGCGATCAAGAATTGCACACTCTACCAAATGAGCCAGCCAGCACCCCCAAAATGTAATCTTTTAAAAAAATCTGATATAAAAGTAGCTCAGGAAGGAAAAGTATGGTTTGCTCAGTGTGCAATTACAAATGACACTGGTGACTGAAATAGAAGAGACGGCAAACACAGAATCAAACATAAAGGCCCTGGCTACACATGCGTAGAGTGGAAAGACGGACCTTACCACATATGGGGTTAAGACCAGTTTTAAGTCTTCACTGCCTTTATAATTTTAGACAATTCTCTTAGTGAAATCTTAAGTACCATCATCTTTTTTTGTCACTTAACATGTGAAAGTATGATAAAGATGGTATAGTATTAGACACATGGTCATATTGAATGTAAACAAGTAGAAGAGGTTTTAGGAATCGTACCAAGAAAGCTGAATCCAGAATTCAGGTTGATTTTAATAACATGCAGATAACAATGAAAATGGCTTTTTCACTGGGGATCAGAGTTAGAACTTAATTTTTACCGTCATTGGTTAACAGGCACTGTACTAGAAGAGGGCTCTTGTTTGGTAGTATTCCCACAAAACACTTCTTCCAATTCTATCTTTGTTGAGAAGCTGTGTTCTTTTGTGCCATCTTTTACTCTCCTTTTCCTCACCCTCTATGTCTAGTTAACTTTGGTTACTAATCCTTAAGATTTAGTTCTGTATGCCAGTGTCCCGTTAGTTCTGGAGAGAGCTCAGAGCTCTCTGCCCTCACAGCTCCTTCCTTTCTATAAATATTCATCAAGGCACTTTCACTCCACAGGACTTGTTTTATTACCAATCTTCTCCACTCCTTTATAGGAGAAAGGAGCACTCTTTATTTGACTTCTTATTCACAGAGCCATGAACACTTTCTGGCACATAGTTCAGTGTTGAATAATTTTTGAAGAAGGAAGGGAGGTACCAACAGAGGAAGACCAAAAGAGAGGAAGAAAATTCTGTGAAGATGAGTGTATTTCAACTCAGTATGTCTTAATTCCATTTTGATACAATTAGCTCATTTTGATTGGCTTAATTCTTTTGGACACAAAAGAATTTTAAAAAGAAGTAAAATTTCCTTATGAATTAGGGACAGTATTACTAAATCCTGAAACATTTCATGGGTTTCATGTGGACTAATCTGTAGCAACTCAGTTCCTCTGGAAGGTGGACCCAAGTTCTGTCAGAGAGAAAACAGCGAGGGGGACAGAGTGACACTTCTAGTATATGTGTATGGCTAACCCATAAATTGATTTGTCCACACTCAAAGGATTTCTACTCTTATAAAGTTCCCACTAGTGCACAAGAACCCACCCACGAGTTCTTGCTCAGGCATTTTCCTTCATAGAGAGAAACTCATCCCAGAGTGCAGGAGGCCTAATCTCAGAGAAAGACTTTATGTCAGTTCTCCACACAAACCTGGGGACCTATAGTCAGGGGGATCTTCTGTTTTAGTTTGCCTCAGTATTCTTTTTATCCTTATTTTTCTTCCCTCCTTTATTTTCTCTTTGGGAAAAAGTTACTATCAATTTCTACTTTGTGATTTGTGATTTGTACTGTGCCAATATACTGTTTTGGTACTCGGGGTTTTGACTTACAAATCTGCAGTGCCCTTTGATATCAGGCTATTAGACACTTGATGAAAAATTTCATGTTCCAAATCAAGATATAGGGTAATATTCTTGTGACTTCATTGTATGATGTAAGCATAAAAAATATGTATACTGAGATACTGAACTATTTGGTAGCAGAAATGTAGAGAAATGAAAAGTGAGTATTTGAACATTAACTTCTAAGACTTAACCATGTAGGAGATTAATGTGGAGAATGTTATTATTTAAAATCAAATGACCTTCCCCACATTAAATTGTTAGAATTGTTTTTTTCCCTAAGACGGAGACAACTAAGTATAGAGCTTGAAAAAAGAGGCCATATATGTGCATAATCAAGATGGTGTTACACTGGTCGGTGCCAATAGAATCTTAAGTGAGGAAGGATGAGGAAAAATGAGTGATTCTGCTGTTAGGATGATAGAAAAAATGCTGGCTTCTGTAGGAGGAAGAATAGTATTGCCCTGTTCGATTGAACAGAACCACAATGAAATAGCAGCATTCAGGTTCTGCTTATCCACAACTCATTACACCATCCTATCGAGTTACACTGAAAATGCAATTCAATTTTACTTTCTTGCCAGAATGAGAATATCCTTCAAAGTAATTTTGTTTTAGGACTTTAAATCATGTTCAATTAAAATAATCCTTAAACCAAGAGAGAGAGAGAGAGAGAGAGAGAGAGAGAGAGAGAGAGATCTTTATTAACAAATAGAATGGTTAGTTGTCATTTTTATAACTGTTAGCAATCTCACAAGTTGCTTTCTGTACATGCAAGGTATTGCTCCTCCAGGAAAGTCTTCTGCATTACAACGTTGTTTGATGTTGGTAGAACTAGTATCATTATACACACAAATATATTCCATAGAGATAGTAATTTGTCTTGTGTGGGTTAGTTTTCTAAGGCCACCCAAACCTACAGAGTGAGTAGAGCCTGCTATATGTTAGGAAAGATGTCAGCTTAATGATGCCATCTTCATTGCTCTCTTTGGCTTCTTCAGTTAAAAAAGAAATCTATGAGGGCGTCTGGGTGGCTCAGTTGGTTAAGCGTCCAACTTCGACTCAGGACATGATCTCACTGTTCGTGGGTTTGAACTCCACATGGGGCTCTGTGCTGCCAGCTCAGAGCCTGGTGCCTGTCTTTGGATTCTGTGTCTCCCTTTCTCTCTGACCCTCCCCTGATCACTCTGTCTCTCTGTCTCTCTCTCAAAAATAAAATAAAAAATTAAAAAAAATCTATGCAGAATTCAGTATGGTTCCCCAGTTAGAACATTAGGAAATGTAGCAGAGTATTCAAAGGATCAAAGGAGAACATGTTCATTTCATGTCTCATAACTCATGAATTTATAGGTCATTTCCATTGACTGGAACCTTAAATCTGACAGTTCAGTTTTAATTTACCTTTTCATTGTCTTTTCTCTGATATATTCTTCCCATGATGAATTTTTGTTCAATTAATTTGACTACAATACACAGAAGATTCTTCTGACAAGATAATTACTCTAGGTTATTTCATAAGATATTTTTAGTTTACAAGGCAGGGAAAGAAAGAAAGCTCTTAACAAACACAAATGTGTAACTCCAGCGTGCCGTACAGATCCCTTTAAGTCTTTCTCCTGCTGTCTTTTCTTTCCTTCCCTTCTGATATAGATTAATAACAGATGTAACTCAGGCTGCCACCTGTCCCTTGTTTATTGCAGATTATTCCTCTTTATCAATTCATGTTCTTTACTACTGATAATTATGGAAATCTTATTTTAAAATCAGATTGTAAAATATGATTCTTTGTAAAGAGTGAAGATAATGCTTGGTGTATCTGCTTTTATAAAATGGGACCTGCTTAAAGAAATGTACAGCTAGAACATAATTAATTGCCATCTTAAAAGTCCACCCCTAAAAAAACAAGAAAATCTACATTAACTTTTTTGAAATGTGGATATGACACTTTTAGTAGGATAGGTGTTTGGAGTTGGAGTTGCTTCCTATGGTTTCATCCAGATTTAATTATCTTGTTCAAATTGTGTGTATTGAATGGGAGATGCATTTGTGAGGTGCCAGAATGGGATTAATAATTTAAAATGTCTTTGTGGAGCAAAATGAAGTTAAACTAACTAAATATTTAAGTTTTGATTAATCAAATTACCTTTTGTCAAGTAGGAAGAATTTGACTACATTATATGATTGAGTTCCAGGATACAGGTAGTCTGTGGTGAGGCCATTACTTTTACCCAAATGCCATATGTCTGCATGTTTACAAGTAAAAAGTTGCTCTCACCCACAGACGAAGTTGGAAGAACACATATTATCATATAAAAACTAGTGTAGTTTAACCTAGATAGAAATTGGAACAAAACTCAAAAAAAAATAGGAAGAGATCTATATAAAATCCACTTATAGCTGCTTTGGAACTTCATATTCTTTTTGTCGTTTCCTTTTCTGGGGCTCAGGTTTTTTCATTCGTAAAATAGAAATCAAATTGGTAGGATTAGAGATAATGTTTATCAGATACCTTATAAAAAGCATTTGGCATATGACTGAGTACTCATAAACAGTTGTTATAAGTTAAATGAAAAGCACTTGAATATATTTAACATTTTCAAAGTTTGATTATAAATTAGTGTAAAATATTATTGGAATTTTTGCAGGAATAATTTATATTCTCTTAACTTTCTGATTTGAGAATAATTAAGGGTGGCTCATCTAAGTGTAGGAATTCCAATATAAATCCTACATTGCTTTCAACATATATCCAACCAATAAGTTAAGTAATATAGGAATTCCACTGTATATCATAAATTTATGACATAAATTCACACTACAGAAAGAAAAATAAATCCAGATATGACCAATATTAAATTACTTACCCTAGGTGATTGAGAGGTTATTTAAGGAAAAGCTCTGAAAATATTTAAAATATATTTATATGAATCGGTCTCTATTAGTAAGGCTATGTTACAGTATGGTATTCTTCTATTCAATATTACTTTGTTATGTATCATGCTCTTTCTTTCTTCAAGTTCTACTTTTACACGGCTCACCACATACCTTATATCTTTTTTATTCAAACTAATTTTGCCTTTTATTATTTGTCCATTCAGAAAACAATATGTCAGCACTGGTATTAGGAAGTCATCAGTTTATGTGAAGTGTGATTTATACAAAAGTGTTTTTCATTTATTAAGCTATTTTTATTCTGAGGTGATCTGTTGAGAGGAAGTGTGAAACTTCCCTTTTTGGTCTTTTTATCACTTTCACTTTGACAATTCTCACTTTCTTAATATTCCAAATCACAGGATTCATTTCCAGGAATTACCTTTGTGGCTCTTATTTTTACCCAGATATTCCTTCAGAGTTTCTAATTGCAGTGTGTGTGTGTGTGTGTGTGTGTGTGTGTGTGTGTGTGTGTAAAAATCACCTAAATTTAAGCTAATAGGCTTTCCCAGCACCTTTTTTCTGATTTCGTTTTCGTGATGGGTACCAGAGAAAGAAGCTTAGGAAACACACTCAGATAGATTAGGAGGCTACGGCATATACGCAATCATAGAGAATAACACAATAAGAAAATCACAAAACGTGTGTGGTTAGGTGTATGACAATACCCCCAATTGTGATGCTTACTACTTGGAATTAATACAATTCCACACATTTAGGAAAGGAAAGCCAGAAAGACTGCTGTCACTTCAGATGCAGCCACAAGTTTGGGGGTCCCCAGGCTACCTGCACTTCTGACCAACTGGTCACAAATCCCATGAACCCCTCAGATTTGATAATTCATTAGGATGACTTAAAGAACTCAAGAAAACACTATACTTGGGATTACAACCTCAGTGTAAAGGATACAAATTAGGACCAGTGAAGTCAAGAAACACATGAGAGAAGGTCTGGTAGAGTCTCAAACATAGAGCCTCCATGCCCTCTCCCCAAGTGCAGGGAGCAGTACCCTTCAGGTACATTGAGGTGTTCATCAACCAGGAAGTTTCAATATCCAAAAGTTTTTTTTGAAGTTTCATTAAGTAGGCATGAATGATTGAAACACTGGATTACCGGCCATGTGATTGAACTTAATTTCCAGCCTGCTCCCTTCCCTAGAGACCAGGCTGACTTCAAGCCCCATTCCACTAATCACCTGGTTGGTCTTTCTGATGTCCAGCCTCCATCCTGAGTAATCTTGGTATAAATGCCAGGTGAGTTTATCCAAGAGGCTCATAAATAACAAAGGCACTCCTATTATTTGGATTCCCATCCAGGAAACTGGCACAAAGGCCAGTCAGATTCTTTATTATATATTATTAAATATAAGAATATATATCCTATCTTGGTAACAGACATTTTCTTTTCTTGCTACCCACTAGAAATCTGATTTACAAAATGTGTTAGCATTTGAAGAATGACTTTAGAAATCCACCTAAGTGTGTCATAATGGTATTGACTCTTCGCTAATATAAGTTCTTTAAATTTTGTCTGCGTTTTGTTAAAAACCAGTTGGAAATTTTAATTATTCAACAAATGATATGTGAAAAATCACATTTGGAAGCTTTCAATTAATAGAATTTATTAAAAATAAAACGTGCAAAGACGATTACATTTAGATTTCCTATAAAACCATGGATAACTAAACAAAGTAAATGATAACTTTTGCAAGGCCTTGGAATATCTTGCATTGTGTGAATAACTGGATGGAGTTTACTTAGATAAAGTTGTTGTTCCTACTTTATTTTGACTTTTTAAATTTTTTATTTTTTTGTAATAGAGGGTAGAATAAAAGTGAAAAGACTTGGGATTTTCTAATAAATAAATTTGGTGAAACACTCAAAAGGATCATTAATAGATTAATAAACTGATTTGATGTGTTTTCTTTTTAAAAAATATTTGCTGAAGAAAGGCATTCTGAGTAGTGGCCGAAAATAAAGTACTTTCAAAAATATTGGAGTTGAAAGAGTTACACATTTTGATATAAAAAAAAGTCAGAAATCCTGAAGTTATCAAGATTTGATATGAGCCTAGCAGATACTTTAGCTGATGTAAAGAAGTTTTTTCTCAATTAAAAATTTGCAGTTTATTGAGAAAAGTTAATAAAAAGTATAAACAATATCTATTTACTAACCATAAAATGAACCATTGAACAAAATATAAAAAAACAACATAACTGTATTGAAAAATTCTTCAGATTAGTACTAGATGATACTATAAATACTATAAATATTAGACTCAGGTACAGAAATGACTTAAAGTGTATAGATTGTTATTCTACTTAGTTCTTTAATGTTAGATAAACTTTAATGTTTTTCATTACTATACATGCATTACTTTAATTTGCTAGAAATGATTTTATTCTATTTTATTTTAAATTCTAACAAATAACATCTATTTTTCCTTTTATTTTACATATGTATTTCACAGCCTTGAACATAACATTGCTTTGAGAGAAAGGTGCTTTAATGCTATATATATTTTACTTTTAACTATGTAGACATGGAACATATTCATTAACGTTATGAGACAATTTGTTGGTAAGCATTTGAATACACAGACATTGGTTTCAATATTTCAAGAATGTTTTTTGCTCATAACCAAGGAGACACATCAAAATATGACAGCATCATCTAATAATTTAAAAGAAATAATATTTAACTCTTTGTAGTTTATACAACAGGTTGTGGTAATAAATAATATCACTACTCTCATCATCCATTAACTGGCTACAAAAACCCTAGCATTCATTTAAATTATGATATAAAATGTTCTATTGGTGAAATATGAATATGAAATAAGATAATTTTATTTTTGAAACTAATTTGGTAGGACTGTTAAGTTCCATCAATGCTATAAGGCCAATTTTATTATTTTACAGATTTTCATTTTGTCAAAAAATGCTTTAGTTTGGACCAAAGATTAAATGGTTCCCCTACTTCCAAATGCATATTTGCAATTACCTACATAATAGTTAGCACTGGAATATGACCATTTAGATACTATAGGCATTCAGGCCTGAATAAATTACCCAGCACAATTGAATATGACAGTGTTTTTTTGTGGTATTATTATAATTATAAACTCAGCAAATTTTGTTGAAATAATTTAGCTCCATCTTCCAAAAAGAATAAATGACTTATCTTATTGTAGATTATTTGTAAAAGAGGGCATCCTGATAAAGAAAGCCTTTTATCTGTGATTATATCACTTTGATCTTTCAAACACTTTACATTTATTACTTTATCTTCCATTTTAGCAATCTCTGAAACATAATAATTTAGGAATGGGTTCTTGGTAGATTTTTGATACTTCCATCTCTGAAAAAGGTTTTTATACAAATATCGGGAAAAGATTGTCTCTGCTATCATGTGACATTGTATTCTATGTGCTTTTTCTAGACAGAAAGGCTAGAATAAAGAATATTTGGTTTTGCTTTATTTAAAGGTAGAACATCAACTAATTCAATATTGTATGTCAACTATACTCAATTAAAAATATTCACATACTCACTGTAAAATAAAAATAAATAAGTAAAGGTAGATCACTCAATTTCCTTTCTTAGAAAGAAATGGAGGCTGCTAGGAAGAGAGCCCACTGAGTTTTTGTTGTTGTTGTTGTTGTTGTTGTTTTAATTTTGTCTGGTTCTCAGTAGGCTTATACTGAGTAGAGAACCAAGGGCATTGTGGAAAAAAAACTGTAGTGATTATTCTCTGGCCCTGGTTCTAAATTCAGAGCCAATGTTCTAGAAGACCCTACTGATATAGGATGTACCATGAACAACTCTAGGTAGTCCTTTTAAGGTAGAATTTTTCAGGTGCCTTGTTTCCTAAGTTTGAATAGAAGAAGCACAATGAACAAATACTTGTGTTTGTTCTGGTTTGACTGGGACCATGCACTGAGTATGTATTAAGCACTGAACACAGGGAAATACAAATTCTGGAATAAGAGCATGCAGTTATGTCGTAGTTACTAAGAGCTTTATGTATATTTTATTTGTTTTTTAGTGCTAGGGCTGCTATAACTAATACCACAGAATGGGTGATTTAAACAACAGAAATTAATTTTCTCAGAATTCTGGAGACTAGGGTTGTTTTCTTCTGAAGCCCAAGATTTTCCTTATAGAACATCATCTTTTCTTTCATAGTTTTTCCACTGTATTCTATCTCCTCTCTTATAAAGATACCTGTCATAATGGATTAGGGTCCACTTTAATGACCTCATTTTAACTTAATTATCTCTTTAAAGACCTTCTCTGCAAATAAAATTTCTGTATGTTACTAAGGAATTAACATGTGAAAAAAATAATAATGCAGAAAGCTCCCTGTATTCTTGACTCAGTAGCAATAAGACATTTCAAGCAATTTGGAAGAAGTATGTGCTAGACTAAAACCTTTTTAATGTGAGTTGTTTGCTTCATAATGTAGAGTAAGAAGAGAAAGTCAGCAACACGAAAAAAGCAGTTGACAGTGAAAGATGTAAAAGCTGTAATTCTTTCCTACTGAAAACTCAAGTGGTTCCATGATGAGGGCCTCAGAGAATTTTGGGTTTCGAGATCAGTGTGCATTGTATTGAATAAAACAGAATAAGAAGGAAAAGCAAAATGACAGCCTCTGGCTGTTAAGACCTTTGGGCTCCTTACTTTTGAGCTGGGCCCTTCCATTTCCTGGAAGGCTCCAACTAGTGACTGAGCATGGCGTAGGTAGTAGGGTAGTTCTATTTTGGCCCACGTGGAATTTTAAAAAAAAAGAGGAAGAAGAAGGAAAAGACAAAACAAAATAAACAGAAAAAGTTTCCAAATCCTAGAAGTGAACACGAGAGCACATTGGGAGACATTAGGAAAGCTTGGTATTTCTGTCTTAATGGTGATTCAAACAAACAAACTTCTAGTGATGTTGGAGGTTGTGGTAAGTTCATGAGAAAAAGAGTGAATAGTAGGCCAGGCCCAGAGGAAATTAAACTGACAAGGACAGAAAGAGAATGGAAAGTGAAGTTTTAAGGAAAATACAAGTCAGAAGTCGGTTGCAGGTTCAAGAGCTGGTTCCAGCTTTAGATGTTTGATTTTTAAGACATAGCGCAAAAGATGAACTTTATCTGCTAGTTGACAATCCAGGGAAGGGATTGGGATGGGAAATAAATGTTATCATCACCGAATTATTTGAGAATCAATAGGAATAGATACAAAAAAGAACATAGAAGGAAAGAATATAAGGAAGATAATGAATTTTGTGGAGATTCTATGTTAGAGAGTTCCAGAAGGAACTTTTGAAACACTTAAGAGACAAAGTAAGTCTGATCCTGGGGGTGAAAAAGCCAATAATCTATTTCTGTATCTTCAGTGCTTGTCACATTATTAAATTAGAACAGAGTAAATGGAAGAAGGAAGCCATAAGAGTGAGGAGCAAATGCTCTGAGAGTAAGGTGTTACTCAGGCGTTTGGGGCTCGGAAAAATACAGGCTCTTTGGAAGTTTACATACAGTCATGGTGAGACATGACTAATATATTAAAGGGATTAGAAAAGGATATTGAGCTGTATACGGAGAACAATGGCCTTGACAAGCTCATTTAAATCTGAGAAAGGATGGCACATTATCAGAGGTTCTTACTTTCTGTGCTGACATCCAGACTTCCTTGGAAATGTGTTAATACAAGAGGGGAAGGATAGATTTGAGTTAGGGTTTCAGCAGAAACAGCAGGATGGACTTTTGGGGTTTTAAAGCAGTCAATTTACTTATTACTAATTAAAGAAAGATAATATTGCTGGCACAAACTGCAGTATGTAGTAAAAGAAGTCAAAAATCTAATTCAGATAAGTAAATACTAGTTACATATAGAAATGTTTCTGTAATTTTCTATTGTCTCTTTTTTTTAAAAGCTTTAGTGAAATTTTTTTTTAATTTTTTTTTTTTTTGATACAGAGAGAGACAGAGCATGAGAGGGGGAGGGGCAGAGAGAGAAAGAGACACAAAACTGGAAGCAGGCTCCAGGCTCTGAGCTAGCTGTCAGCACAGAGCCTGACGCGGGGCTTGAACCCACGAACGTGAGATCATGACCCGAGCCGAAGTCGGAGGCTTAACCGACTGAGCCACCCAGGTGCCCCTCTATTGTCTCTTTAAGAAAAAAAAGAGAATTTCTTAAATGGCATAGGTGAATATTTTGCGAGATTTTAAAGGAAAGTGATTGTGAACATGTTTATTCTGAATCAGAGTGTTTTGATGTGGGTGGTTTGCCTTAGGGACGTTTTGAAGCAGCCTCATCAAAACTGCTATAAAAATGTAAAAATGCTTTTTTTTTTTTTTAAGAAATCTTTCATGCCTGAGCCTCATCCCCAGGTCTGAGCCTCCATTAGACTCTGAGAAAGGCTAAGTGTTACCGATGAGATGAGAAACTCATGCACATTATTAAGAAATAATACGGAAGAGAGTTAAGCAGCTTATCAGACCAGTCGATCGCATTTTAAGGTCAAGTTGACCTTAGTGAAATGCACACTGATTATTCATGGGCAATTTAATAGCTCCTCGCTTAAGATTACTGTTTTTGTTTTTTGTTTTTTTGTTTCCTGCTGGTTGCCTTGGGGATTGTTCTGAATCCCCGCTGGTGGAAAAGGCTATCGTGTACCTGGCTAAATAGCGTCCAGCTAAATTGCTTTTGTTTGTGGGTTAACCAGGTTTTGAGGTCTGATAGGTGGTATATCTTCAAGAAAGGGCAATGTGCTAAACCCAGACTGAGACCTTTTCTTTTCAGATCAAGCCTGGGTTTTATTGAGTTCAGACTGTGAGCAAGACAGCATTACATTTCACTAATAAGAGCGTTATGTTTAAAGTTTTCTGTTTATGTGAAACAGAATATTATAATTTCTCTTAACCGGAGAACCTCCATTACAGCATTTCTGATCTCTAATTATAAATTTTGTATACTTGCTGCCTGGGAGTCACAATTTAATGAGGAGGCTTACTCTGTATTTCAAGGGATATCTCTATTAATGATAATCAACAACTACTTGCTTAGTCCTGCAAAACTGCAGACCTGTTTTTGCCCTGTCTGAGCGCTAGTGAGCACAGTTGCTCTGAGCTCTCCAGTAGCGTGGGAAAAGCTGAAACCAAGAATAGGCCAGGTGTGGAGGTTCCTCAAAAAACTATCCATAGAACTCCCTTATGACCCAGCAATAGCATTGCTGGGGATTTACCCAAGAGAGACAGAAATGCTGATGCATAGGAGCACATGTACCCCAATGTTCATAGCAGCAATGTCAACAA